>NC_081405.1:24163271-24763271 GCF_030272615.1 Cryptomeria japonica | reverse complement strand
TATTCCTAGTCTCATACTTGACATATCTAAAGGAACCAAATCCACCATATTCTTTTAGATTTGCACAAAAGTTTTCAACACTGTATATTTACCTTCTTGCTTTTGACAATCTGGAATTTGTTGGCATCTTCAGATTCTGTATCACTAGACTCTTTTGCCAGAATGAGTCTCTGAGTAGATTTCTTGTAGGTCTTGATTACCTTGGGAGCAGTAACACTCTTTTGTTTCTTACTCGGTGATGCAGCTGATGCTCTTGTATTAGGTCTCTTTGTTGGAGGAGTCGGTAGAGCCTTTGGAATGTCTTGTTTCTTTCTTTTCAAAACTTTACCCTTAGGCAGTTCGGTGCTCAATGTTATTGCTACCTCTTGAGCTTCTGATTCCTCTTTGGTGATGGCAAGAGTACCTTTGATAGGTGTGGAGGAAGATTCTTCTCCAAATTTCTCAGATAGTGCCTTAATCATCTTTGTAGCCTTTCTTGTAGCTTTAGGTACTACAATGCTCATTTTCACCTTTTTCTTAACTTCTTCATAAGTTCCATACCTCAGTTCGGTGGCATGCCTTGGCAATGTAAGAAATGCATGAATTTGCTGTTGTGTGATATCATAGTCAATATCGTAACCCATTGGTGGCAAAGATTGAGTCATTGGTTCCACAACATTCACATAACAATAATCGGTGTCTACCTCAAAGCATATATCATCTTTATATTTCTCTACCAGCTGGGGTGGAATCCGGTACCTATTGTGCATCTTCTCTTGAAATTTACTGAAGTAGTCATCCATGATATCATTGAAATTATCTCCCAACTTCTTGATAAAGTCATTAATTTGATGGGTGATTGGTTGGTGTAGCTCCCAAACTACTTTACTGACAGATGGAAAGAATTTCTCAAAGTAGAAAAACATGCATACAAGAAGTGAACCAAACTTCAGTGTATTTGCCAAGTTGTTCTTCTTCGGCTTCCTTATTGTGTTCAGGTTCTCAAACAAGTTTTTCAATAACACTTCACATAAGTCTACTTTCATTCCCTTTTTCACAATTTTATAGGCTAAGTCAACTGCTGCACAGGGTACACTGTTTTCCCTTGCTGATTGGAAGAAACAGTAACCAATTACTCTAATTGCAAACTTAACTTCTGCATCAGTGACATTGTTCAGTTTTAGTCCTCGGTAATCAGATTCTACTCCAGTTAAACTGATTAACTCTTTCTGTGATATCATCTTCTGTGCTTGTGCATGATCATAGATAGTATAACCGGTGATCACATGAATGATTTCCTTAGTGATTTTGAATGGTTGCTCCTCTAGCCACATGAAATCATCATGAACTCTACTTAAAACAAACTTAACCCACTGGGGTTTGAACACACGGGGATAGGCTAGGGCTTCAATTAATCCCTTGATTTTGATATGCTCGTACTTGCTATCCATTTTTCCATCGGTACATAGCTCATCATATGTGTCCTTAATTTCAACATGACCGAGTTCTTCAACACGACATTTAGTGAAGAATCTAACATCTTCGACTAACAAGACTTGATCCAGGATGAGTGAAAAGGCAGTTTTGTCATCCGGTTCAGAGGCGACTTTAGGAGTCAAAGTGTATTTCAGAGAGGGCTTCTTGACATTCTTGACAACTATGGGATCTTGGATTTTGGGTGCCATTTGTAAATTTCAGATAAAACTAGCAAACTATCCTAAGGGTTTGATGGTTTACAAATGGTAGACGCTTCACAATCAACAGATAGTAGGAATTTTACAAGATCGGTAAACTAGCTTAACAGTGTGATGAGATTTATGTAAATACCTTGGATTCACTTTGAATGAGGTTTGATCACCTTGATTCACTTTGCTTTACTCTCTTGAAAACTTGGTGAATGAAAATGACCGCGAAAATACCTTTAAGTACACAAAATACCTTATCGGGCTCCGTGCGGGTTAGGTCAAAAGATTAAATGCACTCGGTTCACCTTTAACCGATTTACTCCTTTTTTTTCATTTTAACCGAGTAACCAAATTTCCTTCATTTACTGACTTGACAGGCTTCCTGTATTCACCGACTTGACAGGTTTCCTGTAAAGTACTTTTGATAGAATTTCAAACTTACTAATGCATCTTAACTATGCAGATTTTGGATTTAGTACATAATAGAATAGGAACTGTTATGATTTTAACCTTTAGAGAATGCAGTCCCTTCATACAACTCGTAATGACTCTGTTGCTCTAGAATTCGTAGTAATGAAGCGATAGTAGCCATGGCATTGGCTGCTTTGTTGTTCAACCTTGATATTTTCTCGAAGGTGATGTGTACAAAATATTGTTTGAAGTCATCCACCATTTGCTTGTAGGGTAGTAGCTTGTCATCCTTTATCTGATAGTCGTTGTTGATTTGATTGACGACTAGTTGTGAATCTCCATAGACCATTAACTCTGTGATTTTCCATTCTATGGCCATTTTGATGCCTGTAACCAATGCCTCATATTCAACCACATTATTTGTGCATGGGAACATAAGCTGATATGATCTTGGTAGTGTGTCCTTCAGGAGTGATGAAGAGAATGCCAGCACCTGAACCATGTTGGGTGTAGGATCCGTCAAAGTATAGGGTCTATTGTGTGGTAGAAATAGCAAGAACCTCCCTGTCCAGAAATTCAATCTCCATAGTTTGTTTTCCTGGTAGCGGTGCTTCAACTAGTTGATCTGCAATTTCTTGCCCTTTGATAGCTCTTCATTTTGTGTAGTGGATGTCAAATTCACTGAGAATCATGACCCATTTAGCCAACCGACTAGTAAGAGCTGCCTTGCTGAGTAGATATTTGAGAGGATCAATTTTTGCCACTAGCTTAATTGTGTGTGCTAGCATATAATGTCAGAACTTTTGAGATGCAAAGACTACTGTTAGATAAGCCTTCTCAATGAATGTATAGTTGAGTTCATAGCCATTCAATGTCCTGCTGATGTAGTATATGGCTCATTCCTTTCCTTTTTGATCTTCTTGTGCCAGCAGTGCCCCCAGTGATATATCTATTGTTGAAATGTATAGAATAAGGGGCTTTCCTACTACCCGTGGTACTAGAATTGGTGGGTTCATTAGATATTGTTTGATTTGATAAAAGGATGCTACACACTTGGCTTCCGATATGAAAGGTACATTCTTATGGAGAAAATGATTGAATGGTAGACTTTTATCAGCTAGTTGAGTAATGAATCACCTGATTGATTGGAATCGTCCTTGTAGAGATCTGAGCTGACTGATATTGTTTGGTGGTGGCATCTCCATAATGGCTTGTAACTTTGTTGGATCCACTTCAATACCTTTAGCTGAGATGATGTAGCCTAGTAACTTGCCCGATGTAACCCCGAAGACACACTTCTTAGGGTTGAGCCTGACTTGGAATTTCTTTAATCAATCAAAGATCTTTGTCAGGATGCTGAGGTGTTCTGCTCTGGTGAAGGATTTAGCTAGTAAATCATCCACACAGTCTTCCATGAAGGTATGCATCATGTCATGGAATATTGTTGTCATTGCTCGTTGATAAGTAGCCCCTGCATTCTTTAAGCCAAAAGGCATAACATTCCAACAGTACGTTCCCCAAGGATAGGTAAACACTATTTTATCTTGATCCTCTGGAGCTAATTTTATTTTATTATAGCCTAAAAAACCATCCATTAGTGAGAGTATTGCATGGCCCGCTATGAGGTCTACAATTATGTCAATACTGGGTAAAGGAAAGTCATCCTTTGGATAGGCTTTGTTGACATCTCTGAAATCAGTGCAGATCCTGATACTACCATCTGGTTTTGATACTAGCACTATGTTGGAAATCCATTCTGCATAGTTGATGGGTCGAATGAATCCTACATCTAATAGTTTCTTTAGTTCAGCCTTGACCATGAGTGCCACCTGTGGATTCATCTTTTGTAGTTTTTGCTTGACTGGCTTAACTCTTGGAGAGATGGATAAGTGATGCATGATCAAGTGTGGATCAATTCGGGGCATATTTGCATATGACCAAGCAAAGTTAATTTGATTTTCTTTAAAAAAGATGAGAAATGCTGATCTTTCCTCCCCTGTCAGAGATTCTGCCAGGTGTATGTTTTCAGCTACTTCTGTAGTACCAATGTTGATTGATTGAGTGGGCTCAATCAATATGGGTAATCGCTCATGAAAATGTTCAGGAAGAGTGTCAAGTCTACCATCCTTAGGTGCCTTAAAAAGGTTTTCACCCTTAGATGCATCCTTTATTTTTAGTTTTTTGTGATCTAGAGCTGCCATTGACTGGTTTTCAACATCAGATCTTTTATTTGGTTCATTTTTGCAACTGAGAGACTTGGCACTCCTTGGTTTGCAGATATCGTTACTTCGTTCATTGGTAGAGTCTATTTTTGGGTTAATGGTACATAAGTAATGGATAATAGATTCATCATCTGGGAAAATTGGTATATCATGTATTTCAGGTTCGTCCCAGTCAATAAGGTTGGGAAAGACAAGCGGTAAGGAATCGTTTGGTGGATCAAGTTCTACTACTGTAGGTGTTAGGATAGAGGTTTTATTGTGATTGGATTTGGTTTTAAAGAAGTCAAGGATTTCATTGAGGTCTTCGATGGTATCATCTTCAGTATAGACTTATTCATAATGTTTCTGTTCACTTTCCTTGGTGTCATAGATATTCCGCGGTCCAAATTTAGGTAGTCTATCTTCTGCGTTATGCTCTTCTTGAGAAAGGGATATGGAGCCAGTATTGTCAGTGATATCTCCAGTAGCATTTGAGCAACTACCCCATTCATATTCATTGGAATCAGTCTCTGAGTTATCATCCCAGATTTTATCAGTGCTGTAAACAGGTATGTTATATGGTGAAAATAGATCTTTGATGATGGATACCAGTTTGATAGTTTTTGCTGATTCTGTGTCAGATCCTACTTCTACTTTTTGTATTTGTTCATAGATTGTGCCTCTTTTAGGAGATGATTTTGTTTGTTTTTGAGATATTGGTGTTTGAATATGAGCTACTGCCACAGATATGGCCTTCTTATGAATGAGGAGCTTTCCCTGATGTTGCTTCTGTTCTTGATGTTCACGTGCCTTGCGGATTGTTTCTGCTGACTCAAATAGTGCTTCTTGCTAGGATTCTTCTTTGTACTTCTTCTTTGCTTTCCATTGAGGTTTTGGAGTTATACATGGTATCTTTCTTAATAGAAAAGTGAGCTTACAACCCAATCCTATTTTGTCTCTACTGAGCTATGAAGGAAGGTCTATGGGTTCAGTGACTCCTTCTTTGCGTTTTCCAATAGGTCCTTTACCATCATATCCCATTTGTTGCATGATTAAGTAGCCCTTTCCATATAGGTGTGTTGGTAGAACTATGTCCAGAGCAGCTGCTCTGTTATCTTCTTCCTCATCTTTGTATAACCTGCTAAGAATGTCCTTCTCTTCTGATTCATGTGCTAGAGTGCCTAGTTGGATGAAGGTACCATCAAATTTGGTGACGGGCTGAATTACCTGATGCGTTGATGTTGTGGGTAATCCATGAGATCTGGGTGATGTTGGTAAGTTGGCCAAACACATGGGTTCCAAAGAGTATTCACCCATACCTTGTTCTCTGATTTGCATTTTCTGCTTGAAATCTCCAGTTAACGATTCGGGCTTTGTCTTCTGTAGATCTGTTGTTGAGGATTTCAGGTTTTCCCTATTATGGGGAACCAAACTATCCTGGGCTGTTCCTATTGCATTACAATGTTGAAATGGATTGTGATTAGCAGATATAGAGACCTCTTGTCCGTTATAGGGAAATTTGACACATTGGTGATACGTAGAAGGCACTACTTGCATTTCATGTATCCAGGGTCGACCTAATAAAATATTGTAGATGAGGTCTATGTCTAAGACCTGACACATAGTTTCCTTTTGCATTGGTCCAACTTGTATGGGTAACATCATGGTTCCTCTAGATGACCTTTCCTCATCATCATATGCCTTTATGGTAATATTTTTATGTGGATCAATAGACTCCTCTGAGAAGCCTAATGCACGGATAAGTTTTAAGGTACATATATTAAGTCCAGCTCCTCCATCTATCAATACTCTTTTTACTTGGTATTTATAAATGATGACTTCAATATGGAGGGGAGTGTTATGTGGATGACTTAAGGAAGTATTATCATGCTCTGAGAAGGTGAGATTATGAGGCCCTATCATATGAGCGACCATGGCTTGGAATTTGTTCGCATCCAGATCTTGAGGTACATTGGTTTCCAATAGCGCTTGTTCCAATATGTCTTTGTGCTTTGGTAACAGTTTCAGCAATTCTAGTATAGATTATTGAGCAGGAGTTTTGCATAGTTGGCTGACTAAATCATATTGGATTTTTGGTGTAGTGGTTGTAGGTGATGTATGTCCCTTCAAGACATATTTTTGAGCTCTGGTTGTTATATTAATAGATTCATGATCATCCTGGTCTCGGATTGTGATGACATTCACATGATGGTCTTCAGCTGATATGTGATTGATGGTGTTATTGTAGATGTGGTTGATACGAGATCCACATGTATCGTTTGAGGTTGAAGCTCCATCTTTGTTGTAGTTTGGAAGAGGATTTTTAAAGGCTCCGTGGTCACCATTTGTTTTGAGACCATCCATCGTTAAATCACCTCGATCAATCATGTCCTGAACAATGTTTTTCAATCTCATGCAATCGTTCATCCGATGACCTTTGTTGCAATGAAAATCACAAAAGTGTGAGTCATTCCACCAAGGTTGTTTGATTTGGGGTTCATAGTTGCTGATTGCAGGCAAAGAGATAATCTGGTTTGCCAGGAGCTCTCTGAATGCTGACTCTAGTGATTGTCCCAATGGTGTGAAGACACATTTTTGGAAATTGTTGGTGCCGTCGCGCGAATTGTTATTAGGTCCTTGATTCGTGGTTTTGTTTTGAGTATCATTGGTGTTGTTTGTGTTGGGTTGACCTTGATTGGTATTGGGTGTGTATGTGTTAGCGTTTGGGTTAACACCTTTAGGAATTTTTGTAGCTTGAGGATTTCTGAATAATGCGAGCACTGGTTGCTTAGATTTTGGATCATGCGATTCATTGTTGCCTTCATTTTTGTTTCAAGTCCAGAATCGAGACTTGTCTAAGTTGCTATTGTTTTGGTTATTGTAGTTTGATGAATTTGTTCCTTCTTTGAAGAATTTGAGCATTCCCTTTTTGACACATGCCTCTTCTATTTGAATGTCATTTTCAATCAATTTAGTGAAAGACGGTATGCATTGGAGTTTGAGCCTATAACTCATCTCACCATTCAAGTTGTCGATGAAAATTTCCATTTTCTCCTTTTCAAGAATGTCTCAAGGATATTGTGAAACCATATGTCGCCAACTTTGAAGGAATATCATAAATGTTTCATTGTTTTTCTGTTTGGTGTTGCAGATGTCTAGCATGGTTATAGCATGTTGAATGTTATAGGAATATTGTGTTATGAATTTGTTGACCAATTCATCAAATGATCTGACAGGAGGTGTAATTTTGGATAACCATTCCATTGTTTGTCCTCCCAAGCTTCTTGGGAATAACCTCATCAGATAGGTGTCATCATGAGAAAATTAAAGACTCATGGTACATAATTCGTTGACATGATCACGGGGATCACTTTTTCCATCGTACTTGTCAAATTTAGGTATGTCTGAGTTTGGAGGAAAAGGGATCATGTGCAATCTTCTGTCAAAGGGATAAGGACATATTTCGTTTAATGAGTACCACACTGTCGTCTCTTGTTGCATGTCTTGCATTTGTCTTTGTAACATTTGCATTTGTTGAGTAAGGGCAACCAAAGGCGTATTGTTTTGTCGAGGGAAGAGCTCTTCCCTTGCATTGATCCTGGGTTGAAATGGTGTATGGAACGATATGTTTTGGTCGGGGATGTTTTGTCTTGGTGTATGTTGTTCCGGTATGTTTTGCTCAGGGATATCTTGTTCAAGGTCGCGTGCTTCCCCTTCTCGTTATTGTTCTTGATATTCATAATGTTGAGGCCTTGTTCTAAACACGTCTATGTAAAAGTCTTCAGGGAGTTTGACTCCTTTTCTTGTGAGCATGAGCAAGTATTTTTCCTTGTCATTTTTCATGAGCCTTTCTACAAGTTTTTGGAATGAAGCACTTTCTTGGCATTCCTGAAGAAGTTCTTTAGAAATTTCAATATCCTCTAGGTGTGGACCTTCAAAAGGATTTGATAATCTTCGATCCATACTGGATTCTGCTTGTGCCTTGCTTTGTTTGTTTTGAGAGCAAGTAACAGGCATTTTAGTAGAAACTTTCTATGACGAAGGGGACAAAATCCTCTTCGATATGTTGCTCGGGAGTTGGTGGTTCAAGTCGGGGTGTGTTGTAAGTGATGCACTCATCGAGCAAGAATTCCAGATTGATCTTTCCTCCACAGTTTATGATTTGATTAAATGCGGATTTTTGACAATATGCCCTAGTCTTTAAAGGCTCTTTGTCAAATTCGTTGGATTTGTTTTGGATATAAAGTTTGACGTGATGAAGGAATGTTCGATGAGATTTGAAGAGTTGACGATTGATGTATAAAAAATTGTTTCTTTTGATAAATTTGGAAAAACTTGGTTGTTGTTTCTTCAACGTGGTGTTAAGATAAATATTCTTTCTTCTCAGAATATGGGGATTAGTCATGCATAAGTGATCAATGGTTTCCTTTGAATGGTTTTGGATTCAATTGATCTTGCTTTGAAAACTCAAGTTTTACTTTATCGAAGTGAAGGTTTAGATGCCCCTTCACGGCAAAGCGTGTCAAATGATATGGATAAAGTCTCCCGATATGGAAACTTGATTTGACAACCTGAGGTTTTAAACAAGTGTTTTTGAGATAAAATCTGCGAGATGATAAATGACCCTTTTGTCACTTGTGATGATGTTTCCTAATTTTGATAGGATAGATATGTTTTATCACGCAACCAGTTTTGGATTTTTTTACAACTTTTGTTTGACACAAATTTTACTCAAGAAATAGTTTTTAAAGCTCTGTTTTCGCTACTCTATTTTGATGAAAAACGATGCTGATGGAAAGAGGTTTCCAAAAATGTCTTCTGAGTTTTCAAATTTCTTCACTATTTTGCCCCCTATTTTTCTGGGTTTGGTCACGCGCTAAAATAGAGACACGATGCGCTACCAAAATTTTTTCACACGCTAAATAAAAGACCACATGTGCTAAGCTGCCCCCAGCCACACGCTAAAATTTGTTTTCTGTTTGGCTTGAAAAGTTATATGCTAATATGGGTCTGTTATGCGTTGTCTTTTAAACTTTATGCGCTATTGTTTAACTCCTATGCGCTAGGCTGATGCCCCAACGTGCTAGGCTGTTTCTGGATGCGTTGACTGTTTAATGCTATTTTGAAATTTTGGTAGAATGCTACTGTTTCAACTGAAAGTGCTAACTGGATGCCCTAATTCGCTAACAAATGTACCACACGCGCTAAGAAGTTTCTCTCATGTGCTAAACTATCTTAATATTTTCCTTTGATTGGTTTTTGGCAATTTTTGGATTTTTGTTATGAGTTTTTCAGTTTTGATGGATGGTTTTTTGAAGTAGTAAATGCAAGCATAGCACCAAAAAGACAACCACTTTGCTTAATCTAACAAAAAGTGTATGTTCTATGAGGATGTGTTCAAATCCCCAATGTTTTAACAGGTTTGGATACAAATAATACACTTCAAGAAGACTCTCTATTCAAAGGTCATAAGTAACATCATAGCCCACTAGTCTCGATACTCCGTCAGCTCAAACAGCCATGTCACCTCCTAGAGGGCGCCCATTTTTTTGCCTTTTGCCAGAAATTAACGCAAAGTGAATTGCTTCACAATTGAGTAGTTATCTTGGGAGATATATGGTGAGCGATCTTGGGGGCAGATTCTTCCTCACCCTTGCACTATGATATTACAAATGTCTGGTTACTGACTCAACTCAAGGTTTCTATTTCTATGGTTTGTAATCAGGCTTCCTGTTCGGCCGTCAGTGATAAACTCCCTCAGGAGGCTTCCCAACCTTTAGAACAAATGCTTTACGTATCTCAAGGATACTGAGGGAAGGCTAATCGTTGCGCGCAACCATTGAAAAGGACTTACATCACTTTCCACTTTTGATTATAGTGCGTTGGAACACTTGGCATCAAAGTCATTTCCCACTTAGGCCGTTCCCTTCACACCGACCATAAATGGCTTTAAGAGTTGATTTCAACCCCTCGGGAAGGAAGGCCTGCTCAAGGTTGTATAATGCTTGAAGAACATAAAGCTTAAGAGTGTTTTGACTTTTTGATCACCCAGTTAAATGGAGAGCATATACCTTCCACTTTCGAGACAAGGCAAACAATCTTCTTTTTAGCCTTCAAGACAATGATTTGCTAATTTCTACTTGGAGATGTTTCTCCACAAAAACATGGTGTTTATTTTATTTCCCCAAATTAGTGATTATCTAATCTAGGAAAAGAACCAAGTCAACAAAACAAAACTTCAATTTGGTCAACAAAAGAAAATCGACAAAAAGGGGAATAACATCCCTCTTTGATTGTAACAAAAAATTTTAAGTGTGGTTCTTTCCTTTGCAAAAATTTAAAATGAATCCTTTTATACACCAAAGGATGGTGAGGTTCTTTTTAAGGCTACTTTTGCAAAAAGGAAAGTTTGTATTGTTCCTTTTAGAGCCCAAAATAAAGTTTTTCTCCTATGAAAGCAAGAAAATTTCTGATTGTGGTTCTTTTTATAGCCCAAAAATAAAGTGAGTTCAATTTTAAGAAAAATAAGTTCAAATTTTAAACTAACTTAACTAAGTTAGTAAAAACTCTAACTATCTTAATAATCTTAAGACTAAGCTCCTATCTACAATAAAATCGTTATAATCCTACAAAATAACAAGTGAAAAACATTAGATAACTGGTGGAATTCAACAAGTCTAATTTTATCCTCGGTTACAGATTTTATTTTTCTTATCTCTATCTATCTATGATGCACTACAGAACAAACTGTACACGCTACAAAATAACAATGATGCGCTAAAAGAAGGCAGAGATGCACTATACTATTTTTAGGATGCGCTACTCTATGTTCTAGAGGCGCTGCTCTATTTTTCTCCTGTGTCGAGACCTATAGGAAAATGTTAGAAATATAATGCGCTAAGGAAAATACTTCACTCGCTATATGATGGACCCAACGTGCTGAACAATAGGCAGGATGAGCTAGACTGTTAACCAGATGCACTAGAGAATGTTTCCCACGCGTTGATTCTTGTTTCTTGCGGACCTACAAAAGTGGTTAAATTCAAAAACCGATTTGATATATGGGGTGATGCCCCACGGTGGGCGCCAAAAATGTATGCGGGAAAAGTGGGTTGATAGAACTCAAAATGTGAAAAATGAAGCCTCAGGAGCCTTGCTCACACACCCATAGGACTTCTTGGTGCAAGCTATGGAGTCATGAAGTATGGCTCAGTTTCCCAAGGTTGGTTCCATGGTTCTCTATCTCACAAGGTCCCTCAAACCAATGTTTTTTCTCTCAGATCACTGAGAAAAATGGTTTAGGGATGGCAAATGCAAGAACGAGGGATGCTTTTGTTGATTTTAAGATGAAATGCATCCTAAGCTATGCATGATTCTATAAATGCAATAAACTAGTTATAAGATGACAAGATTAGTAAACAAGACTATCCTAGCATGCTATATTAGTCTATGATTAAGCTAAATGATGAGGAACATACTCTAAACATGCATATTTAGATTAATTCCTATTTAAAAGAGAGGCTAAATGATGAACATAAAATGAGATATGAAAGCTTGAATGGATTTTAGTATAAGTGTGATGCTAAAGACTTGGATTCTTTAAAATGGAGGAATGAGAGCTCTATTTATAGAAAAAATAGGGCAATGGATGGTCTGGATTGAAAGAGTTAATCAAGGGTTGAGTTTGAAAGTTGGGAATCCATGTTTGCAATTGGCACCAGTGAAATGGTGACAATTGTCAACTTGAGAAGACCTCATGGTTACCCTAAGGGTTAAGGGTTAAGGTTAAGTTAAGATTACCCATTGGATAAAGCTTTTATCCAAAGGATAAATTATTGTGCAAATGATTAAGGATAACCATGGTCAAAGCAATAAATGCTTGATGAGACCCTTGGGTTACATAGAGGTTGAGTTTAGGGAAATTCTTTAACCATGCTAGAGGGTTGAGTTAACCATTAATAGTTATGAAGACTTTGGGGACAAATTTGTAAGAGTCCTTCCAAATTTGGGGGTATTCAACAAGTTAGCTTGTTGAATGGATAAAGGCTTTAATGCTTTAGAAGACTTTAGTCCAATTTTGAGAAGTGACTTCCTCAAATTTAGGGAAAAGGGATAATGGATGGGTTTGGGTTAATTAATTAGGATTAGATGGATTCTAGAAGAAATTAGGAAGAGGGTTAGGATGCAAGTGGGAGGTGTAGGATTTTGCAAGTGGATGAAGGGATAATGGGTTTTAATTGAATTTAATTCAATTTGGTTGCAATTAAATAAATTAGATTTATTTAATTTAGGATAACTATTTTAATTAAATTTGAATTTAATTAAAAAGTGGATAGGGGCTTTAATTGACTAAAATGAATTTATTCTATTAAATGATAAAAGAGGTATAGTGAATTTAATTGAGTAATTTACTTAATTAAAATAGAGGAATACAGGTAATTTAATTAAATTGGATTTAATTAAATAGAGAAATGAACATAAAATATTCATTTAGGAATATGGTCAGTTTTATACATCTACAGAAGTCTCAACTCGAAGTTTGGACATTCACTTGGTAAAGTCACTATTTCCATAGCTAGTGTTCATTTGATTGTCAACCTAGGGATGTAATACTTGAAATGGATCTGCACTATATATGCACGAAGTTCCTGCAATAACTATTCTGCATTACTGCAACAACTAACATTATGCAGAAAACATAAGCAAGAATTAAAACTATTGAAAGACTACAAGAAAACTTCTGCATAAATTCATAAAACAATACTGGCTAAGTTCAATGCTGATAAAAAAAAATTACTCTATTTTGGTTTGGCTGTAGGAACAATCAGTGGATCTATTTCCAATGGCTGCAAGAATAGTCAATTCGAGAATGTTTACTGCAACTAGGAAAAGAAAACTAATCTTAACAACTGCACATGAACACTCACCAAGTGGCCCCCCTTGGGTGAGTGATTCCAGGCTTCCCAGAAACAACTCTAAATGCTCATAATAACATATTTTTATTCATCATTCTTTGGAAGTCATTACATGATTCAATAGAAAAGAAACTCAAAAACACTTATGAAAAATCCACTGCTCTGCTTCTTTTTTTCTCTCCTCTTTCTATCTAACCTCAGAGAAGATAAAGAGCTTATTATTAAAAAGAAATCATCTACTATAGACAACACAAATCATGCCGAAAAGAAGAGGCGGATAATTGATCGAGAGAGGAGATGGTTGGAGTTATGCTACAGGAAATGCAGATCTAAACTGAACCACAGTCATAACATATTGTGGCGGTATTTAAAACTTCAATGTCCACCTAAGTTAGACATCGGTAGTATCGCTTGATTTCTCCTCTTATGCCGTTCCTTACACTTCTCAAAGTTTCTGTTGTTCGATCTTTCGGTCATCTTCTTGAGTATCTCTTCCTACAACTGGCGTGATAGGCTAGCTTCCACCGCAACATCATTTATTCCCTGCACTTCAAAGAGAAAAAACATACAAGAACATACATACATATTTTATTTAATCAGGAGATCTATTAATTTGACATTTGATATTTGCCCTAAACAATCTGCATGACAACAAGAATAAATGACATGGCTGCAAGAATAAAATGGCAAAGACAAAACATGCTTTTAATAGGTTCAAACTAAAATCTGAAATACATATAGTAAACTTCTAAAACATCATTACTACTATGTAAATAAAAATATGACAAAAACTCAAGAGTTCTAAGGATAAAAATATGACAATGTCTCAACTCATCATGCCCCCCAACTTTAAGATCTTGCTGATCCTCCAACAAGAGGAAAATTTTTGATTCTTGCACTAACTCTTAGGTCACAAATGGTTCCTTGACCTATTCCTCCTAAAGCTAAATTCCAGTTAAATCCTTTCTTTTCCAACCTGGACCATCTAGGTTCTTCTGTAACTGCTTCATAGGGCTTATCTGTAGTCTTATATCCCAATAGTGGCCACATAAGAATAGGAAGTTGAAAGATCAACGGTAACCAGTTATTCATCTTCTCTCGGCCCAGTTGTATATATTTGGGGGTTCTTTGCATAGCTGCCTAGAAATTTGGTAGTGAATGAGGCTCTCCCATTTTCAATTCTTCTGGCAAGTTATTCCAGCACTGAGTTAAACCATTCATTGCAGATGCACTATCAGTCTGAACTAAATGCTCATATGCCTGGTATATTTCTTCCCTCATCGACAACACTGGATTCCTAACATCATTTCTTACCAGTAATTTCTGCCATTCATAATAAATAACTCTTGGCTCTTTTTCTTCCTTCCTCAATGGCAATGGACAATCAAATTCAAGATCCTTGTATGCTCTGGCTTGTGCCCCCATGCTGATCTAATTCTAAATCCATGACATTAAAGCTTTTATATGGATATCACCAATATATAGCAAAGGAATCTACTCACTATATGAAGCTACAACATAGTTATGTAAATAAAATTCACATAACAAATTTTTCACAGTTGCTGGAGAAGTTTGGTAAGCATCATAAAATTACTCAGGGGTTTCTAAAGAGGGGCTAAGGTCCTTGATAATGTGGTTCAATTTGAAATTTAAATACTGCTCCCTTAAATGCATAGAATAAACCCTTGGTGGTGCCCTACATTGCATCAATTTGGGGACCATACCAGTGATTGTATCAATTTTAGCCTCTAATTCTTCAATTTTGTTATCCCTCTTTTCAATTTCTCTTTGTTGTTTGTCAATAACCCCTTGCAACCTATCCCTCTCTATTTCCTATTGTCTATAAAATGTTAATGCAATGGATAAACTACTTAGGGATGATGGAGGTCTAATACGTGTTACCTTAGGCTGTGGAATTTCTTCAACAGGCTCCTCAAGCTTCTCTGCCACATATGCAAGATTTGATAGTCTATCTACATCATCTTCCTTCTGGATTTCAACATCTGTAGGTCTCCCTTCTTTTGATGTTTCCATTGAAATAACCTCTATCAGATCACCTATTGGACGAGCCTTCTGGGTCCTACTCTGAGTTCTTCTCACATAAACCTTTGGAGTGGTTGCAGGAATGGTTTCTACCTGTGGCTTTGCTACAAGAGTTTTTCTTTTTGGCCTATGCCTCTTGGCCAAAGGAGAAACTTGAGTTGCATGCGGCTGAACCATAGATTCTTCATTTACATCAATTATTTCCAATTCCTTCCCTTTTCTTTTAGAAGATGGTGATTATCTTTGAAGAGAAGTGGAGGGTTGCTCCACATTTGCCTCAACCATCTCTTCTTCCATAATAACCACAACTCCTTCAGTGACAAGCAACTCATTCTTTGCAAACACTATAGGAGAAGAGGGTTCTTCAATAATTTCTTCTTCAATTGGTGGATCATCTACAACAGGAGCATTTTCAACCCTAAACTACAATATGTCTTCAAATACCCCCCATTCCATCTATGAAACATCTCTAAGAGAACGTTCTACAAGCAATTTAATCAAACTGTGATGGCTAACAAAATGATTTCCATTTTTTCATGTTTCTTTGGCACTTAGGAAAATGAGGTGGTATATAAAATTAGGGACATTCACTCTCCGGCCATGCCGTAGATGACTAAGTAATTTAAAATGTGGTGAATGTAGATTTGAATACCTCCCTTCGCAAGTAATGTATTTCATTACATATAAAGCCACCTGGGGCCACTCTACTGGTAGTGAAACCCTCCCAGTTCCTTGCTTGTCCAACATTAGAGGTCCATCTGCGGGAAATGTAAACTCTGCTTTGGCGTTTCCGGCGTCTTTTGATTCTGGAAACAATTCTCCTTCCTGCGGCAACCCTGTAACTTCAGCTATCCGCTGCTCCGTAGCAATGACCCTTAATCCTTTAACAACAACCTTTCCTTCGTTGAATGGATGCATAAACTCTGTGATAGTTTCTTCATTATAATATTTGATTTTTAGAAAGAAAACAATCCATCCATGCTGCCTAAAATAATGCTCACAAAGAGCATCCTGCAACAACGCATCATGGACTGTTGGTTCATGGTAGATTGGATCTCCACCCATTCCTTACTCTGTTAGTATAGCACACTCTGTAGCTGAGAAACAGAGAATCAAAATATCCTATAAACTGAAAATTGAAAATTTCATACATATCTCCAAATTTGGCGGCAGAGTTTATTACTTCCTTGTGTGAAAGAATATCTTGTTAAAAATAATGATGGAAAGCAATCAATTCAAGGTACTGAAAAAGATGAATAATTACCAATTTTGGAAACCAAACCATAAAACACCCCCCCAACTTAACATAGCACATGTCCACACAAGCTTACAAGATTTAGGGGAGTATACGCAGATTTAGGAAAGGCAATAATTACAATGAAATCATAAATGCGTAATTAAAATAAAATACAATATGTGCATACCTGCAGTCGTACGAAAAGAAGAAATGAAATGAAATGACAGATAAGAAAATGAGATGGAATGACATAGATGAAAATTTTATTTATGAAGAAGAATATTTCCATAAGACATGGAAATATTTTTGTGAAATGACGCGAGAAGAATTATGAAGTGGCAAGCATGTTCGCTGCAAGAACCTTACCTCCATTACTTTGGTCAGTTGTTGAAGGAACTGGATCAGTGGCTGCAGGAACCTGATCAGTTGTTGTAGGAACCTATGTTTGATCCTTCTTAGCAAATTGCTACAGGAACTCTTCTTTATTGGCCAACTTATGATAAAGACACAATCGGTTACCATTCACCAAAAGCTTAAACCGAACTAGGTCAATTGTGGTCAAACGAACAACTCCATTATTGAAAACTTCCTGAATCTCATATGGACCTTACCATCTGGTTTGCATCTTTCCCATACTATCTTTATATTTGGAGTCATACAATAGTGCCCAGTCACCAACTTTGAACTTTTTCTCTTTGATATATTTATCATGCCACTTTGCTCTTTGATTTTGTATCATTTCTGTCTGTCGGACAACCATTTTTCTCATTTCATCCAAAGCATTCAATTGTTGAATACGTGCCTTTTGTGCTTCAGAAAGTGTCATATTTAATTGCAAAGTTGTCCTTAGATTTTTATGCTCAAATTCAATAGGCATCATTATTGCTTTTCCATAAACCATCTCAAAAGGTGTAAAGCCAATTGGTGTTTTCCAAGTTGTTCTGTATGCCCAAATTGCTTATAAAAGCCTACGAGACCAGTCTTTTTTTATGAACGGATACTGTTTTGGTAAGAATAGCCTCAAGCTCCCTATTTGTAACCTCTACCTATCCATTAGCTTGTGGATGATATGGAGTAGATTTTCTATGTCTTATATTGTTTTCATTGACCAAGGCTACAATCAATGTTGAAGTAAATTGTGGGCCTTGGTCTGATACAATTTCTCTTGGTACTCCATATCTTGTAAATATATCCTCATAAAGAAACTCAACTACCTTATTATCTCTTGCATGTGTCATGGCATGAGCTTCCACCCATTTTGTTAAATAATCTGTAAATACCAAAATGTAGGATTTGCCATTAGGAGGATCAATTGGGCCAACAAAATATAATCCCCACTTATCAAACAGTGCAACTAATATTTGTGGATATAATGGCATCTCATCAGATTTAGTAGGTCTCCCCATGCGCTAGAATCTGCCACATTTTCTTGTATACTGTGCTGCATCATTATATAATGTGGGCCAATAATATCCCATATTTAGAATTTTGAGTGTTGTTCTTTTAGCAGCAAAATGTCCTCCACACAGCTCATCATGACATGCATGTAGGATATCATATGTTTCATCTTCTCTTACACATCTTCTCATGACTTGGTTAGGCCCAATATAAAACAAACAATCAACAATCCATGAGAAGTTAAAGCTTTTTTCTACCAACAACCTTCTTTATTTAGGAGAGAAATGAAGTGGAATTTTAGCACTAGCTAAATAGTTGGCAATATCAGCATACCGGGGAGTGTGGGCTTGTATAAGGAATAGATGTTCATCCAGAAAAGTAGATGTCATCTATTGCTATAGAATCTTCCTGTAACTGAAGTCTTGAAAGATAATCTGCAACCACATTGGACTTCCCTAGTTTATCTACAACTATAATATCAAATTCCCACATCAACAATAACCAACGAGCTAATCTACCAGTAATTGAAGGCTTATTCATGAGATATCTAATTGTAGTATGATCGGTATGCACAAATATGGGGTATCCTGTGATATAGTGCCTGAATTTTTTGAGTGCATATATAATGGCTAACATTTCCTTTTCAGTGACTGTGTAATTCAACTCAACATAATATATTGCGCTTTCCAATTTATCAATCTTCTGTCCTAATACTTCTCCTATTGCATAATCAGATCCATCTGTATGAATTTGAAATGGTAAAGACTAATTTGGACCTTTAAGAACTGGTGCTTGGGTCAAAGCATGCTTAAGCTTCAAGAAATCTTCATTGCATGAAGAGGTCCATTTAAATTCCATATCCTTGGTAAGTAGTGAATATAAGGGACTTGCAATTTTGCTGAAATCTTTAATAAACCTTCTATAGTATCCAGCATGACCAAGGAAACTTCTTACATCTTTTTGCTTCACCAGTGCATTGATATGCTGAATGACTTCAATCTTTGCTGGGTCAACCAATATTCCTTCTATAGAAATATGATGACCAAGGAATATTCCTTCTTGCATCATGATGAAGCATTTCTCATTGTTTAATGACAAACTATAGTCCTCGCATCGCTACAAAATTTTTTTTGGGTTTCCCAATGCTTGTTCAAATTCAGAGCCATAAGTTGTAAAGTCATCTATATAGATTTCCATAATGTCCCGAGAAATATCTAAAAAGATACTGAGTATTGCTCTTTGAAAAGTGGCTAGAGCATTACACAATCCAAAAGGAAGAACATTATATGAATATGTGCCCCAAGGACAAGTAAATGTTGTCTTTTCTTGGTCCTCTGGGGCTATCTGAATTTGATTGTAACCACTAAACCCATCAAGAAATGAAAAATTCTTTTCCCATCCAAAGAGTCCAATACTTGATCCACAAATGGTAATGGAAAATGATCTTTTCTTATTGCTAAGTTCAAAGCTCTATAATTAACACATACCCTCAATTTACCTCCTTTCTTATGAACTATCACCAAAGGTGATACCCATTGGCTATCAGAGATAGGATAGATAAATCCAGCCTTTAACAACTTCTGCAATTATTCTTTGTGGTTGTCTGAGTGGGAAACTTTCTTCTTTTATGTAGATACGGTGGGTGCAAACCGTCAAACCGTTGGATCTATTCCATGCATATGCTTGTAATCCCATGCAAAGGCATTTTTATGACATTTAAGCAAGTCCACAAGTGCCTCCTTTTAAGTATCTGAAAGATCACTATTGATATCAAAATATTTATTCAAATCAAATTCTATTTTAATAATAAGATCAATCTGGGATATATCAGAAAAATGAGAAGTACAGACTTCCTGCGGCAACAGAGTATGCAAAATATCAGTGGCTACAGGAAAGTCTGAATTTACAATATTTGGTACCAACTCCTACAATTGTTGTTCTTGTATCAACTTATTTGTCAGAATTTTATAAAGAATTTAATCTTCATCATGTAATTGCATGAACAACCCTCGGTTAATCATCATAAGGTGATTAATAGAGTCAACTCCCTCAGATTCTTCTCCCAAAGTAGGCCAAGCGGCTTGTTGTTGATCAAACTGGGGCCGTGTAGGAGAATACACAGCGAATATTTTTGTAGAGTTCCCATCTAAAATAGTCATATCTCCTAATCTACATCCAATATATGCATCAGTCGTGGCAAGCCAAGGTCTTCCCAAAATCACCGAATATCCTCCCAGTGTTTCCTTTGGAGACAGAATCATAAAGTCTGCAGGGTATTCCCAGGAATCCAAATTAACCACCACATCTGCAATCATACCATCAAGTCTCATAGTAGAGCTATCAACAAGCTGTAGAACTGTGGGTGTAGGCCTTAGACTATTGATTTCAAGCTGTTTCATTACTTCTCTTGTCATCACATTAATGTCTGCCCCTAAATCAATTAAAACATTCCTTATATGGCTGCCATTAATGACTATACTTACAACAGGACTACCTGGATCAGAATATCTTGGAATTAAAACTTTGCCTAACATAATATCTGCCAGTTGACCCATAACATACACTGTTTGCGGATCCTTCTTCTTCTTGCCAAGCTTTTTTAGACACGCGCCTTACTATATATAGGAACATCTTTTATTGTTTGCAATAATGGAATTTTAACATAGACATGTTTCTGTTGATCTATAATATCAAAACCTTGCTCTTGTTCTGTGAGAACTTCCTTTTCTTGCAATCTCTAGGGAAATGATGGTAATCTTTGCTTCTGAGGCATTGTGTCTGTTGGATTAGAAATTTCTTGCTCTTCTTGTACCTCAGTAATAACTAGAGGAGATGGATTAGGTAGAGTTGTCCTAGATCGAAGGTGAATATCACTTATGGATAAATAATAGGTTGGGTATTGATTAAGATTAGTTGAATAAGCTTGTTGTTGTTGTTGAGTTTTAATATTAGGATTTGGCATTGGCTGAGTGGGCAACTGCGTTGGTTTAGGTGGGACAATAGTGGCTGTAAGAGGAGACATTATTGCAGGCTATTGTGGCTACTGAATAGACTATTGATAACTAGTAGACTGAGTAGTCCATGGCTAACTCCCCCTCCACTGAGGAGTAGGTTGCCAATTCCTTTGAATCTGGCTCCCTTGGCCCTGAGGTGGATACCAATTTCCTTGTGGCTATTTCCACTGTGGCATTTGATTAGCAAAATGTTGTCCTTGGCCTTGAGAACCATACCAATTTTGATAATTACCAAAATTTTGAGCATATGGTGATTACCATTGATTATTTGGTACAAAAGAATTTCCACTATAACCAAAAAAAGAAAGTGGGTCCGAAGGCATACCTTGTTTGGAAATTTGGCCTTCTTTGAGAGACATAGAAAACTTGCTCATCCTCACCCTGTATTGGCTTGAAGTTAGGAACCTCAACATTTGCAACCATTTTACATCTGTAGTCCTTTTTCTGCTGTCTACAATGAGGACAAAATTCTGCAAGAAACACATTAGCTTCTTCATGTTTCTTCTTAGCTAAGAGTGTATCCAATTGAGTAGCCATATTGTTTATAATTTCCTCCTTAAAGTCTTTCAACAAATGACTAAGTTCCATTCAAGAAACTCCAGTATCGGATGTTAATGAAGGTGCTCCTGGCTTGAAACGCCTGTTCTTTTTAAAGAAGTTCTGGAATACTTCTTACAAATTTGTCCCATTTTAGTCCACGTCGACTATGTAATGTCACCTCCTCCCATAAGATCTAAAGAATCAGTGCATTCATCACTGATTCCCCTAAAAAATATCAACTTGAGAGAATCTTCATTTAGAGTATTGTGCTTGGATTTTTGACACTAAACATAAACCTCTCCAGATAATCTTTAAGGCTTTCATCTTCTTTTTGTGTCATTATAAAGATATCTGTTGGCATATGCACACTCCAATGAGACATTGTAGGTGATTGAAGGTTTTGTCATTGATGGCAACCTTACAATCCTATGGAAATGACAAGGCATCATACCGGCAAGGCATTAAACCTACAAGATAGTTCACCGACATCAACAATCACACTCTACACTGACACTTAGGACACCTGCACCGACACAAAGAAAGAAAGTATACCGACCCAAAGGCCGACATGATTTTGTTATATTATATTTTGTTTATTATTGTAAAAACTTTTTAAGCCGACTTGGCATGTTGTAAAATGACTCTTATATATAAGAGATCATTGTAGACTTTTTGAATGAGGTTATGTAAGTGATGTAAGCGAAATATTAAGGCAGACCTATTATGCAAAATATAGGTTAAAGGGTTTATGTAAGAAGCAGAGCAACAACCGGTACTGGATCAGACATTATAGATGCTATTGTAAAGTAGTACAAGATATTGAATTTGTACAATCCACATTGTAAGTTAGTGAAACTTCCCATTGAGAAGTGAGCTCTAGGGAGTTGGCCTTCCTGCATGTACAGGCCCCTCTTGTAAGTAATATTCTCTTATTGGCCAGTAAGTGGATATTGTGGGTCACAAATCCCATCGAGGTTTTTCCCACACTGGGTTTCTTCGTTAAATCCTTGTGTCATGGTGTGATTTTCATGTGGATATTTTTAAATCCTGTTTATTGTATTATTTCTTACATACCGGTACACTATTATAATATGTTCTGCATGTTTTAAGTTAAGAAATTCCATATACCAGTTAGATACTAATTCACCCCCCCCTCTCAGTATCTATGGGAATCCTAACAATTGGTATCAGAGCTCGGTCCTCTATTTTCAGAAGCCTAACAACTTGAAGAAGATCTTGACACCGGTAAAGATGGAAAATCTGATGAAGCAACTTGAAGGAGCTCTCTCAGACTATGATACAAAAAAATTGAAAAATATCAAACTAGAAGATGATTTAAACGCAGCTCAGGATATCATTCAGGCACTTCAAGAGAATCTTACTGTTGCAAGAAATAAGAGAAGAGAACTTTGTGAAAAGATGCAAAATGAGAATGATGAAAAGGAATTACTTAATGATCAGATAAGCAAGCTGAAACTAGAGAACATGACAACAAAGAATGAGATGTAGGATATGACTATGAGATTTTGTAAAGAAATTGAGGATAGGAAGAAGAATGAAGAAGAATTGACCAGAAGACTAAGTGATGCAGCAAATGAGAACACAAGACTTAGCTATGAAAATGATTTATTGAAGACAGATCTGATGCACACTCAGAATGACTCCAATGAACTAATGATACAGAAAGAGGTCTTAGAAAGAGAACTAGAAACTGCAAATCAACATAAAGAAAAATTCAAGAAAAGCTCAGAGGAACTTGGCACCTTGTTGAAGAATCAAAAACCTAAAGGTGACACTTCTAGAATTGGCTTTGAAGTTGGTGAAAGCTCTGGTACTGCAAATACTCAGGATCACAGCAAACCGGTAAGACAACCTAATGCTTATAAATTCAATGGAAAATGCTTTAACTGTAATAAGTATGGTCATAGAGAAAATGAATGTAGATCTATAAATTATCAGAATATCAACACATCCACCGGTCAATGTTCAAAATGCAAAAAAGTTGGTCACAACTCTGAAAAATTGTAGAATGAATGTGAAATGTTATGTTTGTGGAAGATTTGGACATTTATCTAATCAATTCAGAACACAAACCGGCATAGGTTATGGGAAAGCTATTCAGAAGAATAATGTAACTTGTTATGCATGTAACAAGATTGGACTTATTGCAAAATTCTGTAGAAGTAAAGGATCACCGGTAGATAACAAAAGTTCTAGCTTGAAGGGTAAAGAAAAAGTTGAAGAGGTTAAGCAAGAATTCTCAAAACAATGGATTAGAAAAGCTGATCTAAATATTGGGAATAATCCTCCACCAGTAGAACCAGTCAATGCTTCACTGGTAGGACAGAATGATGCTTCACCGACAGGATAAAGTAGTGCTCCACCGGCAGGAAGTTCTTCATCTAATTGAAGAAAGCTTCCTTGAGGGTTTGGCAATCTAATGACATGTGCTATTATTCCCTCAGTTAGAGATGAGAAGTTGGAAATTACTTATTACCGGCAGAAAATGTTAAGTGAATAATTAACCGACATGCATTTAATGTGGTAGATGGCAAAAAGACACTATAAATTTGAGGTTTTGGCTCCATTTCATTTTATCGAGATTTCAAACCTACGAAGAGCGCGAAGATTCCAAGCTAAGGCATTTCGAGCAAGAGGTAAGAACACTTCAAGCAATCATCCATCCTAAAGGTAGTAAAAGGTATTTTATCATGGCATCCACCTCTGCAATTGAATATATAGCAAACCCTACTATTGTCGAAGTTATAAAAAGACCTAGGCTCGTATTTCAATTAGTTCCCGAGGTAGCAAAGAAAGATGATACCTTAGGTGCTTTTTCTCAAATTCCTAAGGGAGTTGTTTATGTTGAAGACCCCATAATTTACATTCACTGCAACATTGAGGAACTAGGAGATGAAGAGATTAAAACCATGTTTAAAACTATCATATGTGATGAATCTAGAAATGTAAAAGATGAACATAAGATCATTGAAACCCTATGATTTACAAAGATCCTTAGCATTCCTGAATTCCCCAAGGATGTGATTAGGATAGTCTTAAGCAAGGTACATGGTGAATTTTTCTGGTTAGATGCAATTCACAAAATCACCAAGGAAGCTATGAAAGCTGTCATAGGGTTACCGACCACCAGTAAAAGGCCAGACAAGACTAAAAAGGTCTCCAATGACCTAGTTATAAACCTAACTGGTGCCACATCCGACAGAAGGTCCTTAAGAGTAAATTATGTAACAAATATTAATGTAAGATTTATCAACATGATATTAGTATATAAAGCTACTCATGCAAATAGACTCAATTTAGTTTCAAGTCTGTGCATTAAGAGTGCTTATGATATGGTCATGGATAATGTGAAGATTGATGTATGTGAATGGTTGAAGGACGAATTAATTGACAACATAGGAAAGATTAAGAAGGACAAGAAAGGAACTTTTAAATTTGGAAATCTACTAGTATGTCTGATGCTACATATAACCAAACAGGTTCCCGGTATAGGCTACAAAGAACTTGGATATGATATACCGGTAGGGAAACAACTAACAAAACTATTCAATAACATGGGAGAAGATAAGGAAAACAATATCCATGATTTCTTTCAAGCACTTAAAGCCAAAATGAAGAAAAGAATCAGATTATCACAAAAGATTGTTGACAAATATAAGGATGAAATATGCTTTGTAATCAAGAAGGATGAGCTCTGGATGGAAGCAGTCATTCCTAGGATAGTTTGGGTAACAGAGATGGGCTACGAAATAGATGATCATATAATTGAAACATATGCTAAAGCACTTCTGGAAGCCCCTAAAGAACCTAAGGAAGAAGTATTTGGTAGTGCAGAAACCATTGAAAGCCAAATACAATCTAAGAAAAGAGTGAAAAAGGTTGAGGCAGTTGTAAGAAAATGTTCTAGACAGGCAAAGACTATTAAAGAAGATGTGTTAAAGTAAACCGGTATAACAGAGGATGAGTTAGCAGCTCCACAACCTAAAACTCACCTATCACCGCTAGGTACTTCTTCAGAGAATGATATGCCTGCAACTTTCAAGAGAGTTGTAAGGAAAAGAGATTCCTCACCGGCAACCACACCCTCACCTAGGAGGACAAGACAAAAACAACAAGCAGTGAGATCTCCCGTAAGAAAGGCTACACCAAAGAAGAAGAAGCTAACACCCAAAAAGAATAAAAGGACAAACAAGGACTTGGCCCCTCTTGACATACTGTTGAATGAAATTATAGATGAAGGGAAATTGAAGAATATAGAGAAACTATATGACACTCTGACAACTGATGAAAAAGAACAAGTAGAAAATAGTGTTGTATTGCATATGGATATGTATAAGAAATTTTTGATGGAAGTAGTAGATGAAGTGCCAGATGAACTATTTAAGAGACTGGAAGCAAGAAGACAAGTAGTAATAGAACTTGACAAGAAAATCAAGACAAAAAAGCTACTTGCTATATATCCAATGAATTCACCCAAAGAAATTGATGACTTAATTGCTGAAGCCAACCGGTAAGTATTTTCTACTACACACTGACACATTTCTTTAATGGTTGGAAGAGTTAATGAGGTGACTGAGGAGACAGAAAATGCATGGGACATTTTCCTAGTGAAAAAAAGAAAAACAAGAAGAATACATGAGTCAAAAACCTATAAAGGTATATCAGAAAGAAAGAGACAAGGGTAAAGGTAAAGTTGGTGGAACACCCAGTATCAAGGTTAAAGACAACTTACCCCCACCTCCTTTGATTACTCCACTGGTAAAAACAACAGCTACAAAAGACCAACCGATAGTTGAAAGTATGGATGTAGAGGATGTCAATCCTAATCCTGAAGTCTTATATACATTGGATGTTGATACTCAAAAGATCAACGTTGTGGTAGATAAAGATATAGCTGATAAGACTGACATGGCTAGTGAGCCTCTGGTAGCTGAGTAAACTGATAACACACAGGAGAAACCGACAGATGACAAAGAGCAACATGTAGAAACTTAGACTCAGACTGAGACAATGCAACAAACAGAGAAACAAACAAAGCAAAAGGCTCCGGAACAAGAACAACAATAGGAATAGGAACAGGTTCATAAGGAAATAGTGCCACCAGCAACTGGAGAAGTAGAAAAACCATTGCTTAATTAAATACAAATACAAACAGACCTACCAGAGGTCAATACAAGCTTTGTTACTTCCACTGGTGGTACTGAGAATGTAGGTTCCTCATCAAGCTACAAATCAACTAATGTGACTGAAGTACTATTGGATTCAATTAAAAAGATAACAAATTGCAGCGCACAAGCTTATAAGGCAATAGATGACACAATACCAATTTTGAAGGTAATTGCTCCTATCTGTAATATAGACAATAAAAATTCTTTAGGACAACTTGATACCTTGTGTAAATATATCACAGAGAACATTGAGAAAATAAAGGAAGAGACATTAAAGGACAAATTGGAAATTGAAAAGCAAAAATTCTTTGATGACTAGATAAAGAAGTGTACTAGAGATTTTGACACACTTCTACCGGAACTGTGTAATTTATTGAAAGAATACAAAACTCTGTACAAAGACACCTGTAAGACACACTTTTTGACTGTAGATATAGATAAGAAGATGAGAAAGGCACAAAATGAAATCACTAAACCTACAGATAATTTTGTTAAGTCAATTGATACATTATTAGTTTTTGAACAGAAGATAACAAATTTTGAAGAAGAACTACTTAAATTGGAAAGAGAAAAAGAGAGAATAGTGAATAAGGCAAAGCATCTAAGATTAAAACTGAGTCCAAGATTGGACTATCTAGCATCATTACGGAAGGAAATATCTAAGGCACTGATACATGGATAGAAAACACCGGCAGAGCATTTGCAGCATCTCAACGGTACAGTTAAAAGAACAGAGACAACAATAAGAGACAGTAAAAAGTTTATGGAGAGTATAAACTTGATTTTGGCAGATCTATTTCAAATTGTAACTACTCAGTTACAAGGTTGAAACTACAAACTCTACTAACATCTTGACAACCTTTGTCATTGATGCCAAAGGGGGAGTAGTGGGATGAGAAAATTCAAATATCACAGGAATCATATGCTCAGGGGGAGCACACATTTTTGGTAACTTTTGAAATTTCTCACGAGTGTTTCCATCAATGCCAAAGGGGGAGATTGTTGGCATATGCACACTCCAATGAGACATTGTAGGCATTACACCTACAAGATAGTTCACCGCCATCAACGATCACACTCTACACTGGCACTCAGGACACCGACACTGACACAAAGAAAGAAAGTATATCGACACAAAGGCCGATAGGATTTTGTTATATTATATTTTGTTTATTATTGTAAAAACTTTGTAAGCCAACTTGGCATGTTGTAAAATGACTCTTATATATAAAAGAGATCATTGTAGACTTTTTGAATGAGGTTATGTAAGTGATGTAAGTGAAATATTAAGGCAGACCTATTATGCGAAATATAGGTTAAAGGGTTTATGTAAGAAGCAGAGTAGCAACCAGTACTGGACCAGGCATTATGGATGCTACTGTAAAGCAGTACAAGATATTGGATTTGTACAATCCACATTGTAAGCAAGTGAGACTTCCCATTGAGCAGTGAGCTCTAGGCAGTTGGCCTTCCTGCATGTGCAGGCCCCTCTTGTAAGTAATATTATCCTATTGGCCAGTAAGTGGATATTGTGGGTCACAAATCCCACTGAGTTTTTTCCCACATTGGGTTTCCTCATTAAATCCTTGTGTCATGGTGTTCTTTTCATGTGGATGTTTTTAATTTTGTTTATTGTATTATTTCTTGCATACTGGTACACTGTTATAATATGTTCTACATGTTTTAAGTTGAGAAATTCTATATATCGGTTAGATACTGATTCACCCCCCCTCTCAGTATCTGTGGAAATCCTAACAATATCATCCCCATGACGATCAGTGCCTCTACAATGCTATTTATATTTTGCAAGAAACAATCGTTTCATCTCATCCCATGTATTGATTGTACTACTATCCAAGCTCATAAACCATCTTAGAGATAATTCCTTCAAGGTGGCAAGAAATATTTTGAGCCTATGGGCATCTATAGTATAATCAAAACTCCTACAGAAACATCAAATTCAAATAGAAATGTGTCTGGATCCTCTGTCACCAATCCATAGAATTTAGGGAGGGAAGAAGCTGGAATGTTCTTAAGATTAACAATATCATGCTGATCAAATATGGGGAACTCAAATGTTGGGTCCAAAGGTTGTGGTGGACTATTTCCACCTGGAGGTGGGTTTCCTTGCATTGGACTTGTGGGGGGAGATACTATAGGAAATTCTTCTTCTGGGGATCCAAAGAGGAAGTGAAGACTACCTTCTGGAAATTCAGATTCAGGGTGGTTCAAATTTTTTGGGGTTT
Source organism: Cryptomeria japonica (assembly GCF_030272615.1). Lineage (NCBI taxonomy): Eukaryota > Viridiplantae > Streptophyta > Pinopsida > Cupressales > Cupressaceae > Cryptomeria > Cryptomeria japonica. Next base: position 24,734,413 of record NC_081405.1, on the reverse strand, counting down.
GATAAAGTTCAACAAAAAGATTTAGATCTGAAGAATTAATTCCTGCATGATTAGGATGACTGGGCATAAATCTACCTAGAACATCTCTTCTTCGCCAATGCATGCAGATTCATGAAATTTTTCGAACAATCAGAAATGCCAGAAAAACAATTAACTGAAAACTCAAATAAAAAACAATAACCATAACAAGTTCTTAGTTTGACACCATCCTCGACAATGACGCCAAAAATGTTCACCCTAACAATAAGAATAATAACTCTAGTTGAAGTCTCAACCCGAAGTTTGGACATTCACTTGGTAAAGTCACTATTTCCATAGCTAGTGTTCATTTGATTGTCAACCCAGGGACGAAAATGGGTCTGCACTATATATGCACTAAGTTCTTGCAACATCTATTCTGAATTGCTGCAACAACTAACATTATGTGGAAAAGATAATCAAGAATTGAAACTATTGAAAGGCTACAGGAAAACTTCTGCATAAATTCATAAAACAATACTGGCTAAGTTCAATGTTGATAAACAAAAAATACTTTGTTTTGGTTTGGCTGCAGGAACAATCAGTGGATCTGTTTCCAGTGGCTACAGGAACAATCAATGCAAGAATGTTTACTGCAGCTAAAAAAAGATAACTAATCTTAACAACTGCATAAGAACACTCACAAGGTGGCCCCCCTTGGGTGAGTGATTCCAGGCTTCCCAAAAAAAACTCTAAATGCTCAGAATAACATATTTTTATTCATCGTTCTTTGGAAGTCATTACATGATTCAATATAAAAAGAAACTCAAAAACACTTGTGAAAAATCCTCTGCTCTGCTTCTTTTTTTCTCTCCTCTTTCTATCTAACCTCAGAGAAGATAAAGAGCTTATTATTAAAAATAAATCATCTACTGCAAACAACACAAATCACTTCAAAAAGAAGAGGCAGATAATTGATCGAGAAAGAAGATAGTTGGAGTTATGCTACAATAAATGTGGATCTAAACCAAATCACAGTCATAACATAATGTGGTGGTATTTACAACTTTGATGTCCACCTAAGTGAGACATTGATAGTATCGCTTGATTTCTCTCTTATGTCATTCCTTACGCTTCTCAACATTTTAGCTGTTCGATCTTTCAGTCATCTTCTTGAGTATCTCTTCCTGCAACCGACATGATAGGGTAGCTTCCACTGCAACATCATTTATTCCCTGCACTTCAAAAAGAAATAACATACAAGAACATACATACGTATTTTATTTAATCAGGACATCTATTAATTTCACATATGATATTTCCCTAAACAATCCACATGGCAACTGGAATAAATGACATGGCTGCAGGAATAAAATGGCAAAGACAAAACATACTTTTAATAGGTTCAGACTAACATCTAAAATACATATAGTAAACTTCCGAAACATCATTAGTACTATGTAAATCAAAATATGATAAAAACTCAAGAGTTCTAAGGATAAAAATATGACAATGTCTCAACTCATCATACACTGCGGTCCAAATGTATGTGCACCGTGGAACATAATCACAACATGCAGATTATCTGACAAAATGCATCGAAGAAGGTATAAAGCTGCATATTATACCTTAGCATTGCAGTCTTCTTGCCCACAAGCCAATGTGGAAGCCGTTTAAGCACAAAGGATAAGTGAGTTTTGCTAGTTGTGCAGTTGCTTTGATAGACTTGCATGCATCATGGAGCATAATCACAACAGGGTATAGACATTCATCAGAGCACAAAGAATAGAATAAATTTATTGACTTTCACGGCTGCAATAGCCATAAGAGACATGTACGTGAAATATGAGAGCGTAACTAAGGCACGTGACCTACTTACATGCTAGTTCAAAGAGATGTCATCTTAGCTAATGCAATATTTATAGAGAATATGCACAAAATAGATTTAATAGCATCGCTTGCATTGTCACTGCACATACAAAACATGGAAATACTAATAAGGATTCAAAAAAATTGACAAAAATGTCTCAAAGAAGTGTCCTCTCAAAGAGTGAAATGAAAGGATTGAAGAATGCACACATAATTGATCTCACAAGGAAACTCTCAAAATTTATTGGTGAATGAATATCCCTTTGTCAAGATGGTGGGAATGCATAAGAGATAGTTAAGCATGTAAATCTTCTGAGTAATTAAAGTTTGACTTCATCTAGTTGGATTGACAATCACTTTATATTTATTCCTGGAAGGCTTAGCAAGTTTGATGGACCACAACTCACTATTTAAGGGTGTGAGAGAAAATTTGGTTATGCCCAAACTCTTTTATGATGGTTAAATATTATCCTTATAGATGAGTCATATCATGATGCAAATTTCAATGTACTACCATTCCAACTTGTAAATTATGGCGCTTTCAAGAAAAGAATGAGAAGGACAAGCTCAAAGCCTCTAAAAACTAAAATGTAAGTGGAAGTTGTGACACCTAATGAATTTTCAAGAGATTGTGTTGGTGAGCTTAATTTGAAGCATGATTAGATCCAAAACTTTAGTGAGAAGCCAATATGACTGAACTTCATTAATGCATTGGTTCCAAAGGCATAGATGTTTCAATATGCAGCTACACTCCATAGTGCAAACATAGATGGATAAGCACCTTGCCATGATCTTAACTTGAAAGTTTCATGAGTTTCGTTTGAAGAAGTGGCTATGCTACTCATTGTAGCTAAAGGTTAGAAAGTCGACCTTAATCATGCAAAAGTGAAGTAGTTTCTAACTAAGCTCTTTTTGCATAAGAATGAGTTAGTTATTAACCTATCTGAAGTTAGTTACTAAGGTGGTTATTCTGGGAAGCCTATAAAGGCAAGGCTATTTGTAATGTAATGGGGAGACTCTGATAGAGGGGGAAAAACTCTGCAGAATTTTGTAGAGGAACGAAGTGATAACTTTTGATGTTCATACCTTTGTACTGAGGGGTTTTTGAACTTGTATATTTTCAAAAAGAGTAATGAAGAATGCATTGAATGTGTGTGTCTTGAATGTATTCATGAGTTATCGTTACTAATTTCTCGTATGTGGAATTAGTAATCCCTTTATGTATTGGTGAAATCTATTTATGAAACACATCATTTCATGGTATCTTGACTTGCATGTGCTAGTACAACCTATCTCTTCATGTGTCGAGGTTTATTATACTTCTTTCATCATTGTTACATGACTAACTTATTTGGCAGTGACCCCTTTTGTATTTTTTATCATTTATGGAATCCTACTTGGTATTCATATGTCTTCTAGTAGGGTTCTTGTTATTAATCTTGGTTTAAGTTCCATGTTTTCTCCTTTATGTACTTTCAGGTTAAAAGTACACAAAAATCCTAAATATCCCATCATACGAGGGAACTGCCTCTCTCAAACACAGAGGAAGATTGTGGTTTTGCCACAATCTCTCCAACTATTGGAACGCTGGTCACTGCTTATCGGGCAAACATGGTCAATTTCAGATAAATGGCCACAGTAACAAATCTGTTTACCAACAGATTTTTGAAGACTCTATTGGGGAGCGAAATACAGTGTGCTTTGTTCCTCAGAAATTGTAAGGTACCTTCTTCAAAATGAAGGTTGGCAACTCTGTCTGAAATATCAAATTTAGAACAATGGTTTGGTACAAAGGAAAGTTGGAAAGTGACAGTGAAAGTGACGATGAAGACTATATATATCAAAAGAAGCAAGTTCCTGATGAGCCCATACAAGTTGAATTCCTGAAGAACTTTTATGGTGGCATGCAATTTACTCCTGACAATATTTTTTCTGCTTTATGTCAAGTGTGGCAAGATATTGAAGAAAAGGATGGAAAAGAGATCTGTTTTCTTGCTTGTGATCATTTACCCAAGTCAACAATCAGGAAAGATGAAGACAAAAGTGATCTTTCTCTTGAGCGAGTCTCTCAACAGAATCAATGTCTTGATAGTCCCGAACAAGTCAACTTCTTAGAGAGTTTCTACGGTGGAAAGAAACTTGATCCTCATAAAATTAATCCTTCTCTACTCCAGACTCTGCAAAAGATTGAGGAAAAAGATGGAAGAGAGAACCAAATTTTTGCTCGTGATTGTATTCTTCAATCAACAATGGATAATAATGATGATGCTCATTCTCCTCCACCTATTTCTCAACAAAATGAGACTCTCAATGATTCACATATCAATTTTTTCAAAAGCTTCTATGGAAATAGGAAACTTGATCATGATAAAGTGCATCCTTCTCTGCTTCAAACATTACAAAAGATTGAACAAAAATATGAGAATGAAAATAATTTTCTCACTGATATAAATTCCTGTGAGAAAAGTAATGAAAGGAGCTCATTAGAGTGTGTATCTGCAGAAGAAGATGAAGTCACATCTACTTGTAAGGATAAATGTCAAGAGAAAGATCTAAAGGTGAGTGAGATAGAGAAAGAAGTGTTGGGACTCATTAAATTTGAGTGAATTTGAGAGGCCCATTTCAAAATTTTGCTCTACATTTCCAAATGATCATAAAATGAGTCAGTTTGAATGGCCTAGTTAGAGAGAGGGTAAAATGGAGCCAGTTGATTTTCAAAGGGTAAGGATTTGGAAACTTTTTGTACACCTTTTATTTGACCTATACAGTGTGTTGCAACTTTCAGATTTCAGTTTATCAGGTACCCATTTCAAGGGGTGAGTTGAAAGTGCATGTTAGGTGTAAATGCAAATTTTATTGAGTAGCCTATTTTGAGCTCCTATATCTTTTGCCCTGTTGATCGTCATAAAGAATTTCAAAATGGGTTCAATTCTATGCATAAATGTGAGTTAGAATGTAAAATTTCAAGTCCTTATGAATCCATTTTCTTAGTTTGCCAACCTCAATTTGTTTGCAGTTTGTATAATTTGACAAGTCCCTATTTCAGCTACTAGTTGGAGCCCTTTTTTGCATGTGTAAAAGTTGCCTTAGTGAGTGTCATGTTAGAATGTTTGTTCTAGCATATTGTTGGTGTGAATGACAAGCTATGTTTCCAGTTTCAAGCTCCTGCCAATTCTTTTGATCAATTTTCAAAAGGGTTTCTTGAGCCATCTGTTTCAGTGATCCGTACTTTCATTGCCATATCAATTAAAGTTGCTATTTTCATGAGCGCACCATTTGCACCCAGTCATCCTTTTGGTCAAAATGAGGATTTAAATATTTGATATGTACTTCAAGGTACCCATGTCTCAAATTTGAGAGTCTACGAAGATCGTTTAATATTTTTAAGAAAGGCATCATGAGTTGCCTGCGCATTGACTTCATCAGGTCCGCAGTGTCGACAAAGCCAGTTGGTCATTTTTGACAATTAATATCTCTTCACTTGAGATTCATCTTGAAAAACCATTTGGTAGAGTTCATGCTTGTATATCAGAGTATACGCCTATCAAATGGCCAGGTCCAGAAAGGTGTTTTGACTAGTTTGAAAATTACATCTTCACGTTTAAACGCGAAAATGTGGCGCAGGCGCCTAAAAATTACAAAAATCAGTTTGATGATCCAAAAATGATGCTGATCATTTCCAGAGATATGTTTAAGGTTCCTGAGGTATTTTGAATGTCAATTGCATGAAAATGAATTTTTTTTTAGTCCGACTCATTTTGGGGCCCGACCTGGATAAATGCCTGTGCATTAATTTTACCAGCGACTTGGCCCTTTGAGAAATTCCAAAATGATATTGACATCCATAGTTGGAGTAGAGTACTTGCAAGTTTTCTAGGAGAGAGTAATGCAAGAATGACAATGCACTTGAAGCCAGAGCTATTAAATAGATTTGATGAGGAATACCAGGTTGGAGCATTGCACCAATGATGCATTTGGATTTTTCTTTTCACTATTTGCGGATAACATCAGAGCAACAAGAGTAGTGAAGGCAATTAAAAGCCAATGCAAATGTGTTAGTAGCTAAAAACCATCATTCCTCGTGAGACAAACAAACTGGAAAGAAGAACATTGCCTTGAAGAAGTTATATGAAACTCCAATGGCAAATGCAAACAGAAGAAAACTTCTCAAACAAATTACAGTTGCAGAAACTCTTTGGCAAATTGAAATTCCAGTCACTCATCCCCCAAATCCAACACAGCAAAGCATGAAAAGATTATTGAAGGCAACCAAATGCAAATGGTGCTAGGAGTAACTCCCCTCTACGTGGTTTTATTGAACAACATAAACTTTTAATGCAGATTTGGCAAGTTAAAATGCCAAAGTCCTCCCTGTGTGGGTCTCTAAGCATATAAAATTCTAAGCAAATGCAATTAGCAGTGATCCTCTGCATGGTGGGTGTTTGGAAGACTATTAGAAACTCTCAAGCACATGAAATTTCCAGAACTCTCCTTGCCTGCCGCGTGGTGTTTGGAGGGTATTAAAACAGATTTCAAGCAAATGCATTGGCAAGTAAAAGCTAAATTCAACATGGTGTTTGGGGAGTGCAGTGAATCTACAAACAAATGCAATGGTGACAGGTTCAAAACAAGTTTTCCCCCTCTCCATGTGAAATTGTAAGTCTCTATCTTAATGGAAATGAAGGGGCTGAAGAAATTCTTTTTTTAACTTCCAAACAAATTACAACGTCCCCTGCAAGCATTGAAAAGGCATTTTAAATTTTAAACAACAAATTCAATTGGCTAGTGAAATGCCAGATTGGAGGTTGAAAGAGGTGTTGGGAGTCCTTTACAACTTAATGTAATGGCAACTCCTCCTTGCCTGTGCGTAGATGTGGCTGTAGCTGAGAAATGCATTAGAAACCACAAGCAAAATGCAGTTAACAGGTGCAATACTAGCAAATAACCCCCATTTTGACGTTGTAGACTAAGGCAAATATGATGTTTTTAAACAAATGCAATGGAAATCCATTAAAAGTCTCAGAAAACCTTTAGAAAAGTATTCCCAGGCATAGAACAATTATCCCACATTGGCTGGGTGGGAGCATTTTTGAGTATTTAAAAGTAAAGCTTCATACTACCATAGTGTCAAAGCCTTGGAGGCTTTTGACGGATGGTGCTGGTTGGATGACCAAGTGGACCCCACGTGCATGGCTGTGCTTCCCAAGGCACCAAGGAGGCTGAGTGGCGACCAAGGAGGCTGAGTGGCAACTAGGTGGACCCCACACAGGCACAGATCTCGAGGTAGGCGAGTTTTGCAGAGAAAAGGTGAGTTAAAGATCGAGCAAGTTGCCGAAGATCGATGATTCATGAAGGAAAGATGCATGTTCGTTAGGAATTATGGAATGGCGAAAGATAGGTGGCAGGCCCAGGTGGAAGGTCCAGCTGAGGTGTTGCTGAGGTGGCCGACAAACAAGTAGACGGGTGGCGTACATGTGGCAGTGATGAGGCAATGACATGGCAGATTGATGAGGTGTCATCCAAGGTGGTGCCTAGTGGATCCTATCAGTGAATCAGAGGATGCCACGTGGTAGGGCGTCAGGCCAAAAATGAGAGAAAAATCAAAATTAAATGATATAGTGCAGACTATAGAGAAAATTGAAAAATTTAAATGATGTGCACATATCCAAGTTTAATTCGCCGAGAGGTCAATTTTTGGCCAAATAGTCAAGTATCATATATCTCCGAAAAGCTCTCGAGATGAGGAATGCAGTTATGGATTTAGTTTCAATAGATATGGGATGTTTCAAGAGCAATTTCCATGGGAAGAATAAGAGATATTTTTGCAGTTAAGGAAAAAGAAGACACATGGCATGCTCTGATGGATTCTGATCTTTTTCCCTCTCCTTCTTATTCCCAATTCTTCTCAATTGTAAGGGTTCCAAAATTTTGGAGGGAGTGCTCCAGATTTCATGGCTTCCAATTCTGAGTTCTCTTTGAAATTGTACAGGGCAATGTCCTTTCCATAGAATAGAGTATGATTCATGCTATATGTGTTATTTGTTGTAGGTTCTTGTGTATGTAAGACATGCACAAATTCGTACAAAATTTGTCTTTGAAATGTATCTTCATTTTAGTCAAATATGATTTTTAAGGAGGATCAAGTTTGCCATGGTCAGTTGTGTCTGTGAGTGTAATGCTTGTTTGTAGGTAATCTTCAAGGAAGATTTTAAACTATGTGAGCAAACATTAATAAAATAGAGTTCATGTTTCTGGATTTGATAGTTTCTGTGGATAAGCTTAGTAATGCATTTATGTAGGAATATTTCATGATGAAGATAGATTTGCAATGAGTGCTTTCATTTGTAGTCTGATGTATGACTCTATTGCCCTTGGATAAGGCACTGATCTTTCAAATTTTGGGGTTTTCTCAGAGATTTAAAATCAAATTAGAATATTTACCTTTATTTTATGTTCTGTGGGAATGTTTCATCCATCTTATGCTTCAACTTAGTTGAGATGTCAATGTGGATCTAGCCCATCTACAGTAACCTCCTAGTTGTTAAGCCTTGTGAGATCTATCTGTTTCTATTGATGCTATCATAGGTGTGTACTAGGTTTAATTTTAAGAATCAAAGGTATACCCACCTAGGTTTTGTAGAGCCTGAAGAGTAGAAGGATTCATATCCTTGTCATGTTGTCCAAGCCCTGAGGTTCTTCATAGATTGAATTGGCTACTTCATAGATCAATTGCAGGTGTACTTGGGTTAAACAGTTTTGATGAACAACAAAAATGGCAACTCTGCTGGGGAAGCTGAATAGAAATTGCCTAATTTCATCCAGTTAGTCTGTCCATTGTGTATGCACAGAGTTTGAAATTGATTTTGTGGTGAAGAGAATGTTCCTTGTTCTGGATCTGTAAAATGATGTGTTATGTCATGTCATATATTGTATGAAGGAGTAACTATAAATTTATATTGCTGAGTTGTGAGCAAATCCTTGTAGCTGTATGCAAACTTTTTCCCAATTCCTTATTTGGGTGGCGACTCTATGGTTCATATCAGTGTCGAATGTCTATGCAATTAGTATTGCATAAGGTTTTATGGTTCTATATATAGTGCAGAGATATGGGTTATCATTACTAATGCAGATTTACACATTAATTTCTTCATCATAAGAGTTTTATAGAAAGTGTAGTAGTAAGATACACATAGATGTGGTGTTGATTATTCCCAAATATATGTGTTTGTGGCCTCGAAGAATGTTTATTGGAGCGATATTGAAGGAGACAATAAAGAATTTGAATATGTGTTTAATGGCATTCTGCTGTTCAAAATATCCTCTATGCAAGATGTGGCGACTCTGAAGTAAAAGACCATGCTCCAAGTTGAAATAAATGTTCAGATCTACAAGTCCTACAGCTGCAAATACCCAAGTATTTTCAGAAGTTTCAATGCAAGATATCTCTTTTGAAAATTTGAAAGAGCAAATTAGTTTCCCTATCTAGTGTTTTGCACATTGTTGAAAGGGAAGAAGATCAAAAATATTTGCATATTCAAAGTGTTGTTAAGTTTCAAGATCTTATATGTTTTCCTATGATATGCAAGCATCCATGAGTTTTATGTAAAAAAGTGAAGAAGATAAATTTGTAACTTGACATATTTAGAAGTTGTTGAATTTTTGGTGGGGTTGTGTATGAAGTTTGAGAAGCTACAATGTGCAGTCAATTGGTTCAACCCCAATCTTATTCACATAGAGCCATGCCTAGTGAAATGTCACAACCATGTAGTAGGAAAGGTTTTAGTATGAAGTATTATGCTGCTCTAAATTTCAAAGATATTTCGGGTTACCCATCCCATAACCATAGAGATTAGAAAGTATTTGCCCATATTCAGTGGGAAGAAATCAGAATTAGCATTTCAACATTTGAAGAGATTTTCAGATTTGATGGGAGAGTTTGAAGTTTGTCAAGAAGATGTGTGCATGAAGTTATTTGTTCAATCACTGAAAGAGGATGGAAGAGATTGGTTTTCTTTTTTTCCGACAGATTGTATTTCCTCATGGGAGGAATTAATTTCAGATTTCATAGACCAATTTGATGAAAAGGTGAGTGATTATGATATGCTGAAAGAATTCACTTACATACAAATTAGGGAAGATGAATTGGTACCTACATTTAATATCAAGTTTTCACAAACATTGTCTAAAATTTCCAGCAAGTATAATTTTGATGATAAAGTATGTTTGGATATTTATATGAGCTCTTTTGACAAGAAGATGGGTTTCCTATTGAGAAACAAAGAACCCAAGACTTTGTATGAATCTTTTTACACAGCTAGGGACATTGAAAATAACTTGAAATTTGGGATCTCAAAGAGATTTGTGTCTGCTGTTGTTTCTTGTCAAAGTACCTTAAATGGTGAAAAACCATGTGAAGCTGAACAAATCATTCCTTGTCAAGGTGCATCTAGCTCTGCTGTTCCAAATGGTTTTGTTGATGCATGTAATTCAAATTTAAATGAGAGTCAAGAATCTCTGTTATTAATGCCAGTTGTCTCTCACAGTAATGATGGAATGATCAGTGGGAAATGTTGTGATAATGCTGATACAGAGGTAGATTTGTATAAAGGATATGTACCATTTGATTTGTATGCCGGTTATACTGTTTATGTGGCTACAAATTATGAAGTAAATCATGCATCTCCCAAGGATAATGATAATGAAATTAATGATGAAGATGACCATTGGTCTTTACATGCTATTGATGTATTTGATGTTGAAGTACCAAATACTGAGGGATCACTGGGTGTTGCTGATTATGCAAGTGAAAATGTGCAATATGATGTAAATCAGATTTTGTTTAAGTCTGATAAAGATGAAAATGAAATTGCGGATGATGCTGATAGTGTTTTCAGTGCAAGTATACCCAGTGATGAATGTATTTTAGAATGGAGTGGTGCTATTGATTATGAGGATACTGAGTTCAATTTTCAGCACCTTGAAGGTATACAAATGGATAACGAAGAGCAATTTCAAAATGAGAGTGATCTTGGCACGAGTTATTCATTTTCTTTTGATCAGCCAATGAATGCCAGTCATGCAGCTGATTATGGTTATGAGAATTCTTATTATTCGTCTTGTGAAGATGATATAAGAGGAGACCAAGTTATATACTTCAGTCATGAATCTGAGAATGAAAGTATTTTTGAAGATAAAAATGTATGTGACAGTGCATATTGTAGACACCCAAAAATGGTCAACGCTTGCGAGGTCATACTTTAACATTTGCGCATTGCCTCATTTTAGGTTTTTGTGTCGCATTAACATTTCTCCTATGTCACGCACTTGGTTTTTTATCATTTGCAAACATCGAGTCATTCTTCTACATTCTTCATTCATCTCGCCTTCGAATTTGGTCTTGTCGACAACATTATCCAATCATGATTTTTGATTAACTTTACCCTGTCGCATCAATGTGCGTATTCATTTGTCATCATTTTGGACATCGTCAATCTTAATTAGGGTTTTGTCCTCCTATCAATCTTGCGATCGATTTGGCATCAATCATTGTCCTTCTATCAATCTTATCAATCTTATCATCAATCTTATCATTTTGGACATCGTCAATCCTGATTAGGGTTTTGTCCTCTTTTCAATCTTGTCGATTTATCATCAATCCTTCAATCTTGTCGTTTTACGATCAATTTGTCATTGATCGTGGTCATGTCTAATCTTGTCATCTTGCAATCTATTTTGTCAATTTTGTCATTTTGCAATCAATTTTGCTATCGATCATTGTCTGTCTCAATTATGTCAAGTTGGATCAATTTGTCATTGTTCCTCGTCAATTGGCGCATTTATCAATCAAATCATTTTGTCGCATTGGTCATTTATCAAAATCAAATCATGACATTAATTATCTCTAATCAAGACCTAATTGTCATCTTCGCATTTCTAATTCGTCTTCTAGGGTTTTATGATTTGGTCATTTAACCTAATTCGCCATTTCTTCCTCTAGGATTACTAAATTACTTGTTAATCCTAAGTCTTCTTATTACAATTAAATCTTTATTTAATTGGCTAATTATTCTTCTTTGTGAATTGATTAATAAATGAAAAATTATTAATTAATTCACTAATTCTTAAATCCTATTTTTCATCAATTTCTAATTCCAATTTCCTAATTTGTCATCAATTTCATTTTGCTAATTTTCAAATTTCTAATTCCTTTTCCCTCCTAATTCATCTCCTAATTCTATGGGAGTGGCATTTCAATTTGTCATGAAATTGTCATAATTGATTAATCAATCAATTTTGACATGAAATGTGTCATAATCAATCAATCAAATTGTGCATGGAAATGCATAATTTGTCATAATTTGTCATATTGATTTGCAATTTCCATTTGAATTGCATCATGCCAATTTTGTCACTTCTCCAATTTCTCTATAAATTTGATAATTTTTCTTCAATCAACCCCTTCTAATAACCCTTGGAATCCTTCAACCCCTTCAATTACTTCTTGAAATCCTAATTGCTGTCAAACTATCAAATTTTAGTTCTAGTACTCTTGAGCTTTTTGCTTTCAATTGTGAGGGCACTTGTAGGTGAGATCCACAAAACTATTGAAGAGGAAAGAACAACAATGGAGCCGCATGGAAGGAGTATTCAATCTTGGATCTGGTTTGCTTAATGTTTTCTTTTGAATGCTTCATTTTCATACCTTCATTGAATGTGCTTTAGAATTAGGTTCATTTCCATGAGTATTCCTTTGATTAAGCTATCATATCTTGTGTTGTGATTGATATATACTTATCTTGTGATGATTCCTAATTTCTACTCCACACATATAATGTTTTATTTTTCAAATTTAAATGAACCCATATTTAATTGCTTTCAAAATTTGAGGTACCATGAAGAGAATGTGAATGTTGATGGTATGCTTGAATCGGATATGGAGTTCTTTGCCTTTGATATTAATGTTCATGGTGCTGATATCATTATGGAAAATGCTGAAGTTTCCCCTTGTGTTGAACAAGTTTGTAATGCTGATGTAGTTCCGAACAACAGTATTGTGTGTTGTAAAAGTTTACTTCATGATGAAGATAAGAGGCATGGGTTGTGTGATGAGTACTTCAGACCACAAATGGAAGTTTTTTAGGTGGATGTAAGTCTGAATGAGAAAGACTTAGCTGAGGATTTGCTTTAGCCAGAGACATGCATTCTTTTCCATGAATGGGATATTGAGGATGCAGATGTGTTGAGTTTGATAAATGAGGATAATATAGAATGTGATCAGCATAGTGAAGTATCACATCTAGATCGTGATATTTATGTTCCTTGTTTGTATCATTCGGATAGTAATGCCCATCATTCTATGAATTTAAATGGTAATAAGGCATGTGCTGATGAGAATTACAATGGTGAGATTGAATGCTTTATTTTTGAAGTTCAGCTTGATGGTACCTTTGCAAATGATAGAATTGACTGGGATAGTGAAATGTATTGCTACTTGTGGGAAAGCCTCTATGGTGATTTGTCTCATGATTTTACTTTTTAAATAGTGTGTGATTACAAAGTTCAAAATTAGGCCAAAGGTATGCACACCAGCTATTACAGGAATGAGATGAAAGAGGTTGATTATAAGGATTATGCTCAATTGTTATTGGAAGGTGCCTTTGTTTGGATCATAACATCGGGTGATGAGAATCATATTTTTGACAGAGGAAAATGCTAAGATTGTTTGGGCAGTTTATAATTAGTCATAAGTAAGTTGTATATTTTGGACAGTTGCTTTGCTTCAGTTGTGTGGTTTTCAATAAAGTGCCCTGTTGTTTGGGTTGAATAAGGAAGCCCTGTTTTTGAGAAGAGAAGAGGGTGATCCATTTTCGGGTGGTCTGCTTAACCATAGATTCTAGATTCTTGTGTTGATCTTGCAATCAACCATCCCCAGTCAGAGCCACTGTTGGGACTCATTAAATTTAAGTGAGTTTGAGAGGCCCATTTCAAAATTTTGCTTTGCATTTCCAAATGTTCATAAAATGAGTCAGTTTGAATGGCCTAGTTAGAGAGAGGGTAAAATGGAGATAGTTGATTTTCAAAGGGTAAGGTTTTGGAAACTTGTTGTACACCTTTCATTTGACCTATGTAGTGTGTTACAACTTTCAGATTTCAGTTTGGATCAGTTTATCAGGTACCCATTTCAAGGGGTGAGTTGAAAGTGCATGTTAGGTGTAAATGCAAATTTTATTGAGTAGCCTACTTTGAGCTCCTATATCTTTTTCCCTGTTGATCATCATGAATAATTTCAAAATGGGTTCAATTCTATGCATAAATGTGAGTTAGCATGCAAAATTTCAAGTCCTAATGAATCCATTTTCTTAGTTTGCCAACCTCAATATGTTTGCAGTTTGTATGGTTTGACAAGTCCCTGTTTTAGCTGCTAGTCGGAGCCCTTTTTTGTATAAGTGTAAAAGTTGCCTCAGTGAGTGTCATGTCAGAATGTTTCTCCCAACCTATTGTTGGTGTGAATGACAAGCTATGTTTCTAGTTTCAAGCTCCTGCCAATTCTTTTGATCAATTTTCAAAAGGGTTTCTTGAGCCATCTGTTTCAGTGATCTGTACTTTCATTGCCATATCAGTTAAAGTTGCTATTTTCATGAGCGCACCATTTGCACCTAGTCATCCTTTTGGTCGAACTGAGTATTCAAAGATTTGATATGTACTTCAAGGTACCCATGTCTCAGATTTGAGGGCCTACGAAGATCGTTTAATATTTTTAAGAAAGGCATCATGAGTTGCCTGTGCATTGACTTCATCAGGTCCGCAGTGCCGACAAAGCTAGTTGGTCATTTTTGACAATTAATATCTCTTCACTTGGGATTTGTCTTGAAAAACTATTTGGTAGAGTTCATGCTTGTATATCAGAGTACACACCTGTCAGATGGCGAGGTTCAAAAAGGTGTTTTGACTAGTTTGAAAATTACATCTTCATGATTAAATGCGAAAATGTGGCACGGGCGCCTAAAAGTTGCAAAACTCAGTTTCATGATCCGAAAACGATGCTGATCATTTTTAGAGGTATGTTTAAGGTTCCTGAGGTATTTTGAATATCAGTTGCATGAAAATGAATTTTTTTTTAGTCGGACCCATTTTGGGGCCCGACCTGGATAAATGCCTGTGCATTAATTTTACCAGCGACTTGGCCCTTTGAGCAATTCCAGAATGATATTGACATCCATAGTTGGAGTAGAGTACTTGCAAGTTTTCTAGGAGAGAGTAATGCAAGAATGAAAATGCACTTGAAGCCAAAGATATTAAATAGATTTGATAAGGAATACCAGGTTGGAGCATTGCACCAGCGATGCATTTGGATCTTTCTTTCCACCATTTGTGGATAACATCAGAGCAAGAAACGTAGTGAAGGAAATTAAAATCCAATGCAAATGTGTTAGCAGCTACAAACCCTCATTCCTCATGTGGCAAACAAACTGGAAAGAAGAACATTGCCTTGAAGAAGTTATATGAAACTCCAATGGCAAATGCAAACAGAAGAAAACTTTTCAAACAAATTACAGTTGCAAAAACTCTTTGGAAAATTGAAATGCCAGTCACTCATCCCGCAAATCCAACGGAGTAGAGCATGAAAAGACCATTGAAGGCAACCAAATGCAAATGGTGCCAAGAGTAACTCCCCTCTACGTGGTTTTTTTTGAACAACAAAAATTTTTAATGCAAATTTGGCAAGTTAAAATGCCAAGGCCCTCCCTGCGTGGGTCTTTGAGCATATAAAATTTTGAGAAAATGAAATTAGCAGTGATCCTCTGCATGGTGGGTGTTTGGAAGACTGTTAGAAACTCTCAAGCACATGAAATTGCCAGAACTCTCCTTGCTTGCTGCGTGGTGTTTGGAGGGTATTAAAATAGATTTCAAGCAAATGCATTGGCAAGTAAAAGCCAAATTCAATGTGGCGTTTGGGGAGTGTAGTGAATCTGCAAACAAATGCAATGGTGACAGGTTCAAAATTTTTTTTCCCCCTCTCCATGTGAAATTGCAAGTCTCTAGCTTAATGGAAATGAAGGGGCTAAATAAATTCTTTTTTTAACTTCCAAACAAACTACAACGTCCCCTGCAAGCATTGAAAAGGCATTTTAAATTTCAAACAACAAATTCAGTTGGTTGGTGAAATGCTAGATTGGAGGTTGAAAGAGGTGTTGGGAGTCCTTTAAAACTTAATGTAATGGCAGCTCCTCCTTGCCTGTGCATAGATGTGGTTGTAGCTAAGAAAAGCATTAGAAACCACAAGCAAAATGCAGTTAACAGGTGCAATACCAGCAATAACCCCCACTTTGGCGTGGTAGACTAAGGCAAATATGATGTTTTTAAACAAATGCAATGGAAAGCCATTAAAAGTCTCAGAAAACCTTCATAAAAGTAGTCCCAGGCATAGAGCAATTATCCCACTTTGGCTGGGCGGGAGCATTTTTGAGTATTTAAAAGTAAAGCTTCATACTACCATAGTGTCAAAGCCTTAGAGGCTTTTGACGGATGGTGCTGGTTGGGAAACCAAGCGGACCCCATGCATATGGCTACGCTTCCCGAGGTGACCAAGGAGGCTAAGTGGCGACCAGGTGGACCCCACGTGGGCACGGATCTCGAGGTAGATGAGTTTTGCAGAGAAAAGGTGAGTTAAAGATTGAGCAAGTTGTCGAAGATCGACGATCCATGCGAAGGGAAGATGCTTGAAGAATACCCTTCGTGAAATAGCAAAAAGCATGTGCGAAAAACAAAGGCTAAACATCGAGCATGTTCGGCGAGATCTAATGGTGCGCGTGGATTCGTGAAGGAAAGATACATGTTCGTTAGCCATTGCGAAATGGTGAAAGGCAGGTGGCAGGTCTAGGTGGAAGGTCCAACTGTGGTGTCGTTAAGGTGGCGATGAGGTGGCCGACAATCAAGCAGACGAGTGGCGTACATGTGGTAGTGACGAGGCAATGATGTGGCGGATTGATGAGGTGTCATCCAAGGTGGCACCCAGTGGATCCTATCAGCGAATCAGAGGATGCCACATGGCAGGGCGTTAGGCCAAAAATGAGAGAAAAATCAAAATTAAATGATATAGTGCAGACTATAGAAAAAATTGAAAAATTTAAATGATGTGCACATATCCAAGTTTAATTCGCCCAGAGGTCAATGTTTGGCCAAATAGTCAAGTATCATATATCTCCGAAAAGCTCTCGAGATGAGGAATGCAGTTATGGATTTAGTTTCAATAGATATGGGATGTTTCAAGAGCAATTTCCATGGGAAGAATAAGAGATATTTTTGCAGTTAAGGAAAAAGAAGACACATGGCATGCTCTGATGGATTCTGATCTTTTTCCCTCTCCTTCTTATTCCCAATTCTTCTCAATTGTAAGGGTTCCAAAATTTTGGAGGGAGTGCTCCAGATTTCATGGCTTCCAATTCTGAGTTCTCTTTGAAATTGTACAGGGCAATGTCCTT
This sequence comes from Cryptomeria japonica, assembly GCF_030272615.1. NCBI lineage: Eukaryota > Viridiplantae > Streptophyta > Pinopsida > Cupressales > Cupressaceae > Cryptomeria > Cryptomeria japonica. The sequence continues at coordinate 24,717,104 of NC_081405.1, read as the reverse complement.
TCCATAGAATAGAGTATGATTCATGCTATAGGTGTTATTTGTTGCAGGTTCTTGTGTATGTAAGGCATGCACAAATTCATACAAAATTTGTCTCTGAAATGTATCTTCATTTTATTCAAATCTGATTCTTAAGGAGGATCAAGTTTGTCATGATCAGTTGTGTCTGTGAGTGTAATGCTTGTTTGTAGGTAATCTTCAAGGAAAATTTTAAACTCTGTGAGGAAACATTAATAAAATAGAGTTCATGTTTCTAGATTTGATATTTTTTGTGGATAAGATTAGCAATGCATTTATGCAAGGCATTAATGTAGGAATATTTCATGATGAAGATATATTTGCATTGAGTGTTTTCATTTTTAGTCTGATGTATGACTTTGTTGCCCTTGGATAAGGCACTGATCTTGCAGATTTTGGGGTTTTCTCAGAGATTTAAAATCAAATCAAAATATTTACCTTTATTTTATGTTTTGTGGAAATGTTTCATCCATCTTATGCTTCAACTTAGTTGAGATGTCAATGTGGATCTAGCCCATCTACAGTAACCTCGTAGTTGTTAAGCCTTGCGAGATCTATCTATTTCTGTTGATGCTGTCATAGGTGTGTAATAGGTTTAATTTTAAGCATCAAAGGTATACCCACCTAGGTTTTGTAGAGCCTGAAGAGTAGAAGGATTCATATCCTTGTCATGTTGTCCAAGCCCTGAGGTTCTTCATAGATTAAATGGGCTACTTCATAGATCAATTGCAGGTGTGCTTGGGTTAATCAGTTTTGATGAACAACAAGAAGATTGCATGAAAAAATGCCATGAGCACTATGAAGGTTGTCATACCACAAAAATAGTCTTCTATCAACTTGAAATCAAGGATCTTTAAGACGATGAATTGAATTCTTTAGACATGCATGCAACCGAAGCTTGAAAATAATGATGAAGACATGCATGAAGAAGAATCCCCTATAGTCTTCATTCCTGCTTGGTATCTCAATTCTTGTGATGATGACTTTCTATGTGGAGAAAATATTCTCATCCATCCATCACTACCAGTTGAAGATGAAAACTTTTCTGAGGAAATCAAAGGTAGGATACCTAGTGGACAACCTTGTACAGATATGATGAATGGAGAAGCAACCAAAAGTAAAATTTTGCAGACATATTCTTTATCTTAAAAAATGGAGACCTTTAGTAAAATTCTAGATCAGTCCTAAGTGAAAGAAGATGAACCATCAAGTATTCACTCTTTATCATATATGCCACCTGAGTATGAAGTTTTTAAATATCATGAAGAGTGTGATGAAGAGGAATCATTGGGACAAGAGAACACAAAAAGTAATGCAAATGTCTATGAGCGGGTTGAAAATGAAATCTATGATAGTATATCAACAAATGTCCCTATCTTGATGGAATTTCCATCTATGCCTTATGAAGTATGCAAGGTTCAAAGCAATCCTCCTTTTGAATCTTTAGATAAAAAAGACACCCCTATCAAAGAGGATAGTTTTGGGAACTGTACCAAGAATGCAGAGATAAATGAGGTAATGGATGATCTAATGAAGGAAGCCAATGAAGTTAATTCTCATAATGATTGTATTCCAGATAGGTGTTTGAAGGCTTCAAATGATGACTTCTCCTATGGAGAAAGTGTGTGTCTCAATCCTTTGTTTTCATATGAGTGTATTTCTACAGGTGATTTTCAAGTTGATACTCAAGAACAAGATTCGATGGTTGTGTCTACTCAAGTTTCTTCACATTAAATATTATATGAGGGTTGTCCAATTTGTGGGTTAATTTATTGGAAACCAGACAATTAGAGGGATATTCAGATAGAGGATATGACTATGCTTGAGAATATTCCACAAATTGCCAATAATGTTCAAAGTAGTACCCAAAACTTTCAAGAGAGCCTATAGATTTATGATGAGAGATGGTTGTTTGGTTTATTTATCAAAGATATTTCTCATCTTATACATGTTGATCTTTCCAACCTACTGATCTTACAGGTGTCACATGGATGCACATCATTTTTCTGCAAAGGTGTCTATTTCTCTCAACTTGTGAATGGTTTTGCATGACAATGCTGGAGAAGTTTGAGGTGGGCTTTTCTTACCATGTAAATATTTTAGTTAGAAGTTTTATTGTGTTTGTCCCATTTTTGGTTTGTGTTTGGTTTCTTCAACTTTTCCCTATGTTGTTTCCTCTTTGACTTTGTTGCCCAATGAATAATGCACTAGCCTGCGAACCGAAAATTTTGGGTTCATCCTGTGTCCATTGCAGTCCTTGTCCCCAATCAGAGTCAAATGTTGCCCCCATATTTGGCATACCTAAAATTTGAATTTCAAATTTATCTCAATGTTGAATGAAGATCCAATAGGTGTTTATGCGTAAGCAGTGAGCACGTGATCTAAGGTCGTTGCCAATCAAAATATGAAAAATGGATGAATTTTAGAAATTAACAAGAATTGAGGGAAATAATTTGATATATATTTCCTTACCATCATTTTGTGTCATGTGGCCAGTTTTCGCCTGAACCCAGTTCATATTTTGCTATATATTAAACCTTCAAATTTTGGTGTTCATCGCCTAGAAATGATTAAAATATCTCATTTTATGATTCATCATGAGAAGTAAATAGTTTTGTTGGCTCATTTCCCTACCATCAATTTGTGTTTCAAATTTCAAGACTTAACTCCCTACCGTTTGGAAGATATGGCCATTTTTCTCAAGCCTGAGCATTAAATTTAAAATATTTAAATTATTTTTCAAATAAATAATTTAATATTTTAGATTATTTTAATAGTTTGGTCATTTGAGGGAAAAAGTTGTCTAAAAATGTCATTTTCATTTCTCCTTTATTCTCCTCCATGGTCGATGGTTTCTGGAGGTCAAGGTCATAGTCTTTGAAAGAAATGGTTAAAGATGCTCCATTTTCGAGCATTTTTAACCCATAATCATAACCTTTGCAAAAAAAGAAGGTTAGAAATGCTTCGTTCTGGAGCATTCTTAACCCATATTTATAACCTCTCACAAAAATGTTAGGAATGCTCCAAAATGGAGCATCTCTAACCTTATTTGCTAACCTTGTGGGTCTACGTTTTGTCAAGAAGGTTAGAAATGCTCCGTTCTGGAGCATTCTTAACCTCTTCCATAAGAATTTTTTTTAAAAAGAGTGGAAGAAGAAGATTCAAACACTAGGTTATGAATGTTCATCATACGTATTGAAAAGAAAGTTTTTTTGACTAGATTTTGGAAATTTCCAAGTGATTGCAGTTGGTAAGGCTAATGAAATCCTCTGCAACTTTTGGCCACATCATCCCAATTTGAACAAATGAGAGCCCTGAAACAACAGTATGGACATTCATCAAGGTAGCACTGGAAAACATAATTGTAGATGATGGAAGCGAAGATAATGCTGCAGAATGTGGAAGTATAGAATATGCATGATAACTGTTGCCTACGCCCTCATTGGCAAATTGTGCAGCTTGCAGTTGATTTGTTTAACAAAATGCCTCAATGAGATGCCATCTCAAAGAACAAAGTGAAATTATTGGAGGGTATGCACCAAATGATTTTGTTCAAAAAAGATAAGGAAACTTCTAAGAAAATGCATTTGGTTGGTGTAATTCCAAACCTCACAACCTTTCTCCATGCTCCCGGCCTGCGCGACAATGGAAAATTTTAACCTTTGAATTATTGAGGCACCTCTCAGCACATTTTAACATTGTTTTGAATAGTTCCTAAAAAGAGATTTGGAAGCTTTAAAGTAGACACAACTATTTGTTTGACAAACCGCCTCAAGGAAATATGTCATACGGTGATTGCAGATCATGGAAGCATCAACATGGAATATGAACTATTTGACAATATAATGTGGCAAAGACAAATGCAAATCATGGGAGCGTAGACAAGGTAAGTGAAGTCTTCAGCATAATACCTCAAATTGATGTCACCTCATTACATGGGATGATCGCAAAATATGCACCAAATTGTCAACAGACATTCATCAAAGCATAAAGGATAGAGGAATTACATTAGATGTTGTAGTTGCAACTGCTATGGTAAACATGCATGCATTGTGGAGCATAAACAAAGCAAGTGAAATGCTTGACAAAATGCCTTAAAGAAACATGGTCTCAATACTTATACACTATAGTCCAAATGTATGTGCACCGTGGAACATAATCATAGCAGGTAGATTATCTGACAAAATGCACCGAAGAAGGTATAAAGTTGCACATTATACCTTAGCATTGCAATCTTCTTGCCCACGAGCCAATGTGGAAGTCATTTAAGCACAAAGGATAAGGGAGTTTTGCTAGTCATGGCTTTGATAGACTTGCATGCATCATGGAGCATAATCACAGTAGGGTATAGACATTCATCAAAGCACAAAGAATAGAAGAAATTTGTTGACTTTCACAGTTGCAATAGCCATAAGAGACATGTACGTGAAATATGAGAGCATAACTAAGGCACATGACCTGCTTCCATGCTACTTCAAAGAGATTTCATCTCAGTGAATGCAATATTTGTAGAGAATATGCACAAAATAGATTTAATGGCATCGCCGCCATCGTCACTGCACACACAAAATGTGGAAGTACTAATATGGCTTCAGAAAAATTGACAAAAATGTCTCAAAGAAGTGTCCTCTCAAAGAATGAAATGAAAGGATTGAAGAATATGCATAGAATGGATCGCACAAGGAAACTCTCAAAATTTATTGGTGAATGAATATCCCTTTGTCAAGATGGTGAGAATGCATAAGAGACAGTTAAGCATGTAAATCTTCTGAGTAATTAAAGTTTGACTTCATCTAGTTGGATTGACAATCACTTTATATTAATTCCTGGAAGGCTTAGCAAGTTTGATGGACCACAACACACTATTTAAGGGTGCGAGTGTGAGAAAATTTGGTTATGTCCAAACTCTTTTATGATGGTTAAATATTATCCTTATAGATGAGGCCTATCATGATGCAAATTTCAATGTACTAGCATTCCAACTTGTAAATTATGGCGCTTTCAAGAAAAGAATGAGAAGGACAAGCTCAAAGTCTCTAGAAACTACATTGTAAGTGGAAGTTGTGACACCTAATGAATATTCAAGAGATTGTGTTGGTGAGCTTAATTTGAAGCATGATTAGATCCAAAACTTTAGTGAGAAGCCAATATGACTGAACTTCATTAATGCATTGGTTCCAAAGGCATAGATGTTTCAGTTTGCAACTACACTCCATAGTGCAAACAAAGATGGATAAGCACCTTGCCATGATCCTAACTTGAAAGTTTCAAGACGTCCTTTTGAAGAAGTGGCTATGATACTCATTGTAACTAAAGGTTAGAAAGTAGACTTATTCACACAAAAGTGAAGTAGTTTCTAACTGAGCTCTTTTTGCATAAGAATGAGTTAGTTATTACCCTATCCAAAGTTAGTTACTAAGGTGGTTATTCTGGGAAGCCTATAAAGGCAAGGCTATTTGTAATGTAATGGGGAGACTCTAACAGAGGGGGGAAAACTCTGCATAATTTTGTAGAGGAATGAAGTGAGAACTTTTGATGTTCATACCTTTGTACTAAGGGGTTTTTGAACTTGTATATTTTCAAAAAGAGTAATGAAGAATGCATTGAATGTGTGTGTCTTGAATGTATTCATGAGTTATCATTACTAATTTCTCGTATGTGGAATTAGTAATCCCTTTATGTATTGGTGAAATCTATTTATGAAACACATCATTTCATGGTATCTTGACTTGCATGTGCTAGTACAACCTATCTCTTCATGTGTCGATGTTTATTGTACTTCTTTCATTGTCGTTGCATGACTATCCTTTTTGGCGGTGACCCCTTTTGTAATTTCTATCATTTATGGAATCCTACTTGGTATTCGTATGTCTTCTAGTAGGGTTCCTGTTATTAATCTTGGTTTAAGTTCTATGTTTTCTCCTTTACGTACTTTTAGGTTAAAAGTACACAAAAATCCTAAATATCCCATCATACGAGGGAGCTGCCCCTCTCAAACACAGAGGAAGATTGTGGTTTTACCACAATCTCTCCAACTATTGGAACGTTCGTCACTGCTCATCGGGCAAACAAGGTCAGTTTCAGATAAACAACTGCAGTGATAAATCTGTTTACCAACAGGTGACCATTTCTTTATAGCCAAAGAAGATATCCCAATGATTCAGGGACCTATTACCTGCCCTTTGCAATCAACTCATCAACATGTTTATTATCCCAAAGTTCACTCCATCGCATAAACCTTCCATGTTTCATAGTTCTTGAAAGTTCTTGATTGGCTGATAAAGCCTTTAGGTGTCAAGTCATATCTATGTTCAAAAAGAGGGCCCACCTTACGTATCGGTCTATTGCTTCCCAATGGAAGTTATACTTGGCTATTTCATACTATTGCTTATTCCTTTTCTACTTGATACCCTAACCCCTGGTAACACATAACAATGGGTCCCTCACGAGTCTTGTATTGGTCGATCGCACAATAGGGTGCTTTTTGCACACACTTTTCTTCTTGATTGTCATTTCTTGAAAGGAACGATCACCCGATCCTTTGATGGTAGTGTCTCAAAAACTGGTGATCCATAGGATGATGTGAGCCAAATTCTTTACGTAATGGGTAATAAATGAGATAATCAATAAAAGGCTCATTACAAATCTCAAAGTAGTACTACAACTGTCAAAGCAGAGAAGTTAATTACTCCAGGTTTTGTATATCTGCCAAATTTGTTCATGCATTTTTTATTCAAACCTTTCAAAGAATTGAAGGGGCATTCAAGATGGAAATGCGTAACTAGGTTTGAAAATATAAACCTACTATGTCTAAAATTGTTGAAGTTTCTAATTTTCCTGTTGGCAAAATAAGTAGAGCTTGTAGTTTGGTATTCATGAACACTTATTTTCATCATAGCTCTTTCTTATTTTATCTCAATTCAAGGTGTCATCCTTTTTACGAAACCCTAGCATTTCTCTGCTCAGCTTCTATGGCGCCCAAAACCCCTCAGCCCATAGAAAATAAATTAGATGCTATTAAAGACACACAGACTGGTCCTTTCACAATGCATGACCTCCAAATAAGGCTGCACAACTCAAAAAATATCCCATTATAGAAAAAACCATTGAGTGCACATTATGTTAGGCTGATAGCTACCCTTCTACTATTGCATGTCCCGAGTTGGTCTTTTCATGTGTGAAAATTATCATCCCAACTCTCAGGAAATCCGAGATGCCAACTAGAATGTAGTTGCTAATATAGATATAGATATCGTCTCCCTAGCTCTGCACATTCTTGAGAAAGAAGGGCAAATGGATATATCTTTTTAGGAAGGATGGGAATATTTTCATAATCGGGTAGAGTGGTTCCTGGATATAATTGCCAAAGGATGGCTGAAGGTTGTCCGACCTGGGAGGTCTATATTACCCTCTTAGATTAAAACATAGCTTTTTAAGGATGATATTGCTGATGTCATTGTGTTGTTATGCTAAGTGGTGGGTAGGCCTACTATAGAATTATTTGAAGAATGGATGTGTTACTTGATTCTTACTATTTGAGATGATGAAAACCACTTTAATTGGGCAAAGTTAATATGTGATTCTCTTCATGAGAAACTTATCAAGTTTAACGATTGTAGGAGATTTTTTTTTGCTCAGTGCTCCTATATGTGATAGCTGCCAGAAGAACTTCCTAGCCGGGTTTGAGACAGGTCAGTAACCTTTCAGATGGTGCCCCCATCTATAATTGTTTTCCTTAGCTGCAAATAGGAGAGGGTATGAGAAATTTCTCTTGTGTGCATGATGCTTTTCTCATGATTGTCATCAATGAAATTGATAGAAACCCCAAAAGAAGGATGCCAAAAGAGGCTATGGCCATAATTCAAACATATGGGAGTTACATACAGTTCAAGATTTTTTCATATTTAAGGGTTGGAGGTTATGAAAAATCCCCATTAAAGCTTCCCAGGTATGCCTCCAACTACCTTGTGTTTTTAGAGATTTGCAATCAAATGAACTTTGTCAACATCAAATACGTGCAAATGAAGAAGAAGGGGTATTCTTTTCCCTTGACCTTGTCCCATTTGTCCTGCAAAAATAATGAATCTACAAGGTTCTTGTTATCACTTGAACCTGCACCCCTGTTTGCTAAGCTATCAACTCAGCAGGCTTGTGACACATGGGAACCCTCCTAGGCCTGTGGGTTGCCTAAAAAATGGAGTGAACCTCTAGAGTAAGCTGGTTCTTTTCAGATTCTGCACCTAAACTAACAATTTCTTCAGGGAAAAGAGTAAGGAGGAGAACATGTAAAACTAAAATTTAAATCTAAGGTGATTGCACCAGATGATGTTTTTTGAAATCTAACTAAGCAAAAGACACATAGTACAACAGTGATAATAAACCTTTTTTTTTACACTAACCAACAACCCATGATACTTGCATCAATGCTTCATAAGCAGGCTGGATAATCACAGTCCTAAGAGGAAAAATCCTTTTCACAACCTAAGACTATTAATCACTAAAACACAGCTTATGACTTGCAAGTAGTATATATATTTCTGCATAAGGCATCAAAAGAAAATGCAATTTTAAGGGGGGCAAAAAGCCAACCACAAAGAACTGACTAACCCTAAAGATGCAATAACAGAGAAAGATGAGAAGTAGAGAGGTAAACCAAGCTATTATCCTTGCCAAATAGGTATCATCAAGCTTTATAACTCCTGAAAATGTGTTACAAAGACATCCCTTCCTGCAGAGAGAACTAAAAAATTACAGTCTTCTCCAAGATGAATGAATCAGAACCCTTACCAAAATGAAGGCTTGCAGCATATATGCTTTTTTCCAAAGTTATCAAGAAGACTCCACCTCCTCATTTTAGGTCGAGCAAACTCAAAAAACCTACTTTTTGGGCCTCAAAAATATCTGAAAAGGGATAAACCTGAGCCAAAAGGTCAAGTCATCCATTCTGCAACCATAAAACCTCATAAATGCATCATAAATGACCCTGAAATGTCTCTGACAGGCCTGCAAGCCCTCATAAATGCAAAAATATCCCTCCCTGATCTCCAAACAAAATATCTAATAAAGTGATTTTTAAAAAAAAATTATTATTATCTGGTCAGACATTTGTTTGATTTTATTTTAATTTATATTTAAAGGTTTTAATAATATAAAAATAACAGAATTGTTTTATTTAAAGTGATAAATAAATCACCTTAATAAGACAATTTTATTATTTTTATTTATTAAATAATAAAATGTAATAAAAATATATTTAATAAAAGTGTTTGATTTACACTTTAATAAATAAAATTTTTTATTATATTTTATTAATTTTTAAATAAAAAATAAAAATAAAATAAAACCTATGTTTGATCAGATAATGATAAATAATAATAAAAAGAAAACTTTTTAAAAAAAATATCTACTTACATTTATTGGAGGGCGTATTTTTGAGTTTTAAAATAAATACTTGCTAAGAAATTTGCAAGGGAGGGCACTAAGTGATATAAGATCACTTAGGAAGCAAAAAGAGTTTACAAAATTTTAAAGTGATTTAAAATCACTTAGAAGACATGGCGAACTCTACCATGTGGCCTCCATACATCTTGCGTGGCATAGAAGAGAAGGGAAAAGAATGCGAAGGAAATAGAGATGATTTTTTATGAAGATATTTTAGGGGAAACATAACCCTAAAAGTTTCATTTTCCTCTTCACTTTTGATGTTTGACACTTCTGGAAACTTCGCTCTGCATCCTTCTGGGCACCGCTAGGGTTCGAACTGGGCATGGAAAGGAGAAGAAAACTCAGTCTCTTCCTGTTCTGGGCACCGAAATGAGTGCTGGGCCTTCGTTTTTGCTTACGGCCTGCTCTTTGTCTGTGTCTTTGCTAGCTTCGGGCCTATTTATGGAGCCGCCGTGGAAATTTTTCGCGTTTCTGAGCATTTTCTGGGCGTTCGAACTTGGTTTCCTTGCTTCCTTCATTCTTCACAGGTTCGCTATTCTTTACTGATTTTCTTCTTTTCGGAGGGCCACATATTTTTATTTATTTTTCCCCAAGAACCTATAACACTAAAACAGAAAGATTTCAATGAGTATGGGTTTTATATTTCCTTGTTACAAAACAATCACATAGTTGTGAAAGTGTAGCTCCATACTTTTTCAATTTCTTCCCACAGGTTTTCTTGTATGGTGTGACATGTTCTAATAGGCTAATTCTGGCTCCCTCATGCAATATTGCTGCTTGTTTCTGAGCATAAGAGAATTTCCTGAAAACATGAAATAACATATCGGACATCATCCTCTGAGATCTGGTGATGTGTGACAATTCTGAATCTGGTTTTATTCTCTAGAAAAATAATAATGCCCTTGTCCTTTAGGCTCTTCCCATTTGTTAAAGATGCTGCAGTTGAATGCAGTGCAATCTTGCTTGAACTAGGTGATTCTGGAAATGTTTCCACCCCTAAAGATGTCCTCTATTTACCCTCTGCCTTTTTGCCATTCCCTTTATGGCATGTTAAAGATGTAGTAAGCATCATCAAAGAACCAAGAATACTCTCCATCTGTCCTAAAATATCATGAGATGTCTTCTTACATCTACGAGTTTAAATTGCGACTCATGAACTTCAGGCAGTGTAATAGGATTATTATCATCTATTGTTAGTTTTGGGGTAGCAAGCCCACTTTCCACATATCATTCATCTGCTTGGGTTTGTGATTGCAAACCTAAATTCTTAATAATTTCATTTCCACTCCACCTAACATTCTCAATAGAAGGAAAACCAACTTTGTTTATCCCAGCTCTTTCAACTGCTTGATTGATATTATCTGACAAATTTTTCCAAAAATCAAACTCTGAGCTTATACTGCTATCAGTCAGTTTCATTGTTCCTTTATTACCAGGACTACTTTTTCCTTTAGAAGATTCATTTTGATCTGAAAACCCTGCATCTCCAACTGATTGCAAGAAAGTGTCGCCTGTTTCTATTCCATATTCATTATGTATCTCAGTCTTGCCATTAAGGAATGATTCAGTTGGCATGCTTTCAAAAGACTGCGTGTTCTGCAAGTTCCCCTCTAAATTTTGACTCTTTTCAAATTTACCAATGTCAAGAAGTGGTTCTATTTTTCCAAAAGAAGATAGTACAAAATCACGAACTTTAACATTTTCAGTTCCAAAAACTGTTTTCAAAGCAGATTCTAAGCCTTTAGCCAATTGAATATCTGAAAGAAGAGGTATTTTCCATCCACTCTTTTCTGCATTTATTTCTTCAAAATCTTTATAGTTGATCTTTAAATAGATCAGACCTCCACCGCCTATTCCTTCCAGTTCCACCTGAATCTCGTGCTTGTTTCCATCACACAGTGGTTCCAACTTGATGCCTACATTTCCCATGCGTTTGTGTGGGGTTACAAGATTTGCATCCCAAACTACAATCTGCAAATATTTTGTGGATGGATCTTTCACATTTATTCTGAAACTCTCATTCCAATGTGGCTCTTTTGTTGCCCATACAGTTTTGCTCTTCACAACACAATCACCAATTTGCATGACCACATAGGGATCGCTTGTTCCAGCTGATTCAAGTACATCCTTGTCTGATTCTGGAACAACATCACTCCAAGATTCTGGGTACCTCAAGTCCACTCGAACCAATTTATACCTTGGAGCATTTTTATTTGTCCGGAATGTGAACTCAGTATCATCATTTGCAACAAGGGCATATTCTGCTTCAAAATTATCAATGAGCTTCTGGAATGGAAGCATCTCCTTCTTGCCTTTGAAACTCTCAATACCTTGAGGAAGGGTATCAAGATCACAATAATAGATCCTATTCACAGGATCACAACCCTCTGTAATATATAAAAGAATATACTTTCCATCCTCAGATACATCGGCCCCAACTAACCACTCAGGATTTTCTGGATCTTTCCAACATAAAATATCTTCAGATTGCTCCGTACCCAAGAAATGATAAAACAATTGATGATTAAGGTTGATATTAGTTTCTGTTCCTGCATCTAGCTCTCCATCTGGAACAAAACAAAGTGGGTCAACAAGGCTTGTCTGATCATGACCACTGTGTACTCCTTTGATAACTTCACTGCTGTGTGCATCTCTGAATGACTGTTTGGACTGAAAATGGTGAAAAACAACATTAAAAACCTTCCCTTTGTCATCTGCCACTTAATGTTGTGCATTAAAAATAGATATTTTATGAAAACTGTAGCTGCCATTTTAACATTATTCTCTTAAAATCTGAATATTATTTCCAAGGACGCAGCTGTCTTGAATTTGTTGAAATGTTTGATCAATCACGCCTTTTCTAGTTTATCATAAAAAATATTTTAGGCTTGATGCATAAAATGTCCTCTTGTTGATCATTTGTAGATACTTGCACATCTTATTCACGTTTCTAAAAAAAAAAACGAAGTCTCATCCTGCTTATTGGCTGATAATGTGATTGCATACTTGCGTTTTTGTTACTCTTCTTCCTTTTATCACCAGCTTTGATATGATTTGATTGAATGAAACCTTGCCATCGCTTCACATGAGCTGGGCTCAACCCTTGTGGGAGCCGCATTCATCTCCACTCATCTTTGTGAACTTCATGACCAACAAGCTATCCTTTTTCCTTTTCCTGCACATGAAACAAACCTGTTAGCAAAAAATGCATATGTATGGTGATTTTCCTTTGATCGGATATTTGCCTTTCGAGATTCCTTTGTGATTTGAGTTATATGCATCTGATGCATGTAGGGATCATATATATATATGCGTGCATTAGTACATATGTTAGAAATGCAGCCAGCTATTGCTTAGAACAAAATGTTCTAACGCATTGCTTGTTTCAACTTTTTTGCAGATATCAGAAGGAAAGCATCAACGGACCAGGGTGGAGTAGCAAGACAAAGGCGACATCGAGCCTACCTCGACTATTCCAGTCATTCAGGCAATGACTGGTTCCATTCTCGACATGCCTTTCCTCATTTTTTCCTTTGTACTTGTGCATACATATATGTATATTTCCTTTCTGCACTGGATGCACGTAGCTAGTCTCACGGCTCTTTGTGTGGGACGCATGTTTGAATATGAATAAAATACTTCTCCTTTTGAATGAGATGCTTCTCTCTTTTGTTGTTACAGACTAGAAGTACTTAAAAATATCATTTTTAAATCATTCCTTAGTACAGTTGGAAACACAAAAAATAGAGAATTAGTATACACTAGCCTTCTTTTGTTCATGCTAGCATTTCTTAACCTATTTTTCAGCTAGGAGCGAAAAATAGGTAACAGTTCTCCCATAAGATTTTATCTGATTTCGATCTTCATTCTCTATCCATGAGAACTCACTTTGACAGTAAGGGGTATGTCAAAAAGAACTTCTATGGAGTTGCCCACTATGCTCATGTCCCCAAACTGGAAGATTTCTGGGAAGAGTGTGTCGATGAAAATTAGGTTTTTAGAAGAAGTTTTATGCGACTCACTCTGAGTCAAATATTAAATTTCAATATTTCTATTGCTGTTCTTGGAGATATAATAGATGGCAATTCAGATTTGATTGATGCTTCATATCAGAATACCATCCTACTTACCATTCAATGGCCTAGAAATGAAGAGGAAGTAAGTATCAAGGATAAAACTTCCCAAGTTTTGGATAGATCACTGGCTTGGCTTAACTGTACAATCAAAAGCTTCTCTAGTTCTTCTTCTTCATAGAAAAGAACACCCAAGGAAGTCGCAACTACCTCTCAACCCTCTTTGAGGGTAGTGGGAAGAACAACAATGGAAACTGGTGCATCTCGAATAGACTCATAGTCTGGTGGGGATAATGACCCACTGGAGAAAAATAGAAACTAAAATTTGTTTGCAAAGAAGGTGCTGAAACGCCTCCTAGGAAGAAAAGAACATCTCTACAGATCAATTCTAGTGAGGAAGACACTCAATTTTTGCACCAATTGGGAGAACAAAATCCATTAGTTTCCTTGACTGATGATGAAGTCGCCCAAACTCCTCTCCCTAAAGTTTCTTTATGACACCTGACAACACTGCCAATACATTGTCTATGAAAATTTTGATGAGTACCTCATCAACCCCATGGCTTAAGAAAGCAATCGAGAAACATAAAAAGCAATACTCGCTTGCCACTAAAATCAGAATTGACATAGTAACATGTTTGTTAGGGGAGACACCAATGTTAGGCCCAATATGGAAAGCTAATGTACTAAGAGGGGAGGGGTGAATCAGCACTTCAAAACATTTCTTCACCAATAACTTTACTGTTATGCATAAACCGAATAGTGTAGTAGCATAATATAAAGCTAAAACAAATAGATAACAATCATACATGATTCACTCCATAACACATATATTTTGGTTACGCAGAAACTCTTGGTTAGAGAGAAAAACTATGGTGGGGATGACACCCTTAACTTCACTACTGCAATAATAAAGGTTGCTTGGTTAGAGCTACATGTTTAGCTATTTCTGATAGCTTACCCTGTTAGGAGTATCAAGATCTGTTAGATCTACCTTGTTAAAGGATTTTACAACACTTAAACTAAATGCTGCACCTGGTTAGAGGCTTTACAATTTATAGACTTGATTAGAGTCTTTTACCTTGTTAAAGGTTTCTCTTACAACTTCAAAATATTACAATAAAATCATTACAAATATTTGCAACTTTACATCCAAAATGTTATAGCAGATTCTATGTGCTCAGAATAAGATTACCTTGCTTATAGCATACCTCGATAACCCATATAGTAACTCAGTAAACCCTTCTGTTTACTCTGTTCTTTGACTGTTCTCTAAAATCCTTCTCGGTGACCTCTGTGTCTCTGTAACAGTCATAACACTTAGTGCTTTCACATGTCTTGCTTCATATATTTCTATATCTTCCTTTTTGTCATGCTACATGTATATTTCTGATCTTAATCCATGTTGTATAAATAGATCTCTTATGTCGGTGATCCATTCATTGCTTTGATCTTACAAACATGTTTTATCAAATGAATAACCATGCAAAATACTTCATTGGTTAGATGACCTCAAAATTCAATCTTTAAGTGCAATTTCCAATGTGATAATGGTTAGATGTTCCTAGATCTTGTAACATGTTTTCATATGTATGTCCAGATTCAATGAATCTGGTAACACATTTCACTCGGTGTATATCAACTCGGTGTGTCATCTTTGCTGCTTGGTAGGCATGAAATGATACTCAGTAGATAGCTCGGTGTATACTATGCTCTGAGACTACTTTCTTCTATAACCGACTGGACTGTGCATACCGACTGAATATCTCGGTAGAGATAACTGACTAGAGTATATAGAATAACTTTGAACATAAACGCAAATTGATAAGTAGTAACAACCAAAACTTAAAAAGGAAAGATGTATGACTAGAATGATTGTAGATCCCCAAACAGATCGTCATGTTTTAGAAATTGCCGACCCTAATGTTGAAAAAAATGTACAAGAGATTATAGAAGGAGAATTCAATGTAAGAATTGACATGGGACATGCAACAGTGCAGGGAGATATATATCATGCAAAACATTTTGTTACCGTTCTCTTGAGGAGAACGAAAGCTGTAGAGAAGAAAAATCAAGAGTTGGCATAGTATGTAGATGTGCTTACTTCTTTCAGTAAATCTACCTATTCGATTGAAAGTCTAGCTACTAGTTCATTCTCAGGGTTGTCTATCATATAACTTATCAACTTTGATAAGTTGGAAGTTGTTAAACTCTCACAGATCATCACCAAGGCAGTTGACAACTGGGCTAGCCAATTAATTGCTAAAGGATCATCATTCATTGAGCATGGTCTAATAAGTTATGACACTTTGAATCAGATGGTAGATGCCCATCGACTCGAATTGCAGAAAAAAGGAAAGAGACTCATAGGTTGTCCACCTCTCTTAGAAATGTGGGAAGTTAGCAAGCTGACACGGATTATTTTAACTTTAGATTATATTATCAGAGATTCTAGTATGGAAAACATCACTACTTGGACAAAGATGTTGGAATGGAAACACCATGTTGTTGGTGAACTTGAGGAGTCACATCTTATTGCTTTAGTAGTTCAAAATAAAAATCTCTGGAGGGACTTTAAAAGTTTCTAAGATACCATCGACGTCAGCATACTTAGTAGTGATGGAAAGGGGTTGTTAGAGAAAGAGATAGCGAAAAGAACTTTTCGTCAAAAACTAGAGGATAGTCTCTATGTAACTAATGTAGGCCCTAAGTCACTGGAATAACTCAAAGATGTAATATTAGTGTTGATTTCAACCCGAGATGATCTTTATGATGTCACTAGTAAGGTTGCTAAAGAAAATTATAAAATTGCCAAGTGGAAGGTCAGGGTCGAAGCCACAACAAACCTACAATAGAGGACATATCTCCTGTTTTGTCCAATTACAGAACTTACAGAAAGAAAGTGAACCCACAGGGTAGTGCAATAGACACAACATTAACAAGTCAGGAGACAAATGATGATGTCTAAGAGTTAGAAAATGAAGGTGCGGATGAGGGCGTTGCTACTTAGTTTCTTGTTTTAGTTAGTTGTCTTTTTTCATTTCTGGGCTCTTGAACTATTGGTCCTGGTGGACCGTTTATGTATGTTTTAAGTCTAAACTTCCTTGAAACGATCATCTCCAAGAAGCCATTATTTTGATTAGTTAAGTAAAAACTATTTAAAGTAGAAGGGAACCATAATTTAGGGTTCTTAGTTTTGTAAAAGGGGACATTTTTGGCATTTGCAAGTTAACAGTAATTCTGCATTTTTAGGAAGAAAGAAAATTCTATTTGAAAAAGAATTGGTGCTATTTCAATTAGAGTTTCAATTTTGTTTGATGCTATCATCATGTTTATCTGAATGATTCCTTTGATATGTTGAATGAGTCTTTTGTATTTCAGATTTTATGTTGTGATTAAAAGTCATTCTATACATTGCGGGGAATTCAGATCAAATTTTTTGTAGATTGTTGTTAAAGATCTATATATATATATATATATGTAATGATCATTCTTAGTATAAATCTTTGTATAGATATTGATGAGTGATTTCTTTCTGAGACATATGGTGATCGATCTTTATAATTTGTTATGAAGACCATGAACGTTTAATTTTATGTTATTCCTCTTTTATTTTTATTAAGTTTGCCTTTCCTGCTTTTTGGTTAAAAGAACACCCCCAAAAATCTCAAAATCATATCATAAGAGGGAGCTGTACCTCCAAAATTCAGAGGAAAGTTGCAAAAACACTTGCAACTTATTTTACTGTTGATTGATGGTTTGTTCTTTATGTGGGCATTGAGTCATATGGTTATATTTTGAAAAGGAACAAAATTTGTCAACCAACAGGACCCCCACACAATACTGTAGATATATCATCTTCACAAGAAAATCCGAAGGAAATGAAGCCTTTAGGAAGGGCAGACACTTGAACTCGACCCTTTATAAGCCATTTTCTTTGAACAAAATCCCTCACAATCTTGATATTGGGTCTAGGACCCATAAATTTTCCTACTAATGGAAAAACTATCAATGATATATTATGATCAATCACTGAATCAGGAACATAAATGGAAAACTTACCATTCTTAGGATCTCAAATATTTTTAATTGGGGTAAGAGAATATTTACCCACTGGCTTTACCCTGAAAAGAGAAACCCACATTTTATGGTTTAACCCTGAGTCATCCTTGCAAGTGGGCTTCCTCCTTTCATTCCCATATAGAAACTTTGTTCTTGGGTTACTGTCTGTTTCTAAACCACCATGTGTAGATGGGCCCCTATGATCCGAGTCCATATTTTATGATACACCCCCTTGGGAAGCACTATTTTGTGGGATTTCATCAAGATCCACATGAACTGCTTCTGCCTTGTCAGACTTGTAACCTTTTGCCTCCACTTCCGATGCCTTTTGTCCTTCATCATTCCCTGATCCTTCCTTCAATGCCTCCATATTCACACCAACATCTTCGCCTCCATTCAAACCTCCAAATTTGAAATTTCATGTCGCTCATCGCCTTCGATGCCTCTAGATTCACTTGAGAAATCCCAACAACATGTTAGGATGACACATAATATGCTATTCTCACAATAACACCAAGCCATAATAATAAATTTATAACTACTAAGTAGGGACAACCAAATACAAAATTTTGTGTTAATGAAGTGAAACAATTATAGACTAGAAAATAGGTGATAAATTAAAGCTTGGAGTTGATTTTATTGCATTATGTATTACTAATTCATGCTTTTTATTTTTCTTTTATTGTTAAACATCAAACCTCCAAAATAACATATGCACTTTGACTATATTCTTATATGTTGGTGTTCAAACTTGGGAGGTTTTTGGTAAACCTAATTGTGATGTTTTGTTAATAAATCCATGAATGGTAGCTATAATAATAAATGGATTGCATCATCCCTTTCACCCTACTTGACAATAGAGGCAAGGGATGCGGGGAATCTCTTCATAAGCTCCCTGTATAGTCAATATTCTAGTAGCTTATGTAATTTGTTAGTTCGCATAGATTATTGTTCATCATTCACTTATCAAATGCATATAAAAAGTGAAGCGGAACCATTTTATACTACTATGCCCTTGAGGCCTAATGGATATTTCCATATCATGGAGGTTTACTAAAAAAACTAAACATTATGATCAAAATTAAACTTTCTGAATACCATAAAGAGATTATGGGAATATTAACTAAATATTACTAGATGAACATATCTACATGAAATGTGATTCAGACTACATGAGCTACATGTTTATGTGTGGATCATTTTATGCATGTCACCCTCAAATGGCTATATACTTATGTAGTGTCGAAAGTTGCATACTCCATTGTAGTTTGACCTACATCTTTTGTAATCACTTTGGTGTCCATTCCCCTAGCACCTCAGTAGGCTCATTTCATCCCTTGCATTATCCTTTTCCCTCTCAAGATGCTCAAGACACCCCTTTAGCAGCTATCCTTCTTCTTTTGTTTCCTGTTAGCCGCATGTTTCTCTTGTCACTTATTGTTTCTAAGCATGATTTGTATGGACACTAGTGTTCCACGTGAACGTCTGCGCAAAAAATACTCATCTTGTGACATCTTAATGTTCAAATATAGGTTTTGTGCATTTCGACACTTGTCACCTATCTTGGTCGGTGGAAACAGCTTGAAATCTTCTAGATAGCTCGCCGACCTCTTCTTTTCCCTCTTCTTCTGTCTTTTTAAATCAATATTTTCTCCCCTTTCAAGCTCTTTGGTTCCTCTATGCATTCTCTTTGGTTCTCATAGCTTTTGCTTGTTCTCTCTCTTGCTACAACAATCTTTATTTTGCTACAACACTCTCAAGCTCTCACAATAAGCTTTTGTGACTTCTCTTGGCTTCCTCAAGCCTCTTTGGTAATAACATTCTATCATTCTATCTATCTCATCTTCGAGCATCTTGGGATTTATCACATCCCCTATTTTTTTAATCATTTTATCATTCTAGCTATTTATCTTTTGATCTATCTATCTATCTAGGTTGTCCGTGGAGGTGTAAACACCAAAAATGAGGGTCTGACTGAGGCAGACTCCAAAACACAACCCCCAACATTTTCCTTCTTTCTTATGTGTAGGTTTATAATCATAGGAAGGAGATCATTTAGCGAGAGGCTTCAATTGTGGACCGGTTGTGAGCTTCCTTCTTTTCCCTCTTCTCAAGTCACTCTAGTATTTCTCATTCTATGTTATTAGTTTATCTTGTTGTCTTTCCATGTTTATTTAATATTATAATTGTATATGTTACCCCCATATAGTTTCTGTGTTCTATCAATACTGGACGATGGCATTCCGTGCTGGTGTCCCAGCTTCGCACACTCATCTCGAGGACAGAGACTCAATAGAGTCATTCGGTAGTCTCTTCCATAGTCTATTATCTTAGCTTTTCATTTTTTATCCTCTGGCTCATCCTTAATGCCAGTTTGAGTGAAGTAGCGATGGATCGATTTGTCCTCTGAGATTCATCATCTTGGAGGTGATAAATCCCCTCCTCTACATTTTGGTGAACCCAATGTGAACACTTCTATATTATTTTCAAATCATTCTTTATCATTTCTTCAAGCATCTAGCATTCCTCTCGTTAAAAAAGGGACAATTCTAAATCATTCCCATTCTTCCAAAAAAAATTTTTGAGATGCTGGCCCAAACCCCATTCCATACCATCAATTTATTAATGATTCATTGGCCTTGAAACAACTTGTTTATGCTTTATTTCTTAAGTTTAAGTTTATTAATTTCAAAATTCATATGCTATCTTCTTTTATTAACTTAGTTTCTAGCTTTATTCAAAGTGCCAATGATGTTCCTTTTGATGCTTGTAATGGTGACTTAGCTCTACCTATGTCACTCTATGCCTTTGATCCCTCTTGTAATATATCTTCTATTTCAAAGGATATTTTGTTACAAGAGGATGAAATCATTAACACCTTTCTTAATATTACTCTACCATCTCTTCATTTTACTGCACTCTCTTCCAGAGATGATGCATTAGTGAATCATGATTCTCGACTCATATCTGATTTTCCAAAGGTCGATGTTGAGAAAATTCATTCATCTAAATCTTCTACATATAATAATGAGTCTATGAATGTCATTTATGTCTCTACTTCCCCTAAAAGACCTAAGAGACCAATCATTCATGTGACTGCATCTAGTCCTTCTCCAAAGAAGGTAAGATCTATTCATGGTGTTCCTTTTGAAAATGACTCAATAGATATTTTAATGAGATAAAAAAAGTATAAGGCTCCTTCTTATAGAATGGTATCTCATACTTATAATATTCATAGAAATAAGAAAAATGATGATCACTCTAATACTTCTTTACCACCTTCTCAACTAGATCTTCCTCAAGTACCTAAGCCTTCAGATAAGCAATCTAGTGATTATAGTCTCATTGAGCAACTTCGTGTTACTCGTGCTAAGATCTCACTTTGGGATTTGCTTCAAACTGCTCTAGTTTATCAAGGTATGCTAGAGTAAGCTCTTCAAAAGATCTCATTTCCTTCTTCTACTAGGCCTTTGGATTTAACTATGATTATAAACCTGCACACAAGAAAGAAGGAAATATTGGGGGTTATGTTTTGGAGTCTGCCTCAGTCAGACTCTCATTTTTGGTGTTTCCACCTCCATGGACAACCTAGATAGATAGATAGATCAAAAGATAAATAACTAGAATGATAAAATGATTAAACAAATAGGGGATGTGGTAAATTGAAGAGGGTTAGATAGAAGGCCTTACATTCACTAGTGGAATGGACAAGCATTTGATGGTATGCACAGAAAGAATCATCCTTAGGAAACTTATTATGTGTAGGAGGAAGAGTAATCAAGCAAGCTTTGAGAAGCCACAACAAGAAACATTCTTGCTTATATAAACGAAGAGGAGTAGGAAGCAACCCTTTCTCTTGGGGAGAAGAGTTTGACAGCTCACAAGAAGGATATACAAAGATAATAGATGATGGAGGACGAGATGAAGATGGATTGGGCTTGTAACCTAAACCCATTGTAAATGAATGTATCTTCAGCTCCAAAGGAACCTTAACACCTTGACCCATGTGCCCAGTACCATCTCCTTTGTATCCATACTTGGAAGCAATATTGAATCCTAGACCATAACGTGATTGCAACTCCTCTAAAGGGGGAGGATCACCTTTAATGGTGTAGCCAATGGTGTTCACATGATCTTGCTATACAGAAGAATAATCATCTTTGCTAGTGGGTGTGAATGATACTTTTGGAAAGTTAAGGTGGATAGGGTTGACTTTATATTCTGCAATGAAGGATCTTGTAAAGTATAAGGTACGCCAATCATCACGAAGAAATGCATTTGGTTGAGAAGAAGGAGTAGACTTAGGACTTTCTAGTTTAGGAGGATCTTCTTTAGGGACAACCTTCTCATGGGTTTCCTCTTTAGGAGGGTACATGGGAATAGTTGTCGGTATATTAGAAGATAAGGACATAATATAATTTTGAAAGGTAGGTGTAACTGAGGCATGACCAGCTATTGTAATTTAACATAAGTGCATAGCTTCATGATCAGCCTTGATTGTAACTACTTGATTGTTAGCAACGAACTTAATAGAACCATGAAGGGTAGAACTACCACTCCTAAAGCATGAATCCAAGGTCTACCCAAGAGAAGATTATATGATAAAGGTCTTGGCATAACATGCACCTGGGTTGGAATAGTAACTGGTCCAACCTTTATAGGAAAAATAACATTGCCCAAAGTCATTTTACTAGTATTATCAAAACCATGGATGAAAATAGAAGATGCAGCAAGAGACTTAGAATCCACTTTGATTTTGGGAAATAGATCCAGAGTACAAAGATTGAGTGTTGAACCAATATCAATGAGAGTGTCTAAAGGCGACACCGTTAACATAAATGATTATCATTAATGAACTTGCTTGATTTATTACTTCGAGAGATGAGAGTTCATGTGGATAGAATGTAATATTCAACGAATCTTCATGAATATGATCCATCAACGCATTTACATCCAACCCTATCCACCTTAACTTCATCAATCAAGTGTCATCGATCTTTCATGTATTGATATGCCTCATTGTTCTTCTTTGCATAGAAAATGACATTGAGGTGTATCTCTATCTTGTTCTTTTTCATATTTCAACCTGCTTTGCATTCTTATCATGTCTCTATCTCTCACCTATCATGGTGACTATCTAGCTCTTGCCTGCTGTGGTGACTATCCTTTTATCTCTTTTTCATTTTTGCCTAGGTGGGGGCCAAACACTCGATCTTTTTCTTTTTTAGGATTGCCTAGGTGGGGGTCAAACCACTTGATCTTTTTGTATTTATCATTTTCTTTGCCTAGATGAGGGGCAAACCATTTGATCTATCTCTTTTGTTTGCCTTGGTAGGGTCCAATCTACTACTTACCAAATGTAGATATTTGATCATCCAATCGCATGGCTATCTAGCGTGTCACTACCCATGTCGATAAAATCTATCTATCTCATCCCCCTATCGTATGGTTATCCATACCAGCATATCTCATCGCCCTATCATATGGCTATCCATATTGGCATATCTCATCGCTCTATCATATGGCTATCTAGCATAATGTGCTTTGCTATCCATATTGGCATATCTCATACCAACGACAATCGCTTTTCTTGTATCTTTTCACAAGAAGGTGCTTTTCTCTAAAGCAAGGCTCATTTCTGTTACGATTTCTTATTTATCTTCTATCTCTATCCTTAATCTTATCATCCAACATGTTTGTTTGCAACTAACGTGCTTGTGATGTATCAAGTAACAATATCTATTTCCAATCTTAGCTTCATCTCGCTAGGGGCAACCTCATCTGATCAATGAAAATATGCCTCCCTATCACAACTATCTTCTCTTTTGGTAGTGGCCTTCCTTCAAAGAAAGGTTGGTGCTACTTATCTTTTGGTAGTGGCCTTCCTTCAGAGTGAGGTTGGTGCTACTTATCTTTGGTCATCTGGCATGACACAACTTGCTAGATCTATCTTTTTTTACCATCATCATATATGCATGACCACTAGTGATGCATCAAGCTAGTGTTTGGGAAATGTACTATCTCTTCGGCATTGATTGCTTCTCTGACTTCTGGGTGCATTCTTCCTTGAGGTGATCGATCCTTGCATTCTTCTCCTCATTTTAGAATTCCTCTATTTATTGTTTCTTGTATTTTGTGGATGATGCATGGTACTGAGACAACCTTTTACATAGAGGTCTCTTTTACTTTCCTGACTCAAGATCATAGTTTTGTTGTTCTGTGTTTTCGTGTGTGTGCTATTTTATCTTGGGATTCCCTTATTCTTTAACCTTGTTCTCTTGTGCAGGTTTTTATATCTAATGCATCTGTTTTGTAGGTCTTCAGCTTGGGGGAAAGCTTCCTTGGCTTGGAGATTTATCTACTTCCTCTACAATATCCTTTTGGTATCATGATGTTATTTCTTGTTAAGTAGTGTAGATAGGAATCTGGAAATCATCAAAGCAAATATAAACATTAGCCTAGTTCAATCACGAAAACTAAAATGCAGTGATAACAATCCTAAAAACATTCAATTAAAGCATGAAAACAAGACATTCAATATGAAATCTAAGCAAACCAAATGCAGATGTCTCCTTCATGTGGCTCCATTGTCCTTCTTTCTCCTTCAAATTGCTTTTGTTTTGTGGATCTCACCTTCAAGTGCATAAGCATAATGTGAAAGGAAGATTGTCAAGACAAGATGACAGCATAAGGGTACTAGAAGCATGATTGATTCGACCAGGGATCAGGGACCTTGATTGAAGAAATTCATCCAATTTATAGATAAATTGGAGAAAATACAAGATTAGCATGAATTTGATTCGAATGGAAATTGCAAATCAAGAATGACAAACATGACAAATTATGACAAATTTGCACTTTCTATGCAAAATTGATTGATTGATAATTTTGACAAAATTATGACAAATTTCTATGTCAAAATTTATTGATTGACAATTATGACAAACTATGACAAATTTGCTATGTCATTCCCATGAAATTAGGAGAAATATAGGAGAAAATTGAAATTAGATGAATTAGAAATTAGAAAATTAGAAAATTGATGAAATTAGGAATTAATTGAATTAATTAACAATTTTTCATTTATTAATTAATTCACAAAGAGGGATGAATTAGTTAGCCAATTAAATGAACATTTAATTGCGATGAGAAGACTTAGGATAAATAAACTATTTAACCTAGAGGGAGAAATGACAAACAAGGTTAAATGAATAAATCATGAAACTCTAGAAGATGAATTAGAAATGCAAGGATGACAATTAGGTCTTGACAAAAGATAATTGATGCAGGGTCAATTTGATCATGATTCAGACTGACAAAGGACCAATGTTGATAAATGATTATAATTGGTTGAGAAATTGACCAAGATTGACAAAGAGACCAAATTGATAAGTGCCAATTGACATGATTGAAGAGGACAAGGATCGATGACGAATCGATCGCAAAATGACAAAATTGGCAAGGACAAGGATCGACCAAAATCATGACTGAAGATTGTTATCGACAAGACCAAATTCGAGAGCGAGATAAATGAAGAATGTAGAAGAAGGACTTGATGCTCACAAATGATAAAGATCAAGTGTGTAACATAGGGGAAATGTTAATGCGACACAAAAACCTAAAATAAGGCAATGCGCTAATGTTAAAATACGACTTCGCAAGCGTTGACCATTTTTAGACGTCTACATTTTGCCCCTCTTTGAGACAATGTGATTCTAAGCGTTGTTTCAAAGAATAATAATGAAAATGCCCCAGACAATGACAATGACATATGCATGCCCCCTCGAGGAATTGGCCGGAAAAATCCAGAAAAGAGGCCAAGTGATCGATAAGAATGACAGAAGACGATAGGAGCAAACAGACTGCCAAGACTGATGGAAGACATGTTAGTAAGCAGAAATTAGACAAAGGATAGTTAGAGATGAAGGAAAACTTGCTTTCACAAATGCACATAAGTAGGTGAGAACCTTTATTTAAAGTAGCAAAGCGGATGCAGAGCATCATGGCAATGAAGGCCAAAGCTGGAACGCAACCCCTTTTTGCAAAAGACAGACACATTGTAGACAAACAACAATCACAACAAAAAAGAAAGGGACCATGAACCATCCCGGTCACTCTAAATCACTCAATGACATCATCGAGCAACATAGGAACATGATCAAAGATAAATCAATAAATGATAAGACTCACTAATTCCAACAAGTCAAACAAACATCTTGATCTTCATTGTCAAAAGTTGAAAGTGTCGATAGGATGATCATGTTGTCTAGTTTCAGGACATGCGGTACCCCGTTTAAGACAGGACACAGTCTGGTTTCGAGTATACCACACCCTGTGTAAGACTTATAATAATGTGCCAAGGACGAATGATTTTGATGTTGATGTTCGATTGATAAGACAATTTTGATTAGTTTGAATGTCTGGTTTGATTGAAAAAGTTCATCTGTTTATGCGTGATTTCATTAAAGTACAATGTGTGATTGTGTGTCGTTGGAGGGATGCTCAACGATCTGTCTATGCTCAAAGGGATCATTTATTGCAAAATGCTTGTTTTTGGATTTTAATGTTTTGAAATTTTTTTGTTCATTTTTTTCAAGACTTTATTTGACTTTTTAGGGATTTATTTCAGGACATTTTTTCAATTTTTTATGATTTTTTCAGGACATTTTTCAATTTTTATGGTTATTTCAGGACTTTTTTCAATTTTTATGGTTATTTCAGGACATTTTTCAATTTTTATGATTTTTTATGATTTTTGCCCCTAGTGTCTAGCAAGGAAAGGAATATGACAGGTGAATAAATAGGCTTGCTAAAATGTTGGTGGATAGAGGGAAGACAAAGGCCTTTTATTATGGAGACAACGCAGATGCAATTTTCAAGGGCTATTGCGTGATGGGACAAGAGACTAGATATGACAATGTAAAGTAGGAACATGGCATGAGGGACATGTCAAGAGGTTTTTGAAACCATGTTTAAATTTTGCGTCCTTATGTCAGATCAAGATCAAGGAATGAAAAAGAGTGTATGGATAGTGATAAGATATGGATAGGATAAGCAAGACCAAGAATGGATAAGGGACATGGACTGAAGGTTGGGATTGGCTAAGGGATAGTGGCAGAGAGTTGCAATAAGATAGGGAATATGGATGAAAGGTTGTAATAAGCAAATGGATAAAGACCAAAAGCTATGATGAACTAAAAGCTGCAAACAAGATGCATGATGCTCATGATGATCCTCAGCCTTGTCAAGATCAAAGGTGGAAAGGGAAATTGGACATGAGGGACAATAGGATAATGGAGGGTAATGACAGGGGTTCGATAGGATAATGGAACAATGAAGGACAAAAGGATATGATAGGATAAAACCTGCCCCCAAGTACGGTGTGCAAGAAGTTCATAGATTACACATGATGCCTATTTGCCAGGTTTTCATCACAGTACTTTCCCAAGGCGCTTGTTTGCCAGGTTTTCACCAGTGGATGAATTATTTTTGCTCTACTTTTTTTTCTCTTGTCTTTTTTTTTTTTTTCAATTTTTTTTTGTATTTTGACATTTTTGTCGAAAATGGACACATGATAGGGGATGAAAGAAGGACTCAAACATCTTTTTGTTTGGATAGTAGCCTTGGAAAAAATGGACCATGACCTTTAAAAGCATGCTCAAAGACGTTGGTAGGATAAGGACATGGAAAATAAGATGAAACTAAGGCGAGGATTTATGCAAAGGATTGGATCAAAGGGATGGAAGGATGGAAAATATGTATTGGATAATAGGTAGGGTATTGGAAGAATTGGGCTTCAATGGATGGAAATGAAGGCAAGATCGACATTGGCACACACCTTGAGGGGTGATGGACTGATGGAGGAAAGATGTATTTTGGATATTGAGATTTTGACGAAGGAAGGGCTATGGATTTTGGGACATAAGGGCCCAAAATGGATGAAGAAGGTGGTGGAGGAATAGACTTGGAAGGTTTGGATGGAGGAATAGCAACTTTGGATGCCAATTGTGATGTTTCTTTAGGCTTTTGTGCTTCAAGGAGCCGCTTAGGGATCCACATTGTTTTTGATTTTTCATGCTTTTGTGGTTCCTTGGAGTGCATTGCTTGCACAAGGGATTTAGGAACCCATATAGATTTTGAATTTCCTTTATTTTTCTTAGTGGGCCTTTGTGGCCTTTTAGATATTTCTTTTTCTTTATAGATCAATTTGTTCTTTGTTTTGACATGTCGATTATATTGGACATGTTGATCCTTGAATACATGTGGATTGCTAGACTTATGACTTTTATACTTGGCATCCAAATTGCTTGGAGGGGGAAAGGAATGCATGGATGGATATGAATGAAATGGACTTATTTTGGATGGATGAAATTTACTCAAGGATGTGTGCCTTTGCTGACCTTGCATAGAGGACAAAGGGATATAAGGACCTAAGATGGATGGAAGGTATGATGGGGAAGGTGTACGTTTTGATTTTGATGGAGAGATACCAACGTCTTGAGAAATTTCACTGAGGCCATGACCCTTAATATTTTATTTAACATGAAGGGATTCTTTCTTATGGAGATCTACTCCTTTGCCTTTATGAATATCTTGATGTGTAGGATACTCTTTTCTTTGGGAAGAAGATGCGAGTCCATTATGAGGTGGATATGATATGAGAGAAATAATGAGATCTCGAAGTGGATCGGATTGCACCAAAGTGGAAGAACCCATTATGCATGTCAAGGGTTCATGAACATCTTGCACTGACACGTTAGAATCATGAGGGGGATTAGGATTATGAGGGGGACTAGGATTGTGTAGTGGACATGGTTCAATGACAGGCTCTTCAAAAGATGGAATGGGAGAAATAATGGGATCATGAAAAGAAATGCGATCTTGGAGTGTATATGGAGCATTAAGACAAGGAGATGGAGGAACAAAAGGATCTTGTGGAGGATTTAAAGGAATAATTTGATCTTGACAAGGAGGAAGATCATTGGAATCCTCTTTAAAGGTGCTTTGCTCTTGACTTTTAATGGGATCATCGGAAAGGATGGAAGGGATATCTTCATCTTTCTTAGGAAGTGGAATGTCAATGGGATTTGAAAGGATATTGTGTTCTTGGATAGAATGAACAGGAATAATGGAATCATTGCGAGTGTCTGGGGAAATGGGATCCTATTCAACAATTGGATGGGATGATAAGGTTTCAGGATCTTGATCTTGATTTTCTTTAGGACTTATTTCTTCATGCTCTAAATTATCCTCTTGACATGAGGTTGGACTTTGGATATGCATGGGGGATTCTGACAAGGGATCAATGTCTTGGCATGAAGGAAATGCAATTTGAACATTTGTAAGATCAGACATTCCAGTCGTAAAGCTTTCTTGCATCTTAGATTTGGATCCACTTTTAGGTATTTGAGGAATCACTTCTTGTTGAGGGACACCTGTCATCAACATTTGTGTGGCCATCATTTGATCTGCTGTTAAAGGTGTTGCATTAAACAATGGATTGTTTATTGTTTCGAATGTTGACTTTTGTGGAATAGTCACTGTCAAAGTTCGTGAAGCATGCTTACTCAACAATGTGTGTTGAGGTTCTTGTTGCACATTTTCTTCTTTTGGATGTGGAGAGAAACTTAACAGCTCACCGCCTTGTTGTTTTTGCACATTGATTTTCTCACTTGAGGAGGTCACATTACTCATCATGTCAAGATATTTTTGTGGGAACATCTTAAAGACCTTGATCAAGAATTTATCCATCTTTTTTGTCAACTTTGGATCTTGAAGGAACATATCAACATCATCAGAAGCATCAGAATCTGATGAAGAATCTGGTAAAATGTTTTGATTTGTTTCTTGTTGAATGCCTTGATCTAAACCAAATCCTTTTGAAAGAGTTTGTTCCTCATGTAATGTTTGAATTTCATGTTGCAGGTTTGGTTGATTCCAATCGAAAGGTGCATTTCCTCTTGGTGTTGGTGGAACACTCCCATGTCCTGGTTTCATGGGTACAAATACTAGTTCATATAATGGAGGTGGTCCAAGTTGAACCATTCCATATGGTGGTAATTATGTGTTTGACAAACCTTCAATTTGTACTATTTGACTAGTTTGAAACTGTGAATTTGATATGTTGTCAATGGGTTGATACGTTGGTTTGCCCATCTTTTTAGACTTTGACCTTGCCTCAACAGGCATGTCACTATGCGAATGCAATATTTTGGAATTTTTCAAGGATAATGTATGATATTCAACTAAATGCAAACTAAATAGATGAAAATGCAAGAATGCAATCTATGTTTTTGGTTGTTTTTCAAGATTTTGACAAACTTTTTTGGAATGCAAATCTAAAAAGAGACCCTTAGGAAATTGAGATGATGTCTAGAACTCAAAGGACAAAAGGACCAAGTGACAAAAGGACAAAATGACAATGTCTCCCCTATATGCTTGGATACTAAGCTAGGTTTGACCAAATGACAATAATGACAAAAAGAGAAAAGGTTTGATAAGGTCTAGACCTCCTAACAATGACTTAGGGTTTATCAAAGATTTGGATTACTCAAGTATGACAAAACCTAGTTTTTGAGACTATATGCAAAGGGACAATTCTAATATGATATGATAATGACCTAAGCTTGATGAAGAGACCTAGGGTATGCAAATGAGACCTAATGTTATGAGGACAAAGATGCAAATGCAAATGTATGACAATGTCAATCTAAGACAAAACCTAAGGTTGAATTATGAAATGGTATTGCTCTAATGCAAGAGGACACATGCAAATGGATGACCCTTATTGATATGCAAAGGAGTATGACCTAGGTGAAACTTAACCTTGGTAATTGACAATGAATTTGCAAAATGCAAACCTAGGATGAACCTAAATCTAAGTGACATGAATGTTGAGACAAGATTTTGGAAAATGTTTGACAACGAAGGTGTTTTGAACTTTGTTGAATGAAATACTCTTCTGTTTAACCTTGTTTTGAATCAATTTGTCTTGTTTTTTGAAATTAGACACAACTCAACTTTTGACAAGTAAAGAAGACAAGATATTTTAACTTAGACTCAAGACAATCATGCTCATTCACACATTTCTTATGGATGGCAAGGACAGTAGGTACTTGAGAGGTAGACTCATTATGAGATTCAAGGAGAATACATAGATGCTTGACCCCACAAGCTCCCCTCCATGGCACTCACTTCTCAAGGCAGCCAAGCATCAGTCCCCATGGAAATCTCCCCATGGCAACTTAGTATCTCTTCCAAGTATCCGAACTTGTCCTTCTCAAGCAACTAGAAGGATTTTTGGCCTCTAAATATAAGGTGTTTAGTAAGGATTTCTGTTAAGCGTTACTCCTTGGTGTCACACAAAGGTGATTGAGACATTAAGCCCACCAAGATACCAAACAAATGTAGTCGCGCAAGCACGATTTAGACCATGAAGCCCTACTTAGATGTTGATATGAGAAAGAGTTCAAGGGTCATCACTTCCCAAGTAACTACAATTCCCACGTAACCCTTCCTTCAAAGCTTTCGCCCATCAGGTATTTATTTATAGTGAGTTAGAATGCCAAGGTACCCTGGCTGTGCTCACTTTGGGTCGTTCCCTTCTCACGATTGTCACTTGCTTGCAAAAGAAAGCAAATGATCGGGAAGGCAGGCCCTCTAAAGGTAACAAACAATCTGAGCCATGAGAATGGTATCGAATATCTGGATTTCTGATCACCCTAAGAAGGATGAGAGCATACTCTCCTACTCCAATGCTAAACTCGACAATCAAAGAAAACACACGTTCATTCCATCCTACTTAGCAATCATACTAAGTGCCTAATTATGAACCACAAACACAAAAGTTTAGTTGGAGTATAAGGCAACCTACAAAATCACCAAGTCAGGAGTTTAATTTGTTTAGTCTTTGACTAGCGAACCTGCAAACAATTCATTAGTAGTTTGTGAAATAATTCTTTGTCAAGCGTTTCGCCACAAAGCTACCAACAATGTTAGAGAATCAAGAGAAATGAATCACCATCAAAATTAATCCATAAAAGTTGTGATTCTTTGTCCTCTTAGATTAATCTATGTGAAATTTTTCAAATTTACCACCCTAGATTAATCTAGATAAAATTTGCATGAATGCATGATTAATTTGTCAAGCTAAATTAATTTAGATGAAGATTGCATGATTTTGTTTTTGAAAATTTTGACCATTTACAGCAGCATAATTAAAAATATCATAACTTCCTCAATATTTATCCAAATCACAAACCGTAAGATGATATGGAAAGGTAAAAATGTGATCTAATATACCCAGAAATTGTTTATTTTAATTCTACATGAAATATTTTACGTGATCAATTGATTATGACTATTTCTTTTAGAAGAAAAATCTGCAATTTCTCCACAAAAAAAAAAATCTGCAACTTCACAAAACATTCAAAAAAATATTAGATCCAAGCATGTTCACGTCGGGTTCACCAATTAATGTAGATAGGAATCTGAAAATCATCAAAGAAAATATAAACATTAGCCTAGTTCAATCACGAAAACTAACATGCAGTGATAACAATCCTAAAAACACTCAATGAAAACATGAAAACAAGACATTCAATATGAAATCTAAGCAAACCAAATGTAGATGTCTCCTTCATGTGGCTCCATTGTCCTTCTTTCTCCTTCAAATTGCTTTTGTTTTGTGGATCTCACCTTCAAGTGCATAAACATAATGTGAAAGCAAGATTGTCAAGACAAGATGACAACATAAGGGTACTAGAAGCGTGATTGATTCAACCAAGGATCAGGGACCTTGATTGAAGAAATTCATCCAATTTATAGATAAATTGGAGAAAAGACAAGATTAGCATGAATTTGATTCGAATGGAAATTGCAAATCAAGAATGACAAACATGACAAATTATGACAAATTTGCACTTTCTATGCAAAATTGATTGATTGATAATTTTGACAAAATTATGACAAATTTCTATGTCAAAATTGATTGATTGACAATTATGACAAATTATGACAAATTTGCTATGTCATTCCCATGAAATTAGGAGAAATACAGGAGAAAATTGAAATTAGATGAATTAGAAATTAGAAAATTAGAAAATTGATGAAATTAGGAATTAAGTGAATTAATTAACAATTTTTCATTTATTAATTAATTCACAAAGAGGGATGAATTAGTTAGCCAATTAAATGAACATTTAATTGCGATGAGAAGACTTAGGATAAATAAACTATTTAACCTAGAGGGAGAAATGACAAACAAGGTTAAATGAATAAATCATGAAACCCTAGAAGATGAATTAGAAACGCAAGGACGACAATTAGGTCTTGACAAAAGATAATTGATGCAGGGTCGATTTGATGATGATTCAGACTGACAAAGGACCAATGTTGATAAATGATTATAATTGGTTGACAAATTTACCAAGATTGATAAAGAGACCAAATTGATAAGTGCCAATTGACATGATTGAAGAGGACAAGGATCAATGATGAATCGATCGCAAAATGACAAAATTGGCAAGGACAAGGATCGACCAAAATCATGACTGAAGATTGTTATCGACAAGACCAAATTCGAGAGCGAGATAAATGAAGAATGCAGAAGAAGGACTCAATGCTCGCAAATGATAAAGACCAAGTGAGTAAAATAGGAGAAATGTTAATGTGATGCAAAAACCTAAAATAAGGCAATGCACCAATGTTAAAATACGACTCCGCAAGCGTTGACCATTTTTAGACGTCTACAAGTAGATTTCCTTTAGTGTGCATTTTCATGTTCATTCATAAGCCCGCTAAAGTGGGGGCAAAAGCAGTGTCAAAAGTTGCATACTCCATTGTAATTTGACCTACATCTTTTGTAACCACTTTGGTTTCCATTCCCCTAGCACCTCAGTAGGCTAGTTTTAGCCCTTGCATCAACCTTTTCCCTCTCAGGATGCTCAAGACACCCTTTCAGCAGCTATCCTCCTGCTTCTGTTTCTTGTTAGCTGTGTGTTTCTCTTGTCACTTGTCATTTTTGAGCATGATTTTATTGGACATTAGCATGCCACCTGGATGTTTGCACGTCGCGCATTCGTCTTGCGACATCTTAATGTTCAAATGTAGGTTCTATGCATTCCGACACTTGTCACCTATCTTGGTCGGTGGAAACGGCTTGGAATCTTCTAGATGGCTTGCCAACCTCTTCTTTTCCATCCTCTTCTCTCTTTTTAAATCTATATTTTCTCTCCTTTCAAGATCTCTTGTTCCTCTATGAATTCTCTCTGGTTCTCTTGGCTCTCATAGCTTTCTCTTGTTCTCTCACTTGCTACAACAATCTCTATTTTTCTACAACACTCTCAAGCTCTCACAATAAACTTTTGCGACTTCTCTTGGCTTTCTCAAGCCTCTTTGGTAATAACTTTATATCATTCTATCTATCTCATCTTTGAGCATCTTGGAATTTATCACATCCCCTATTTGTTTAATCATTTTATCATTCTAGCTATTTATCTTTTGATCTATCTATCTATCTGGGTTGTCTGTGAAGGTGGAAACACCAAAAATGAGGGTCTAACTAAGACATACTCCAAAACACAACCCCCAACATTTTCCTTCTTGCTTGTGTGCATGTTTATAATCATAGGAAGGAGATCATTTAGCGGGAGGATTTAATCATGGACTAGTTGTGAGCTTCCTTCTTTTCCCTCATCTCAAGCCATTCTAATATTTCTCATTCTATGTTATTAGCTTATCTTTTTGTCTTTCCATGTTTATTTAATATTATTATATCTACTACCCATGTATGGTTTTTATGTTCTGTTAGTACTAGACTACAGTGCGCCATGTTGGTGTCCCAGATCTGCGCACTCATCTCGAGGACATAGACTCAATAGAGTCGTCTAGGAGTCTCATCCGTAGTCTATTAGCTTAGTTTTTCATTTTTATCCCCTAGCTCATCCTTAGCACCAGTTTGAGTGAGGTAGTGACAGATCGATTTGTACTCTGAGATTCATCATCTTAGACATGACAAAACCCCTCCTCTACAACTTATCACCCCCCCCCTCTCTCTCCCTTCCCAAATAATAGTCTAAACTTATATGGCAAAAAATCTATAGTTAGTCCTTTCTCAAAATTTGAAATATAATCATATTATTTGCAATATTAATATCTACTATAAAAATGACATTCAAACTTAGCTAATTTGAGCATGATAATAAATGTAGGTCATCACTAACATGATTAACTACCATATTCATTAATCAACATAGTGACCAGAGTATTCACATCAAAATTTAAACACATAAACAAGTGATTATATCATGGTACAAATTAAAGCTATGACACTACATGATCATTACAAAATCTAAGAACTCACCATGACATGATGATTTACATTTCAATAAGAGATCATTTTCCCAACAAACATATTTGATCCCAAGAGCATCTATGTCATCAAAGATTCAAATAGTAATAAAGAGTCTACCATGACACAATAATGCCTATCCTTTAAAATAAGGATTATCTAGATCAAATTGACAAATCTATATCACTACCAAAACTCCTACTAAATGTGATACCAAGTTACTCATGGAATCATGATAAGAATCTCCCATGGCCCTTACATAATCAAAGACCACAATTACAACACTAGCAACTCCTAAAGTATAACTTTAATCTCCAACCAAGATGATAAAATTGACTATGCAACTACATAAATCTCTCACTAAATTATGATCCAAATCCTCTCATGCCACCATAGTCAATAGCTACAAGCCTTAAAATGAAAACATGTAATAACTCCAAACACCAATCTTTGCCTCATAGTAAAAAACATACCTCCATTAAGTGACCAAAAAAGGCCAACCAACAAAATCCATATCAAAACTAAAATATTTGTGGAGATAAACAAACCACATTTGAGTTATCCATGTAATTTCCAAGTATAGACAACCTACAAAACTATACAACGCACAGATCTAAAATAATGTAACATATAAGTTCTACAATACATTAATTAGTAATCATGTAAAATAGAACAACCAAATATTAACATCTAAATTTTCTACTAGTCAAACCCCAAATCATTATTATATATGATTTGACACTAACTTGTAAAATAATAATTAATATTTTAGTAACCTAATACTCAACAAGTTGATGTTGTAAAAATGTTAAGTGAACAAAGTACATATTTATGTTCTTCCACAACTTATTTGCATTAAATTCATCACTTGCTAAAAATAACTATACAAGTATATTAGGAAGCATGAAAACTCATTCTTAAAAAAAGATGCTCTTTAAAAAAAATTATCGGAAAACTCTAGAAACAATCAAATATCACTCTCTAAAAATTTACCTCCAATACAAATAATCAAGCAAATTTGTTAAGCCCTTAGAAGTTATTTAGTAAACCAATAGTTGAATTTTTTTATTTTGTACCCACATGATTAGAGGAAGAACAACATCCACTCACAAGCGTTCTCCTATGTGACCATATTTTTAAAAAGGAAGAGATGTCCACCTTAAAGAGCTAATAATAAAAATTAAATTCATGATTTAATTAAAAAACTATAAAAAAAGAGTCCAAAAGCTTATAATATAAAGATTATGCCATTACTTTTTCTAGAATTAAAAAATAATCTTTAAAAACTTGAAGCCCTTTATAAAAACTTAGTCTATACAAAACTTTTGACAGTAAGAAGGACTTTTATCCTACATTGCCTCCATTATTTAGGACTGTGACCTCCTTCAATAGAAAATTATGCCTAGGTTGTTATCAATGGTAGTTGAATATTTTTTCAGTTTCCTGCCATCCTCACATAGATATGAGAACTCATATTTCTCCTTTGTGGCAAGCCTTTCAACAAATATTTAACCAATCTTCTCATGCTTGTAATGCTAGGCACAAAGACTATACAACTCCACCCTTCCATGATTAAGCATAAACAACTTGGAATAGGAGCTTTTTTTTCATTTGATAATTAGCAATAGCAGCTTATGTTGCTGATATATACACCCATAAATTTGGTAGCACCACACTCAATGCCACGCACCAAAATGATGCCAAAGCATGAACCTAAAAAACTCACAAATATGAATGCCATACACATATGTTAGGTAACCTTAGATCCTATCTTAACTAACCTTTGTCTCTAAGGGCTATTTTGTATGTTCCTATCTTTTTTAGCCCTTTGGTTGGCTTCTCGTTTATTTTTCAGCTCCATCTTCAACATTTTTGGTCCGCTCTGGCTTTACCTATGGAGGTGGCGCTATCTTCTCTAGAGGTGAAGATGGATGGTGCTAGAAATGACATGTCTTCTATTGAGGTGAAGATACTTGCTGCGGATGATGCTGGGAAATGCTTTCGAGGAGTGGTTGGTGTGTTGTTTCTTGGTTTTCTCAGGGATGAGATGGGGCTTTCAATGGTTTTTTCTCCTTTCTTTCCTATTGAGGTGGAGGGAGTGGAGGATTTGTTCTTCTAAGTGTTGCTCAGGAAGGCTGTTGGTACCCTATTTCATGGTGTTTTGGGAACAGAGCTCACTCTTTCACTTGACCTCTCATATTTATCTCCTATAGAGGTGGATATTTTGGAGGGTATTTTGTATTTTGTTATGTTCTTTTTCAGTTTCAAGGTTTTGGGAGCCTTCCAAAAACCCATTGTTTCAGGTTGTGGGATCCTTGCAAAACCCATGTTCATGGTTGAGGGAACCCAAAAAAACCCTACTTCTAGTTGTGGGAGTCTTTTAAAACCCATTCACAAGGTTGAGGGAGCTTGGAAAAACCCTATGTCTCTTGTTCCTGCTAGGGATAGACTGGATACTGAAAGTTTTCAAAGGCCTAGTTTGGCCAGTTCTTATTTTTGGTTAGGACTAATTTTGGTTTGGTGTGGTTCAGGTTGTGGGAGCCTTGATAAAACCCTTATGTTAGTGAAAGGCTTAGGCCTCTTCCTCTTTCAGCTAGGTTTCGTTATTATATCTTTGTTGATAGGCTGGTTTTAGACTGCTGGTTATCTTTGATGTAGTTTTAGCAGTTGTCTGTTCTGGGTTTTGGATCCTGGTAAAATCGGAGGGATTTGGGTCCCTTCAAAACATGTTGTAAGGGGTTTTAGGTCCCCTCAAAACTTGTTTATCCTAATTAAAAACTAACCTTAGATCCAACAATGTAGCATTACCATAGATCTGAAAAAAATACTTAGATCCAAATGAAATTTTTATGGCATTCTAGAGTTGAAAACAAACATCAAACCAAAGAGCTCCAAGCATGCAAATTGTAGTAGTAAACTTGCAAAAAATACCCACACATTTGATATCTTGTGATATTGGTCATCATTTTCAATAAAACCCCAAATTCACCTATGTATAGTTTCTATTCAAACAAAAGGTTGAATCTATAAGGAAGACATCCTCTCCTACAATCTCAAACCAAGCTCTGATATCAAATATTAAAAATTTCAAGGCATAATTGCTAATTCTACAAAATCTTTATTAGAAAAATTATGGTAAAATATTATGCAAAAGAATAACAATGGATTAACATAAGATAACACTAGATGTAATCTATAAAAACTCTTTTTGGGGAAAATTGAGCCTTTCAATTATTATATAAAATTAATATATTATCTCAAAATAAGATTACAATACGCCTGTAGAATTTTAATAACATTAAACAATCTACTTGCACATGTGTTTGATGGAATGGATATAGGATAGACTAGCCTAGTCTATGCTCCTTGATCCTTTCCTTGGATCACCAAGTGTTCAAACCACACCCTATGGCCTCTAGGACTTCCCTTGCTTGAGGAATCCCCTGACCTTGCACAATCCACCCACCAACAACCTGTGATACTTTTTCCAAGGTCACACCTACTCACAAGCTTCAAAACCCTCACATAGGCTAATAAGGGTTTAGCTCCTCCTAAACCTTCTTAGGTCCTAGCAAGGGTAGTATAGGTCTTTGACATAGTTTTCCATCCATTCATGTGCCCACAAGAGGTTTTGACCTTCCTATTTGTTACCGATCTCATTATTTTGCTTCTTTCCTACAAAATAGGGCTACAAGGAATGTGCCCAATTAGGCCTCCACTACGAACTGTTAGGGCTCCCTCTTGCAAATGATGATCAAACTTCTAAAACTTCCCAAAGGGATTGCTATTCATTTGGAAAAGGCTCAAATAGTTTCCTAGTTTTGGGCCTCCAAGTGTCCGTACATTGCCCTAGGTGAATTTAGGGGTTTTTGAGGGGTTTATATGAGGGTTTTTTAGGCCTGCCAGGGTCACAGTGATGGTTTGTTGTCTTTACCACCTTATCTGGATTGGTGGAAGCTCCTCCTTCTCACCAATGGTGTTCCACACACCCCTCTACAACTCCTCCAAAGGGTGCCTCCTTCCTTGTCCTACCTTGCTCTCATGGACCTCTGCAACCTCAACCCTTCCTAGTCAGGCACAGTCTAGT
Organism: Cryptomeria japonica; assembly: GCF_030272615.1. Lineage (NCBI taxonomy): Eukaryota > Viridiplantae > Streptophyta > Pinopsida > Cupressales > Cupressaceae > Cryptomeria > Cryptomeria japonica. The sequence goes on along the minus strand of NC_081405.1, from coordinate 24,678,073 downwards.
CTCGCCTACGAGTGGGTGTTTGAAAGGCTTTCCTACATCTTCAAGGGCCCTACTTCCTCTAAGGTACTGTACAGAGTCTGCACTCCTATTCCCCATGTTTTCATGGTTTTTCCACAATGGGGATAGGAGTTGTCAACCCATTTACACAAATTAGTCTAAAACTGGACAATGAAAGAGTAACTTCACAAAATATTTACAAAACACCCAAAACCTGCACAATAAACCTAACCTAAGTGCTCAAAATGAAAGTATAAACATAATGCAAGACTTTCAACACCATTTAGTTTGCAAAACAATCCATTGTCAACCTGTTAATGCTCCATTTGTGCCGACTGGCAACAAAAACACAGTCACAGTCAAGGTCTTTTTCCTTGGGCCGTACAATCTGACATCCAACCCCTCATTTTAGGGTTTGCAACAATATATAATGTCTTTTTCTTAGTTTTTGTGCCAATGTTAGGGTTCTCCTTGCCAAGCTAAGGTTATTACCTATTAGGTAGAAAAGTTGCATGACAACTTTGAAAAGTTGTCATGCAACTTTTGAGCAACTTTTGCTATGTTGCTTTTCTTGACTTTTGGGCCTACATTGGGCTATCTTATGGACACAACCATGCTAAAAGGACCCCAAACTCATCAATGGCACACATACCCTCTACTCCACAAGAAAAATTAACCTAGACTTGTGAACCTAGGACCTAAACTACGACCTAAACAAGACCAATGAGCTCTTGGCTCTTATTACATTTACATGGCTTCTTAAAGAAGCAAAATTCCAACAAAAATCAAAAGGAGGAAGACCTTAGAAGGGTGCTCCTGCACCAGTGTTCAATCCAAAAGCATATGAAATCCACACATTCAACTTTGTGCCTTCCTCATGATCCTACCCCACACATCCAATCTCTTTGAGATTCTCTCCATTGCATACTCATACTAGTACCCATGTTTTCTTGCTTTTATAGAACAAGCTTGCACAAAACCATCACGTGGTCTTACATAAACTATGAACCTAAAACTATCTACTCACTATACCATGACCCCCATGATCAAATACATGTTTGATATCCCATATAACCTACAACTATTCCCAAGAATGTCTATCTTATTGTCGTATACACATCCTAAGATGCACCACAATAAAATAAGAATATTGCATTCTTATGCAAGGTGTAGAACACACTACAAATATAAAGGATAATATTGCATACCTTTGAGCTTTACACCTCTAGTTTATACTACTTTCCACCCATGTTGTAAATGTATGTTCTTTACGCTCAATTTTACTCATTTAGCACACAAACTAACTCTATCCCTAAACTTATCACTCAATATTGACTTATCCATTACCTTGATTATGGTTGATGTAATCCCGTAGGACTTGTACCCTAGACTAATCTACACTCATGGCCTAGTTTTCCTTATTTAAATTTAAGTTTTACACTCCCATGATTGAATTTCCCATAATATAATAATTATTCCATTATCTTGGATGTCAAAAAGTGTTAAATTTTTGTGCCTAGGATTTGTATTTAAGGATTTTTTTCCTAGTTCATTTAGGATAAACATATATCACACATTCACATCATATTTTTGTGTTTATAACATTTTAGTTAGAATTACATTAGTATTTACATCTTTACTTGATATTTTTTCAATGTTTGTATATTAGCAATAGATATTGAATGTTATTAAAAAAAGTCATTAGTCTTCCTTTTTAGCCATAGAAAGCCCCACTGTGATCTTAACACACAACCTCTTACTCATCAAATATGTAATCCAAAGGAATCACATTTCAAGAGGTCACATTAGCCATGAATATCACACTAGTTAAACTAAGTTGCATGGGTGATCTCATCTACTATTCGATCAAGGACACAATTATCTCCCAAGGAATAAATTTTTAGAGCATCTATGTCATAGTCTCCTTATACCATACCTTAGTTTTAATTCTTCTATCACAATGTATTATTCTATCAACAAGATCAAGACTCACCTCACATTGAAAATTAGACAAGTTCCTTAATTATTTTCATTTCTCAAACTCAATTACTCATAACTTAGTCTTCTATTTAAATATAATCTCATTAGATCTAATTATAATTTAATCAACATTTAGACATTAAATCCCTCTTAGTGTTGAGGAAGCATTATTTTTCTTCATATTTAAAAGAAGTTTTTTTTAAAAGTAAAGCAACTTGGTCGAATAGATAATAATAATAATTATCCTAGAGAAGAAGTTAAGATTCATCACCACATTGATACACATAACAAAACCAGTGATAAATTCATTCTTTAAATGTGTGTAAACTACTTTACAACTATTTAAAAGTGAAAAATAAACAATATAGAATATAATGGTCTCGATTAAACAGATATTCATAAATATTATCTCAAGACATCAACAATTTGATCTAGCCTTGAGTTTATATAATCGAAAAAGATTATATGAAGATATCAAAGACACAATTACCATACACAAAATTTCTATGAAGGAACTCACAAGAACCATTCCTATTTGATTGCAAAATCTTCCGAAAAAGAAGCATACTTTGAACCATTGAAAATCATCTTCTCCTTCCTTTGCTATATATGCAGACTCTATAGATGCTATTGCCGCTGCAAAATTCAAATAAGTGATAACCTGAAAAAAACAAAAAAACTTATATCACTAAAATAAAAATATAAAAATATATCTACTTAGAAAACTAATTTAAATTAAATGATCTTTAAGAATACTATATTAAAACTTAAATGATTTAATAGGTGTACCTCATCACAAGTAAAAATAATGCTTGCAAATGCCTTGTTTAGCAATGGAGTTTTAAAATAAATGCTCAGAGCTGTTCTCATAAGTTGAATAAGAGAATAACAACTTAAAATTCCATTGGCAACAACCAAGAATCTGCAAAGATTTAGAACAAGTGACACAATGAACAAACCAAGTATATGATATTGTTCACTAAAATATAGTACTTACGTGAAAGCTTTGATTTGCTTGAATGTAGCTTCTTTTTGGATGCCAAATATTTCCTTCGTTTCCTTTATAGTTATTGCACGACTCATCCCAAATATTGTAAAAATCAAAATAAAAGCCCTTAATATTAGTTCTATTATCATTATTCTTTTTGTTCCCTTGTCCAAAATTCGCTTACCCATCTCAACTACCCTGCAACATGTAAATAGAAGATAGAAATTATAATAAAAATATTAATAAGCAATACAAAGTGAGCTAAAAGATGATGTTTTAGATCAATAAAAAGTCAATAATTTTTGTAAATATAATTTAAAAAAATTAATTTCACAAATCTAACATTAAAAGATCGAGTATTTAACGATCTACATAAGAAAAAGAAAGTGTAAACTCAAATTCCCCTTTCTCGCTTGTTCATATTTGATGGAGCACTACAACTAATCCTAGTGGGGCAAGGATTGAGGAACTCTCTACTATTTATCATGACTAATATTCATCTATCATGCAAGAATATGAAAACCCAAAAGCTTCAAACAATAAAACTGAGCTTCTTTGTTTGACAAGAACATGAAACTATGCCTTGGAAACAAATCAAAAACTCTTAATTAGAAGATATTTGATTTAGGTAGTCAAGTTGATTGCAATAAAATTCATGAATTATAGCACTTGACTTCCAGAAAATTTTCCATTGTGCTACACAAGGTACATATTAAATAAATCAATAGTTTCATCTATTTTAAACTACAACTAAAATTTTACTCAAATTAGTGTTCCTCAATCCCCCTTCCCCCATTTTAATCTATCTTGGTTTGCAATTTTATCCATTTTAAATTTCTATAATTATCTCATCTTAATGATGGATCATGAAGTGCGATCCAAAACATTGATGCAAATAAATGCTATGGAATTGAATCCAAAAGAACAACACATTAGACTCAATAGTTGTCAGTTATGCAGAAAGGCAAGGAAGACTAAATCAAATTTCAAATGATTAAAAAATGCTAGTAATTGCTAAAGAATAGTTTTTTATGATCCTTATTGTGTCTACCATATGTATGAATTTAATGACAGGTGGCTTAGGGTTGGGTGCAACCTAAACATCCCCAGTTTCTCATCCTTCAGAGAATGATCCAAAAGTCATGATTCTAATGATACCATTTCAATAAACCATCATCATTAGAGCATCTAGAAATCTAGCATCCCTCATTAATAGATTATATACTTTATAGTGCTCTTTTTGTAGCTTAAGGAAAGAGACTGAAGAAACCAAAAGAAAACAACTTTACAATTGCTTCTAATAGGATAACTAAGATGCCCCTCTCCCTCCAAAACTGAAGAAAAATTATTAGGATAAGAAACAAATATGTCAAGAATCAATACACGGAATACCCATCTCTACAAAGGATACAAAAATGTTATAAATTGAAAAAAACCAAAGAAATGACCCCTTTAACATCTTGATTCTTGAAATTACAACTATATAAAAAAAAAAAATCATTCTAACAATTGAAAAGAGAAGTGAGAAATCCCTTGGTAGGAACAGGGCTGCTAGTAACACACTAAGCAAATTATGATCTCAACAGGCATCATATTGGTTACTAACCAATCGAATGGGTTTCAAAGATGAGTAAGTTGATATCAGATTTCCACAATTCATAGAGATGTAAGTTACTATTTTTGAATTTGATTGTGTGAGAGATTTTTTTTCAGTGATCCATCATCATTGATCTTTATGCTCCTACCTATCTTGTATTCTGACGATAGATCACAGAGTGTGATCCGAAACATTATTTAAAAACTCACAGAGTCAAATCCATAAACAGCAACTTACAAATATATCTTCTATTCCAATTTTCCATTAAGTACTATGTGATCGGGAGGTAGTGAAACTATGAAAAGTAGCCAATCTTAAATCACACACACTCAGCAACATATTAAGCTTACAGAATGTCAGACAGTTCTGAACATTTAACACTTTTAAGTTAAAAAACGTAAACTTAATATATATAATTTAAGCTGTTCAATGAAAAACATGTAAAATGTGAATGTATCAAGAAAGCTTGTTAGACGGGTAACAGATCGACATCTCACAATGAACAAAAGATTGAACAATTTATCCTTATGATATGCGCATGAATTACGCATTGCTTGACAGTTTTCAGATCACCCAAAAGAGCAAATTAAGATTAGATCACAGAGAAGAGAGTGTCGACTGTGAAAGAAAACATACCAGAAAAGAGCTTAGATCCTCAGTTTTTACTTCTCCCTCGTATGACTCCTCCAATTTTGTGAGGCAAGAAAAAAAGTAGTAGATGAAGCGATTCCTTTCATTATAAAGCCGATGGAAAACAATGCAATCCATGCATGAGGAGAATCATTTCTCAAAAGCTCGATTCTTGAAATGTCTACTCGTCTTTCTTCAGTAATGGTGATTGCATGTTCATTCCTTAATGGTCATGCAACTAGTCTTTCTTCAGTAATGGTGATTGCATGTTCATTCCTTAATGGTCATTGCATGTTCATGGCGAATACTCTCTCTCCCATATTTCCTTTTTTTTTTCTCTTAAAATTCTATTAGACTTTTTCTAAAATCGGTTTTAAATAGAGAAGAATTACATTATATTATATTTGTTCATTATTTCACTTAAAAAAATATTATAATATTAAATTATAATCGAGATATGATTATATTATTATATTATTATTTTATATTTTTTCTTATTCTTATTTTTGAGAAAAAAATTGACTTTATGTAGGGACACTTTCAATCCTCCATATTTAATAATATTAAGTTGATATAATTACAAAGTTAATTGATTGAATGACGAAGATAGACAAATTGATTGATCAATTAAAATTGGAGTAAGTGGTAACTAGAGGTGGAAGTGAAGATATAATTAATACTAAATAATAAAAAATGAGTTAATTGATTGTATGGAAGGAGAAAATAAATTAAATTAAATTAAAAAATAATAATAAAATATTATTTTTGCTTTTCATTCATTTAAGTGTCATAAACTATTGACATGTTTTTGTATTCACATGTGAGTATAATAGGAGTAACTAGTGTACCTATTTTTAGAGAAATATAGGTAAGTCATGCTGAAAGATATCATATTTGTTCATTATTCCACTTAAAAAATAATTATATTTTATGTTGTAATTAATATTAAATTATTATTATATTATGATATTGTAATCAATATTAAATTATTATTAAGATATTACTATTTTTTTTTAAAAAATTATATTGACTACAATATCATAATATAATAATGTAATAATTTTTTAAGTAGAATAATGAAAAAATATAATATCTTTTCACATACTTTACCTATATTCCTTTAAAGATAAGTATGCTAGTAATATTAGATTCACATAATTACGAAGTTAACTGTTAGTATGATGGAGATAGACAAAATTGATTAATAGTTAAACTCAAAGTAAGTGGTAGTTGAGAGGAGAAAATAAATAAAATATGTTTTTTACATGCATTTAAACACATCAAATTTAATGTTTCTAGTTTTTATTAACATATATTTGTGCATCCATTATGTGATGGAGATAGACATAATTGATTAATAGTTAAACTCAGAGTGAGTAGTAGTTGAGAGGAGAAATAAATAAAACATTTTATTACTTTTCATGCATTTACATGTCACAAACACGTCAAATTTAATGCTTCTAGTTTTTATTAATACATTTTTGCATCCATTAGTGAATGTAATATGCCTTAACGATATGGAAAATAAATGAATTATTAAATAGTGAGAAAGTGGGCGGTGACAAGTAAGCACATAGAAAACTTGTCAATGAAGGACCACAATTAGATTCTGATACATACAAAATCAAAAAATTATACCATGTTCAGTTTCAAATAATTTACACAAATAAATTATCTACAATAAGCTCTTTTGAAAAGAAGCTACAAATCACTCATCTTTATCTACATGCTAGACGATAAAAGATGCTAGAAAATAACATAAAAAATTTCTCAAATATTTTCCTTACTTGGTGCAAAAGCTAAGATGCTATGGGATAACATGGTGCATTGTCATTATTCCAAGCCTAGTGGTGGTTCTGGCGTAGGAGAAATGATTATGATTTCCTCCATATGTCTTACACGATTGTAAATTAAAGCATTATTACTAACAATGGCCATAGTTCGATGTTTTCTTATATGGTTTCAATATCGGTTCTCAGCCATTTGTTCTTGCTCTCTGGTTGTAATGACATGGGCAACTCTTTTATTGTGTACATAGAATTTTGATTATGTAGGAACAAGTTAAAATGACATTAACTTAATCTATTCAAAATACATATAATTTTATCAAAGATAAAGTGTAAGAGTTAGTAAATATTAATAAAAACAAATACTTTTTCCACCAATTTTTTGTTGCATCAAGTTGTGGAGGTTGAGCTCAATGATGATGAATGTTGTTGGGATTAATGTGCCTCAACCTTAGGAGTCCCAAGGAAATTATTTAATTAATTTAATGGTCTTGTGTGCTGATTTTATTTATTTAATGAAATATATTAAGTTTCCAAAGTGCAAAGCTTAATTGTGGGGCCCGATGGCAAGTTGGGTGCAACAAGCTTTGAGGTGAAAGGAAATTGTGTCACTTGGCACAAGGAAGGAACTTTGTGAAGAAATTTTGATTGGAGTTCTTCAAATCTCACATTTTATAAAAAGTGGCTACATAGTTTGTTTCCTTTCTTGTGCACGTTTTTGGAAAGATTCTCAGCGAGACCAAATCTTCCACTTAGATAGACTTGGAGTAAAATGAAAAGTTCCAAATTAGAAAAAGGCTTATTTATCTCATCTTGGATGATTTATGTTTATGGAATAAATAATATTTGGATTTTAAATATTATTATGCAAGAGGTATGCAAAAGGTAATTTCTATTTACATTCACAGATACACTGAATGTGGATACTTTTGGAAGGCTATTGGTTTTAATTTGTAAGCTCTATAAATATAAGAATTTATATAGGAGTTGTAGAGAGAGGAGTTCATTTTAAAAGAGTTATGCTGCCGGATTTTCTCCAGGATGAAGCAGGATGTAAATCTCCATGTCTAGAGCCTGAAAATTGTATTGTAACTGTTTTTGTTGCTGAATAATACAATAGCTCTATGGTTTCAGAGTGTGGGTTTTTTTACTCAAAAGGGTTTTCTCCACGGTATATTTGTGTTCTATTCTTTTGTCTTTTCTTCTGTTTTATGATTCTATGTTGTTGAATCTAAATATATGCATGCTACTGAAACTATTGTTTGATATGGTAAGATCTTAAATTGCAATCACTTTCCTCTAATATGTTAATGTGGGAGATAAAATGTGCCTGATTGTGCTTTATGTCATAGTATTTTGCATTTGTAATTAATGTTGGATGCACATACTCATCTCATATGTCTTTTCTAGGATGCCCATTTTCCTTTCATTTGGTATTAGAGTTGTATTCTAGGATTTGCAGGTTGCTTGCATGCGCATTTGTGAGTTGCATGTACTTGCATGGAATCGCATGTTGCTTGCATGTTAATGCACGTGAAGATCCTTGGTGTTTCAATTTATAGGTATTCCTTTTGTGAAAAATTCTTAGCCTTGCAAGCTTGAGGGAATTTGAAGGAATCGACTGAATATTGGTCCTTTGGTGAGTGAAATTTTTGTAGTTGTTTCAGTCTAAGGAGACAACACACATTTTGAAGGATGATTAAGAGGGACAAAATGGAGTTGGTCACATTGAAATGATGTTTCAATCCGAAGCTCCTGTTGACAACAAAATAATTCCTGATGCATGGGGTGTTCTTTTTACGCTTTGTGGTTGCATACAACAAAGTTTTCATATTGGGTGTCTTTGAGTGGCTCCCTAGTGATATGGAGAAGCTTGGGTTGTTTCAACTATGAAGTGATGTGCTTATGCTAGGTGCTTGCTTTTCCTAATATTAGAAGGTGTTGCTTTTGTTACCTTGAATGCATGGAGGCTATGGAGTTGACCATTTGATGATCTGGAAGCTTCTAGAATAGCATGTCTCCCTCATATGCATGTATTGATGGTGGTTAAGGAGTTGGCCTACAAATGGGTCTGGAGTTCTCAACCTTATTTTTCCTTATGGATGATTGTACTTGCATGGCTCAGATTCATGTTCCTTGGATATGAGGGGTTTATATATTTTCCTTCAAAATCTATGGTGATGTTCATCTATGATAGTCCATTGTTTTGGGCTAAGCTATGTGGTGCTCTTTCAGGCTTTTGATTCTTCTAGATGTGAAGTAGGTATGGATGTGCATGGGTGTTCTCAAACATAGTGGTTTTATAGGTTTTACATGGTCAAGAAAAAGACTTGCGGTTTTGTGGATCTGTTGAGGAGGTATTTTCTAGACCCTGTTTCCTTTAGGGTGTTACTGGATATGATGGTTACACTTCTCCATGCATGCTTTGTGCATGGTGATCGGAGGTGAGATGCTTTCTCTGCATGGAGATATTGGTATGTGATTAGTCACTCATCATATCTATGGTGATTCTTGGTGGATTCCTAGACTATGGCACACTCAATGTGGACATGATTGGCAAATCAAATCTATGCTTGATCTGGTGCTTGAGTCATGTTGTCTACATGATTATTCTCATTGAGATCTCAATTTGCATGCTACAATGATTAGATCTATGGGTTATGCATTTGTGTGGGTTGATCACCTATTCATTTGCAGTGGGATGACTATCTATATCCACGAGGTTTGATTCAGTATTGATGTAGACTTGCTAGTTGACCTTGTCTGTGGTCACTTGTGCATTGGTGTGTTTTCTCTGGGATGAGAGGATGGATGATAAGTGAGTACCTGGATAGTCAGTTATGGGGTCCTGTAGCATGGTGTATTTCCTTGGCTTGGAGATCTTGGTTTCACTTGGTGTGATATTGTACACTTGTATGTTTGTGGACCTCGATGATTTTTTCAGATTTGGGAGATGGTGTTTCATGTTCTTGGAGAGATTGGTATCATGTTTCAGTGGGAGCTTTAGCAGTGACTGTGTATTCATCACTTGGTGATGGATGATCTTCTATATTGATGTAGATGGTTTGGAGGGACTCTTAGATCCTTTTGCTACAAAAGGGTTCTTTCATGTTTTGCATGTACACTATTTGAGGATGTATAACATCTTGCGACCATGGAGGACTCTTACAGTCTTTCGTGTGAGGTGTTGGTGGTGCTTGACAGGTGATGTTGGTTTAGAGTATGTTGGTGTTATTCCATGGTATACTCTTGATTGCACATTAGATTTTGGCATGATACATTGCTCTTGAGACCATGGTATGTTCACTTGGAGCATGTAATCTCCTAGGAGGGGATGGTAAGATCGTGATGTCATGATGGGTGTTAGCACATATTTTTGCAAAATATTTTGTGCTATTTATCTGATGTTCTATATATACATTTTCATTACAAGAGCATTCATTGTTGGATTGTATGTGTAGGAGGTATACTTCAATACTAGAAAAACCCTACTGTAACCTATTTTTCAAAAATTGGACAAGTGCCACTAGGGCATGCTAAGGGTTGGCACTTAATAGGGACTACATAAGGGAATTTCATTATGACAGTATGGGGATCCTTATAAGGCATTCTCTGGGCCTATGTGATAAATTTGTCATTTAAATAACACATATGAAGTTTCCATGAAAGGTTGCAGTACAAATGATATATGAAGGGGAGCTTGATTAAGCATAATTATCAAATTTGAGCTATCGACGTAAATTACCCCGACAAGACCGACTAGCAAAAATAATGAAAGGGGTAATCAGCATGACCTAGACCGATCACTCTGAAGGCAAACCAAAAGAAAGTTCATAAGGAGGGTATCATCGGCGTAACATTCACTATCGAGGGTATGAGAAAAATGTTGTGCCGATAGTCGATGAGTTTATTGGTATAACTTACACCGATGAAGGAGAATACAAAGTAAGGATCAACAATGTCACCGGGTCATCGGAAAATGTCATTTCATGCTACCCGATACTCAATGGGCTAGGTGACAAAGGTGGTGCCATCAACATGACTTACTCTGATGAGGCAATTCCAAAAGGTAGAAAATACTGAGTTATCGGGATAACTCAAACCATCAATGAAATGTGTTTTAGGTTACGCCGATACTCGATACGAAGGATAAGCTGGGCATGAAGAAGGATATTTCATTGGGATGAGTTACACCGATTGAAGACCAAGTCATCGAGATATCACCACCTCATCAGAAGTGGACAATTTTTGCTATGCCAATACCTGATAAAAAAACCAAGATAGGTGTGAAGGAGGAGATCTTATTGGGGAAATATATGTCGATAGACCAGAGGAATAAAATGACACATAAGTACGAAGGCGATGGCATCGGGTCATTAGAGAAACATAAAGTAAGTTGTCCCGATGCCTGATAAAGTGACCTGATGTAGCAAGCTAGATTCTGGATTCGAAGGAGGACTCGTGGGATATCTTAAACTATCAAAGTAGCATCTTTGGGGTTACGTCGATACCCAATGGGTAGAATTCCATGGAGGAATAGAAGGAGGGTAGATCGGGATGAGCTATGTCGATGGGATATAGAGGTAAAGACAAAGCTTAGATAGAAGGCGTAGCCATCAGGGAAGTTATAACCATCAAAATTATAATAAATGAGTTACGTCGATACCTGATGGAGTGATTGGTAAGACCTATGCTAATGAAAAGGATGGGTGACGTCAAGTGATTGAATTATCTGGAAGAGTTATGACGACTAGCAATTTCAAAATCTGATCTTAACAAATTCACCCGCCATTATTAAATACAAGCAACGAATAGGTCTATGCTTACATGAGGTGAATTACAACATCATTTCAATTGAGTAAATATCCTTGAAACATCAAATCTATATATAAAAGATGGTATAAGGAATTGGCATAGAAAATTGAAGCAGACAGAGAGATTGGAGTGAAGTTAAGCTTCAGGTATTCAGATATAGAGGGCTCTAGTTCAAAAGGAAAAAGAAAGGTTACCGAGGCTTCTGAGAGTGCCTCAAAGAAGTCTAAAGGTGGAGAGGGTGCACAGAGGTGGAAACTAAATCAAGACATGATTGATCAAATGGGTTCACCAAGAGCCGAATCCCAGAGATCTAAGGCTAACCTGCCCGTCCGTGACCACTTAGAAGATGATTTCAAGGAATTTGGTGATGTCTGGACTAGGATTAGAGGTCACGAGTTGTTCTTGTATCACTATACAAGGAGGAGTAATCCAACCCCAATGGATAAATGGATTGGATAAGCTTGTGATTCCTAACGTCTTTGTGAATGTCCAGTTGATGAAGACATTAGCTAGGGCTTACAATGCCACAAAAAGATGCATTCAATTGCCAAATGGTGAAGCATTCATCTGCATTTCAATGGCCACCATTCATGAGGTTTTTGGTCTTGGTCTTGAATCTAACGTGCCTCTATCTTTTGAAAAACTAGAAGAAGAGTATACAAAGATGGACACTATGTACAATGGGTAGAATTTGGCCATACATAATGCTGAGAAAGGAAAGTTGACAAAAGATGACGGGCCCCCATTTGACATCAACATTTTTAGGCAATATTTGCAGTACACCTATATGGCGTGCAGACAAGTGGGAGGAGTGGAAGTTCCGTATGTAGCTTGGGTAGGACCTTTGGTACTTGCTGCCGACACACAGATGCATGAGCCGAGAAAATTTGACTATGCTACTTATATTGTTGAGAAGATGCATGAGGGTTTCTTAAGCCTTCAGAATAACCCCAACAAATCCTTTAGGTTTTATTCATTGTTGATGCATATTGTCTTGTTTTATGGATGACTCAGGGGATTGTGACCTGGGGAATTAAAGCTAAATGCTCATGGCAAGGATGGACAGGAGCAACCTGTTCAATTGTGGGTATCACTGTGGGATTCTCGGTTCATGAGATCTCACTATATCAAATTTGAAGATTCCTTTGTGCAACCTTTATACAGAGCTTTTGGAGTCTCTTTTGATGGGTCATTTTAAGAAGAAATCAAAAGATTCCTTAGACTCCATGAGCATGGAGATACTAGGGTGAATCACAATTGGGGTGACTGGTATGTATGCCAGGATTTCACATATGTTAGAGTTTTTGGATTCAAAGGAGCTCCTTATGTGCTACTGAAACCTACACCTGACAGAATTGCCTACCTAGAGATTGTAAGGCAAATGAGTGTCTCAAATGCAATGCATTTTGGGGGTGCCCATAAACAAGTTTTCTTGCCTGGGACTTTACATTTTGGAGATTTCACTATTGTGTCTACAAAGGCATATGAAATCATTGACAAGAGGTTAATAGAATATTATAACCTCTATGAGCACACAAGCTGAAAGAATTATGACCCGGAAGGTTATATCCACCAAAGTAGAAAAGGGCAAAATCTGGGAGATTATTTTCTTGAGCACATTGAAGCTCGGGATATCTTCAAGAACAAGGAATCTGAGGAGGCTATGTTGATCATTTAGGATTTGAACCAGAAATTGGAAGAAAAAAGACAAATATTGCAGGACATGGGAGAAGAATAAGAAGTGGAGAGCGAGTCTAGAGAGAATGAGGTTGTTTCAAGATTCAAGAGGCCTGAAAGGGAAGAGGAGCTTGAAGCACATGAAATAATTGTTGCGAGGATAAATGCAGATGTAGATGTTAGACTAGAGGAGTATACCTCTTTTGTGTTTGATGATGAGTTCATCAAATCAAAGGAATTTAGGTCCTTCCTGTATCATTTTAAAGGAAAAAGACTAAGAGTGATGATTACTAAGAGGGGGGGGGTGAATTAGTATGCCCAAAAAATTAACCAAACTTTTAAGCAATTTTACTGCAGATCAATATAGTAGTTTAAAGAATAAACCAATTAAAACACAAACAAGCCAAATAACAAATAGAGCATTCACCCACAGAAGCACAATCACCATAACACAAGATATTTTGATGTGGAAACCCAAATGGGAAAAACCACAGTGAGTAAAACTCACAACTCAACTATCTGCAGAATAGTAACCAGACCAGTTAAGGCCTTACAATGTTCTTCACCAAAACAAATCTTGTTAGGAATCCAGATCTATGTTAGAAGATAAGTCTTGTTAAAGGATTTTAGATCCACAACTATGAACTACCTTGTTAGAGGATTTTACAAAAGGTTTGACTGGGCCTACCTGGTTAAGGGTTTCAGACTTTTCGAAGAGATTAGTAATCAACAAGTGAATGATCTAGATAATAGCACAAAATTCTTGATTAGATCCTTGACAACTCTCTGTTAATGCATTGCAACATTACTTCAATCTTCTATCCTTTGCATGTTCAATCTCTATCACACGATGCTTCTATAACAACTTCTCTCTTCAATATACACACACACACATACATACATTCATCGTTATAAAACACAAGACATGATGTCCTTAAATAGCAAGATGATTTCATGTCGGTCCAATGAGATTGGACTACAATTTCCTAGGTTCAAAGCATCTAGACACATTTGGTAACATGACACAGAAGCATCGCCAAAGTGTCGGTGGATGATAACTCATCACAGATTATAATTTTACTAGTTTAACACAGTATACCGATTATCGATAAACAAACATTGGTAAACTTGAACATAGTGTTCCGATCAAAAAGATTGACTACCACTAGGGGTCCTCATTCCGCTTGAGGTCTTCATACCGCTTGATGTCTTAATACCGCTTCAGATCTTTGATCATGCTTTGACCGGTAAGCATTTTCTACAAAACACTGATAGTCTTCTACAAACAAATACTATACATACAATGACATATACTACCAGTACGAACAATACAACACATATTACCAGTGGAGAATAACTCATACATAAAATAAGTGTGTGTCCATCAAAGATAATCACAACTAAACATCATCAAAATACCAACAAAGAGAATCAATTCCTGATATAACACCAGAGAATGAGGCAAAGATGCTTAGGAAACTGAAGGCTGATATCGATGCAGAGGTAGAAAGTATGACCCCTCAAAGAGGAAGGCAACTTCTAGTAGAGGCGGGAATCATCCTTTTTCCAGTTTGGGATGTTAGTGCATCTTTTATTTTTGATAGCCTATTGCATTCAGAGAAGAAGGATTTCAAATTGGACATTCAAGGCATGAATGACATCTTCATTGGATCAAGATATGATCTAGATGATGAGGCTATGCATTTGTGGGCCCTTTATCCCCCAAATAAAAGGCCAAAGATCATAGATGTGGACAAGGCTTTTAGACACATGATGAAGTTGAAGGTTGGAAGAGCTTGATCCCATGGTCATGACATATTGTCAAAATGATTTGAAAATTTGTAGAAGGTATTAGAGTAATTCTGGACTGTTTACCAGAAAACCATGGATAACACATTATCGTACTAGAGGATCCTTGATAGGTTAAACATTCTACTGCAGGATTAGACTCTGAGTGACAAAAGGATAAATAAGGTCAAAAAACTAATTGATACTCATCAAGGATTCACGACAAAATTTAATACTAAATATGAGGAATGCAAAGGAATTGTTAATCATGGGTTTCCAAGCGTGGTAGATGATACAGGGGTTATGAAGGATAAACACCAGTGGATTATCGAACATTGATCTCTGCTTAGTTCATCCCTTAGCGTTTCCCGTGTAGATGCGTTGGACATGAATGAAACAGGGGAATAAATTGAAAGCTTTGTTACAACAGAGATAGTGGTCAAAGATATTATCTTCAATGCTTGTACATATAAAGAGGAAAAATATCTTCGGCATATCCAGAAATGTGGTCTACGGCTGGATGGAAAGAGTTAGTCTTTGTCATTGTAATGTGTTTTAGTTATAGCAGTTAAGAGGGATAGTTAGGAATTTTGTTAATCTTTGTTTGTACTAATGAAAGGGTGTGTCCTTTCATTCATATTGATTGAGTCATGTATATATAGAGAGTCATTTTGTATCCAATGAGGCACATAACAAAAGTAAGATTACTATTTTCTAGATTGTCTATTGGAACTAGCAGTATTATGTAAAACAGGTCTGTGAAAATGAAAATCCATTTTGTGCAAGCCAGTGTACCATAAAGTATTTGTGAGTCTGCAGTTTATGTATACCCATTGTTCCAAACATTAATATACAACATTTATTGTTTTTATCTTCAAATCGTTTCATGTTATGTGATGTTGATGAGTTAAAATCCTTTGGATGAATCTAAATAGGGTTTGTTGTGGTGTTATACCATTTGTTGTTATATAGATGACATAATCATTTTTGTTGATCTTATTACATACATTGAAGTCATTGCAGTGATAGTCTTGCATACTTGTGAGTTTTTTCAAACTATCTCCAAGGATCATGAACATTTGTCCATTAAATAACATGTAAATTGTCAGATAAGGCACTGGTTTGTTATTAGTTTTTTGTGAGTAAATTCAGTGTGCAGAAAGCCCTCACCAGAGAAGCATATTTTTAGTTTCTACTAGCATTGTTTTTCATAACCACTCAAGGTTCCAACAACATTCTCTTATAAGATTTTATTCATCATCAATTATACTCAAGTTTTCAGATTAAGGCAATTTAAAAGCACATAATAAAGCATAAGTGTAGGAAACATCTTTCCATTCCTGTAAACAGCTAATTTGACAAGCTTAAATTCACTATAAAGAAGTCTTCTTGTGCTTTGGAGATTAAGGTATACCCACCTAGGTTTATTGGAGCCTAAAGTGCAGGAGAATTTGGTCTTCGACCATTCCTATTTGTTAGCCAAGGCTGATTGAGAAATCAATAAGAGATTTGGCAAAGCTCTAGGATTTCCAATCTATGGTTTTGGGAACCAACAATGGGTTCCTAATTTTGCAGGTTGGAGCTTTGATAGTGGTCTAGTGAGTTTTATTTGTAATGGGTGCATTGGTCATATGCTTGAGAACTTCATGGGAGTATAGAGATGGATTTGGAGTTTGGCATGGATTGATCATTTGTTGGTACTCATGGATACATTGAGACTTAGGTGAAGCTATAGTTCTCTTGAGATGACAAACATATGCTGAGATGGTTACTCTTGATGAGATTTCAGTTGGAAGTCCGAGGAGCCTACACCTTGGTTGAACATGAGTTCAATAGAGACCTATGAGGAGATTGCTCTTGGATGATTCATGATGACTTGGATATCTTGGAGGAGCAACTCAGCAATTTATAACTTGAGAGGCATTGCCCATTGTTTCTCTTAAGTGGTTTATTATTTTCTTTCATATTCATGGATCTTGAGCTAAGTTAGATAGTTCTAGAGGATTCATTGTGAGAGATGGATATCATGGTTATCTCCTTGGAATGTGTTTTATTTTATAATGATCATAGGGGATGGT
Organism: Cryptomeria japonica; assembly: GCF_030272615.1. Taxonomy (NCBI): domain Eukaryota; kingdom Viridiplantae; phylum Streptophyta; class Pinopsida; order Cupressales; family Cupressaceae; genus Cryptomeria; species Cryptomeria japonica. The sequence continues at coordinate 24,660,736 of NC_081405.1, read as the reverse complement.
AGTGGGATGAGTTCCTGAAATAGGAAATGGAGTAGTCTAATCTTCTTTGAGAGGCTTACATCCATGTAGATACATGATACATATGTTATGTTTTATCTCTTGAGGTTGAATGGGTTGGATATTGTTATGGATTTTCTCTTGGAGATGTGAAGGAGATCTTACTTGGCGTAATTGACACTTAGAGGTATTTGTACAAGGACATGCTACATGTTTATGGTTTGTTGTTTCTTTGTTTGGTCTTAGTGATCTTCCAAGATGTTCATATACACTTGGAATTGGAAGTTCTGTATGGAGATGCATTGATCACTAGTTTGGGATCATATGTTTGATGAATACTAAGAAGGGGGGGGGGGGGTGAATTAGTATGCCAAAAATCTTTGCACTAAAACACTTACATAGTCTAAAGATAAACCGGTAAAGCAGTCTGACAGTCAAACTGGTTACCACACATACAAACCAAAATGTGAATAAAACATTCACCCACAAAAGCAATAAAACCATAACACAAGATATTTGACATGGAAACCCAACTGGAAAAAACCCACGGTGAGATGTAACTCACAAGTCACTATCTATAGAATAGAAACCAGACTGGTTAAGGTCAGACCAGTTAAGGTCTTACAATGTTCTTCACCAGAACATATCCTATTAGGAATCTCAATCTCTGTTAGGAGATAAGTTCGATTAAAGACTACCTTGTTAGAGGACTTTAGATTCACATGTGTGAACCACCTTGTTAGAGGATTTTACAAAGGCTTTGAGGCCTACCCGGTTAGGGGCTACTGACTTGTTAAAGATGTGAGTAATCAACAAGTGTTTGATCTATCTAATAGCACAAACTGCTTGGTTAGATCCAGTATTGCTCACAGCTAATGCATCCCAGCATTACTTTAGTCTTCTCTATCTCTCTCTTAGTTACAGCTCGATCTTCTCAGATAAGATCGCTCTTCCAACAACTCAACATCCACCTTAAACCCTAGCTCAACATTAACCCTTTTCACAACAACCTAAAACCCTAGACATGATGTCCTTTTAAAGGAATCTGATTTTATGTCAGTCCAATGGGATTTGTTTACAATTTCCTAGGTTCAATGAACCTAGACATACTTAGTAACACGACACAGGAATCACCATTAATGTGTCGACACTGTCAAACAATCAGTGGATTGGTAACTCATCACAAAATGTCGGTTGGTAACTCATCACAGAGTATTACCGGTTCATACAAAATACCGGTTGTCGGTTTGACAAAAATAAAGACTGGTAAGAATGTGTTGTGCCGCTTTGCTCCCTCATATCGCTTGTGATCTACGAACCGCTTGGGGTCGACATGCTGCTTCAAACCGGGAAACACATTCTGCAAAATCACTACTAGTCTAAAGACTAGAATACAACATATCGGTTGGAACAAATACCAGTTGAGCATGAGCTCATACATATAAAGGGGATCCCAATACAAGTGTGTATCCATCAATGACAATCACAACATAAACATAAAAAATGCCAACAATCTCCCCCTTTGGCATTGATGGCAACACTTAGGAAAATTAAATTTTGACATCTAAGTGTTTTGCAACAAAAACTTGCCATTAACAAAATTGCTCCCCCTAAGCATATACACTATCCCTTAATCAACAAAGTGTATAGCAATTTTGCATTCAAATCATAATCATCAAAGCATATAGCATATATCACAACATATATCAAAATTTCAAAATTTTAAAACCATATACTTCTCCCTCTTTGCCAACAATGACAAAGTACCGCTGAAAAACCTATTTCCATATATATAAAAGATTTTATGACAATAATGAATAATACTTGTCAAAAACCGCTTTATAGTCCTACAAAAATTGTTTCATGGAAAGAGACCAAGACTCAAGTAGGGAGGTCGCCACTTCCTTCTCTATCTGCATTTGTGATACCTATTCCTCCATGGCATCTATTGTGCTCAATTCTTGTGTGACTGTCAGGGCATCAAGGTTTAGATAGCATTTATGGAGAATTTGTAGTCGTGGAAGTAATACCAGTTGAAGCTCCTACAAATCCCTAGACCTTGTGCTGATCTCTTTCTCTATCTTGGCTGACTGGATCTGGAACCAGTGAACGGTTTGCCCATATGCTGCAAAGGAGTCATAAGGAGTCTTGAATGTGCTTAAGTAGGACTGTAAGTTTGTTTGAAGCTGTTGCTTCTTAGCTAGCACATCATCATAGAATAGATGAGATTGACAGATTTTGCTGAGTAGCAAGTTTCCCTCATCCAAGGCACTCCTTATGTCCTTTTGATCCTTTAGCAGTTCAGGCCTAAGCTCATTTAGTTTCTTCACGAGAGCAACATTAAGAGCCTTTTGGTGCTCTTTCTTTACATTGGCCTCTGCTACTTCTTCTAAACCCTACACCTGATCATCCACTAAAGTACATAGAAGTTTGAGTTGTGCTAGTGATGAATCAGTGTCAGGAAGATTAGTACTGGGGATTAAACCGGTAACTATTTCTACAGTTGCCTGAATAATGTCCCATTCCTTTTTCCTGTGAATGATCTCAAGGTGCTCTTGAGCAACCTTGATGCTCTGCATAAGCTCCGACTCACTTGCATATTGGAGATCGATAGGACTAGAGAGATCAACCGGTGAGGGTTGACTTCTAGTTTCCTTCGGAGTCTCCACCTGAGAGCTTTTTGCCACTTCTCGTTCCTTGGCTTCTTCAGCTTTCTTCTTTTCCGCTTCTCTTCTCTTCTCTTCTTCCTTGTCTTCCTCTACCTTTTTCTTCTCCTCTGCTCTACTCTTCTGCTCTTCCTTTTCTTCTTCTTCCCTCTTCTTCTTCTCTTCCTCTTCCTTTTTCTTCTTCTCTTCCTCTTCCTTCTTCTTCTTCTCCTCTTCTTTCTTCTTCTTTTCTTCCTCTTCCTTCTTCCTCTTTTCTTCTTCTTCCTGATTATTCTTTTCTTCCTTGTCATCTTCTTCTTTCTTCTTCCTTTCTTCTTCTTTCTTCTTCTTCTCTTCATCTTTTCTTTTCTCCTCTTCCTCTTTTCTCTTCTCTTCCTCTTTTTTCTGTTTCTCATCTTCAGCCTTCTTCTTTTTCTCTTCCTGTTCTTTTGCCACTTGCTGTGTGTCCACAACTTGTTCACCACCCTGATCGGCCTATTGCCCCTATTCAGTTCCCTCATAAGGTGTGTCCTCAGTGACATCTTCTATATCCATGGCATTGACATCTATGGTGTCGATTGGTTCCTCCACTAGGTTTCCTTCCTCATCAAAAACCTCATCCGGTTTGGAAATAACCAGTTCCTTTTCCACTTGGAGGTTGGCCATTCGAGCTTTGTGAAAGCTGATAGCATGGGCCATGTGTTGATGTGTATCCTTTTCTACATCATCAACTCTCGTCTCCAACAACCAGAGTCTTCTTCTCCTTGTGAAGAAGAGACCTTTATTTTGATCCAATACATCAAATAATTCTAAATTTGAGAGTTTGGGGAAGTACTGTGCAAAAACTTTCTCCCTAATATCTTGTTCCTTTTCAATGGCAATGCACCATTTGTTATCCAATGCTTTAAATAATGAATCCGGTGTCTGAGATTTAATCTCTGATGGTGACCGGTCATTTTTACATAAATAAAGAATGATTTCCTGCAGTACTTCATCTTTTTCTTCACTATTGAATTCATCATAATAATCTATTAAATCATGAAGTTACTTTCTTCTAATATTCTTTACTATTCTTTGACAATGTGTCAAAGGTTTGTAAGAGGAGATATCTATATTTACCGGTGGAGATGTTGTCGGTTCATTCTTCTTCATCTTCTTGGTCTGTCTAGCCTTCTTTGGCTGTTCATCAGACTCAGTTTCTTCGGAGTCCGGTTCATTTTCCTTAGTCTTCTTCTTTCTTTCGAAGACTTTTGCCGGTGTTACCTCCGGTTTCTTCTTTGCCAGTGACTGCTTGGTCACTCTTGGAGTCGCAGTGGTAGCTGGTACTGATGCTGCAAGCATTGCCTTAGCTTTCTTGGCTGTCGGTTATTTTCCCTTCTTCACTGATGGTTCTTCAACCGGTGCGATCCTCTCCAAGTAGGTTCTGGTTCGCTTAGCCTTTGGATCAAGAGGTGAGGCAATAAGGGTTGAAGCATACCCTTCCATCATGTCAAACATGACCTCATAGCCCATAGGCTCCACTTCCTCCATTCTAGGCTCAATAGCCTCCATTAGACATTTGTCCACCTAAATAGTGAAACAGATGTCATCTTCATACTTCTTCACTATGTCACCTAACATTCGTACCCTCTGACTCATCTTTTTTTTGAACTCATCAAAGTATTTGTTCAGTACCTCAGGGTAGTTGGTTCCAATGGCTTGCACACTTTCCTTTATCTGCTTGGTTACTGGTTGGTCAGGGGACCACTGGACATCTCCTACACCCGGAAAGTAGCCTTGGAAATAGAAAAACAACCCTACCAGTAGTTGTCCAAACTTAAATCTCAGTGAATTGTCCTTTTTGATTGCCTTAAGATTTAATAGGAGTTGCCTCTACATACCGGTGCATAAGTCAAATGATTTATCCTCTAAAATCATCTGGTAAGCGACATTTACCACTGCAGTAGATACATAATTAATCCTACTGGTTGAGAATGTTCTATAGCCTATTACCATGCAGGTGTATTTTACTAGTTCATCCTTGATGGGATTAATTGTCATACCTCGTGAATCACTTGTTGAACCAGTGAGCTTGGTCATTTCCGTTTTGCTTACCGTTCTCAGGGTTGGCACTTCCCCTGTGTTGTAGAAACCGGTGACTACATGAATTGCCTCAAGCGTGATATCATGCGTTCTCTCCAGGTACATCTTGTCACCATGGACTCTGCTCAAGATAATCTTGATGTGATCCTCTATGAAGTCTTCCAAAAAATATACTGCATTATGGAGTTTCTTCTTCTCTAAGATACTGAACTCCGGTTTGATCCTTTTGTCCTTTCCGCAAAATAGACCTATTGAGTATGAATGGCTAAGGACCCTAGGTCTTCTATCTTACAATCAATATAATTTAAAATTCCTTCTTCAACTATGACTCCAGCTGGAACTTGTGACAAGACATTATACTTGGACTTCCTCTGAATGAAACTTTGTGACTCAATGGAGGTGCTTGAACTGGTATGAGATGTGGAAGCCATTGAAGAGTATTTCAAGAACATGAAAAATACCTTTCAAACGTGAATTTAGGGCGACCTGATTTTGCTTTACTTCACTCTCCGTCGAATGCCAAATCGCCAGTTTGAGTTCTCCACTACCACTTGCAAACTAGATTTGAATCTCTTTCAAAGTTATCCAATTTCTTGAAATCTAAGCTCAAATCGCCTTTTCTTCGCTCCGCACTTGAAAAAATTTCTTCGCTCAAAAACAGATAGTGAGAAATGATTTGAAAAATGCATTTATACATGTCTCTCACCTACCATCATTAATGCTCCTCTATTAAGGCGTAAAACCTAATTTGCCTTTTTACCATTTCTAGTCTTCTGCCAAGCGACAGGTGTAGCATACCAGTTAAGGTCTTTTACCGGTGTTAACCAGGGGTTTGAAAGCATTTCTCCATTTTCTCCCCCTAAGCCTTTGAGGCTAAGTTTGTCGGTTCAGATATTTCCACACTAGGTGCAGAAATTGGTTCCTCTTCCGACATTGTTGGTTTCTTCTTCCATGTTTTCTTCATGTCTCCTTGAACTTTTTCAACATCTATTTCTCCTTCTTGAGTGACCGATATATCATCAGATATACTTTTTCTGCTTCTGCAAAGTCTTGCAATGTGACCCGGTTTTTTGCAGTGATAGCAAACAAGTCCAGGTGCTCTCCAAGGTCCATTCTACATGTTTCCAATCTTCCTTCTGCATGTTGCAGCAGTGTGTCCATGACCATGATAGATCATACAATTTTCTCTCCATCCAGTTGCCGCTTGATGACCACCACTTCTTGACTGATGATTGAAGTCATTAAACCGGTTGTGGTTCCGGTTTATAAAAGATTCAGGACTAGTTCCTTGGGTCCTCTGAGGATATCTTCCAGTGTTATCCACTATAGACCTGCATTCAAATGCTCTATGCCCAAACTTGTTGCATGCATAACAATGACCATTGAACTTATTGAATCTAGGTACATTGTTGATAAAATAAGGAAAATTATTGTAGGCTTTGCTCCTACATACATTTGCAGTGTGTCCTTCTTTAAGATAGTTAAAGCAAATAGGTTTGAATTTTTGCTTACCTTTTCCTTTGAGTGTCGGTTGCTTCTTTGATGCTTCAACATTTGTTTCTGAGGATTCTCCTTCCTCATGTCCAGAAAAACCAAGACCATTGGTATTCTTTGCCGGTCTAGATGACTCAAGCTTTTGCTCTAGCTTGACTGTACTTTTGCCAAACTTAGCAAGTATTTCCTTTGACTCAAAGAGTTCTTTGGAAATAGCAATGTTTGTCTCCATAAGACTTGCATTTTCAGAGATGGCAATGTTCAGTTCTCCTTGCATGTCTTCTTTTTCCATTCTACTCTCATGAAGGCGAGCAGTTAGTGCACTAATCTCATGTTTCAACTTGGAGATCTCATGATCTCTGTCTTTCACCAGATCTTCACCTTTTCTCCAGTTCTCAAGCTCTTGACTGAACCGAATAGTCAGTCCTTCCAACTCCTTTCTCAGATTGGAGTTTGAAGCATTCAGCTTATTCACTTCAGCAATCATAGCTTCCATGTTAGCTTCATCTTCAGAACTACTTTCAGATAGTTCCATTAGCTTCTCTACATGTTCTCTTCTTTTTGCTTGAGATGCCTTGTATTTGACCATAAGATCATCATAGGCTTGCTCAGACTTAGTGAGCCATTGAGTAAGTTCCCTCAAGGTGTATTCCACCATATTTCTTTCCAAGTGGTTAAACTTATAGAAAGGTTGGCTCTGATACCAATTGATGAATACTAAGAGGGGAGGGTGAATTAGTATGCCAAAAATCTTTGCACTAAAACACTTACACACTCTAAAGATAAACCAGTAAAGCAGTCTGACAGTCAAACCAGTTACCGCACATACAAACCAAAATGCGAATAAAACATTCACCCACAAAAGCAATACAACCATAACACAAGATATTTGACGTGGAAACCCAACTAGGAAAAAACCACAGTGAGATGGAACTCACAAATCACTATCTGCATAATAGAAACCAGACCGGTTAAGGTCTTACAATGTTCTTCACCATAACAAATCCTGTTAGGAATCTCAATCTCTGTTAGGAGATAAGTCCGATTAAAGACTACCTTGTTAGAGGATTTTAGATTCATATGTGTGAACCACCTTGTTAGAGGATTTTACAAAGGCTTTGAGGCCTACCCAGTTAGGGACTACTAACTTGTTAAAGATGTGAGTAATCAACAAGTGTTTGATCTATCTAATAGCACAAACTGCTTGGTTAGATCCAATATTGCTCATAGCTAATGCATTCCAACATTAGTTCAGTCTTCTCTATCTCTCTCTTAGTTACAGCTCGATCTTCTTAGATAAGATCGCTCTTCCAACAACTCAACATCCACCTTAAACCCTAGCTCAACATTAACCCTTTTCGCAACAACCTAAAACCCTAGACATGATGTCCTTTTAAAGGAATCTGATTTCATATCAGTCCAATGGGATTTGTTTACAATTTCCTAGGTTCAATGAACCTAGACATACTTAGTAACACGACATAGGAATCACCATTAATGTGTCAGCACCGTCAAACAATCGGTGGATTGGTAACTCATCACAAAATGTCGGTTGGTAACTCATCACAGAGTATTACCGGTTCATACAAAATATCGGTTGCCGGTTTGACAAAAATGAAGAGTAGTAAGAATGTGTTGTGCCGCTTTTCTCCCTCATACTGCTTGTGATCTATGAACCACTTAGGGTCGACATGCTGCTTCAAACCGGGAAACACATTCTACAAAATCACTACTAGTCTAAAGACTAGAATACAACATACCGGTTGGAACAAATACCGATTGAGCATGAGCTCATACATATAAAGGGGATCTCAATACAACTGTGTGTCCATCAATGACAATCACAACATAAACATAAAAAATGCCAACAATGTTTTCTCTTGGGTGATGACATGGAGGTTCCTGTACCTCTTTCTTCTATCAAAGGTGGAGAACTTTGGAGAGCTATGTAGACTTGTCTAGAGAGATATTTCTTGAAACAGTTTTGTTTGCAGGATGTGCATATCTTTGTGGGTGGTCCTTGGTACTACATGGTTACACTCTCTATGTGTTGTGATTGGCAGACTTAGTATGCCATTGATCCTATTAGATTTGACATTACCCATGTAGTGGGAGTTCTTGAATGTGTTTTGTCTTCATTGACTAGTTTTGCACATGGAGCTTGAGGTTGCAATTTATTAGGTTAGTTATGTTGGTGGCATGAGTTTACTAATGGTATATACCTTCGAGGTATGTGTGATTGGATGGATTAACACTTGTTGTGGGTGCTATTTTTCAGTTGCATGGGTTTATCAGTTGGATGGGTGCAATCAGTTTGATTGTTATTCTATTTGGTGTTTTATCTTATATTCTGGAAGATTACTTCATAGTTGTGTTCTAGTTTTGGGTTTTAAAGTTGTTATTGTTGATGCTTCAGTATAGCTCATGAGCACAGTGGAGTTTTGGTAGTATCCTATAGCCTTTTATATCATTGGAGTCTTATGCTTGTGTTCTTTGGATTGGTGTATTTTCACCTTGGCTTGTTCCTTTTCTTCCATAGGTGGCATGTTGGAGGATGGCATGGATTGTTGCCTGAGATGGTGGACATCTTGGATGTTGTTTCATATGTTTGGATGGAGCACGAGAGCATGTTTTGGATCTATGCGGTTTCATGGATGGTAGTGATGATATGGTTTCATTAAGTGGCTCTTAGCAGTGTGAATCTTGTGATGAGATGACTCATGTAAGGTCTTCGTCAAGTGGGATATTGTTGGGATTAAGGTGCCTCAACCTTAGGAGTCACAAGGAAATTATTTAATTAATTTAATGGTGTTGTGTGCTGATTTTATTTATTTATTGGAATATATTAACTTTTCAAAGTGCAAAACTTAATTACAGGGCCCGATGGCAAGTTGGGTGCAAAAATATTTGAGGTGAAAGGAAATTGTGACACTTGGCAAAAAGGAAGGAACTTTGTGAAGAAATTTTCATTGGAGCTCTTCAAATCTCCCCTTTTGTGACAAGTGGTTGCATAGCTTGTTTTCCTTTCTTGTTCATGTTTTTGAAAAGATTCTCAGTGGGACCAAATCTTCCACTCGAATAGGCTTGGAGTAAAATGGAAAGTTTCAAATTAGCAAAAGGCTTGTTTATCTCATCTTGGATTATTTATGCTTATGGAATAAATAATATTGGATTAAATATCATTTATGCAAGAGTTATGCAAAAGGTACTTTCTATTTACATTCACAAATACAATGACACAGGGGGATTCACTTAGTGAGCCTAAGTTATAGCACGTGCGTTCATGACATACTAAAGAATCCCCCATTTTCAAAAAATATTGTCCTAAGCTCCTTTTTTGTCACCCCCTCCCAATACACATCTCGAATTAAAAGTCCACCGTATTTTCACCAAATATTATATTTTTTCATAATCAGAATTAACCCCCCCCCCCCCCGCAATTTTCATTGATAGGCAATATATTGCACCCTCATTTTTGGGATATTAAACCCCCCAATATGAATGCACGTGATATAATATTGCCTAGCTAGTGAAGCCCCTGTGTACATTGAATGTGGACACTTTTGGGAAGCTATTGGTTTTGCATTTTAAGCTCTATAAATATAAGAACTACTAGAGGAGTTGTAGAGAGAGGAGTTCATTTTACAAGGGTTATGTTGCTGCATTTTCTCTAAGATGGAGCAGGATGTAAATCTCCATGTAAAGGCCTAGAGCCTAAAAAATGTATTATAATTGTTTTTGTTGCTGAATAATTAAATGACTCTATGGTTTTGAAGTGTGGGGTTTTTTACTCGAAAGGGTTTTCCCCATGGTATATCTATGTTCTATTCTTTTTTCTTTTGTTTTGTTTTATAATTCTGTGTTATTGAATCTAAATGTACGCATGTTATTGAAACTATTGTTTGATCTGGCAAGATCTTAAGTAGCAATCACTTTCCTCTAAGGGGTTGATGTGGGAAATAAATTGTGTCTGATTCCACTTTATGGCATAGTAGTGTGCATTTCTAATTAATGCTAGATGTGAATACTAATCTCATATGTCTTTTCTGGGATGCCCATTTTCCCTTTAGATGCGAGTGCTTCCACTAAGAGTATAAGGTTGTATTTCATAGTCTTTTTTAGAATAATTTAGGTTGAGGACAATTTTTATATTTTTAATTCAAGAATTGAATCATGACTTGGATTAAAAATAAAGATAAAAGAGTGAAATTGGTTTAGACTTGAGAGGATAAGAGAAGGATAAGTCCCCTTACATGATTTGTGGATATGGATTGAGGGGAAATTAACGGTGGGTATTTCCTCAAATAAAGTGGCGGGATGAGATGGAAAAGGGTTACTTTGTAGTACCTGTGAGGGATGGGAAATCCCTTGACCCATGTGACATGAACAAAGGATCCATACCTTGAATAAAGACCATAAATTTGTACACATTTGGGGATTGTGCAAGATTTGAGAGGAGTTAATCATGGTTCGTTTGTTCAAGTGAGGAGTTAGTGAGTTATTAGTTTTAATTTATTAATAGAACATGGATGAAAAAGGTAGGTAAATAAATAGGAATATTTACTTAATTTTTGGAAAGGGGATAAAGGACAAGTAAATATATTAATATTTAGATTTATTTACTTAAGTTTGACATTAGAAAAAAGACGAGTAAGTGCTTTTAGGTTAGAAATAGGGCCAGATAAATAAGATGAATAATGAATTTATTAATTAAATAATAAAATATTATTTAGTTAAATTAGATAAATAGGGACTTATTCAATCGATTAAGGAGGAAATGATAAGGTAATTAGGTAATTGACAATGTGCCAATTTTAGGTGCCTAAATTTCGCTCCTTTTTGAAGTGGTGATATGAAGAGACACATTTCAAAGAAAAATAAAATTCGTTAGATGAGAAGAAAATGGTTAGATTAGGGAATAAGTCACTATCATTTGGAGGAGGAATTAATAATAGGAATGATTATATAAATGGTGGTACTTGAAGTGGTGTTACAAAGTAGAGTCATTTCAAATATTAAAACTAGTTGGATGGGAAGAAAATGGTTAGATTAAGGAAGATGCCCCAATCATTCAAAGGAGTGATTGGGATAAATGATGATAAAGACGATAATTCCCCTTCAAGAGGACATGAAAGTTCAAGAGAACATGGGTATGATCTCAAAATGGATGAAAATATGTAAGATAGGTGGGATAGAAGATATTATGGGATAGGTGATGAATGGATGAAATGATAATGGATTTGGGGGGAAGGGAGTGGATTAGTAATGTTGTGTTGGATTAAGCAATCTTCATATTATATTGTACTAGATGTCATGTACCGAGGTATAATGAATCGAGGTGACAATGTGTCCCAAATATAGAAAACATGTCACAATCAACCCTATTTATTATAGCACCATGATATTGAAGAACATGATATCGCAATGAAAGGTAATCTACAAGGATAAATATAGATGCAACTAGGTTACAAGGACCAATATAGATGTAAGCAAGATGATAATGCACATAAATGAGAAAGTAAGAAATCATGCACAAAATGATACAAAAGAAAACATGGTTTTACCCCGATCAATCTAAAAAGTTAAGAATGATTGATTGGATGATGAATAAGTGTTATTGATGTGGAAAAAATATATTTAGAAATATAAAAAATATTAGGAATGATATATCTTCATGATGATGATTAGATTTGAACAAGGCTTCCAATATGCTTCCAACAAGGTTAGGAACAAGACCAAGGTTGTGATTAGATGACTTGCTTAGATTGCATACATTGAATTGATTAAGATTAGCTTGCCATATTTGATTATTAGGAGCATCAGATTAATTGAAGTCCATATAACATTGGATGATGTGGAGGGTAGCTTGTAGTTTGATATCAATGACAAAGGAAGATGAATTATGGGATGAGGAAAGATAAAGATAATGTAAATAGATAGGGGAATATGGTGGATGGATGGGGGTAAGAAATCTCCAAGGAGTAGGTGGTGGAAGAAAAAAATACCCCACTCTAGATATGTCATGGATAATGAGGCATTGGGAAGCATAATAGGATTATCTAGTAGGAGGATGGAGGTGTTGGGATGTGTGCATTGGAGAAAGTTTTATTATAGATTATGAAAATGATGTGTGCATAAGATTCAAAGGATGAGAAGAAACTTGAGAAGTTTAATTGTTTGCAGTGTTGGTTTAGGTCTAGACTATGTCTTAGCTGACATTGTTTTGGGTCCGCATGTATTGTTGTAGCATGTGAGGTTATTGTTTTGTAATTTGTGTTGAGGGTTTAGATGACCTTGAAATATAGATTGATGATTTGTATAAATATATGTAATATTCATTTGAGAGATGTATCTACATGTGCAAACATCAATTTGATCTTTTAGTAGCAGAGGTGAAGTGTGAAATAGTGTGAAGAAGTGTGAAAGAGAAGAGTTTGAGTTTGTGCTTAACCAAAACTATAACCAAGCATGAGAAGATGACATTTCTTCAGTTCATGATCCTCCAGATGTAATCTAAATGTTTCTATAAGGCAGTGATCCTTCCCCGAGGTTGTAGCCCTTCTTATTTTGTGATTTGAGCAGTGAGATGTAGGCAGTGTGCCTGAATGCATGTGCATTTCCCATTGTAATATTTCACTTACTCGTAACAGGCTATTATCTCATTATGGGTAGGTTCCCACCATTGTTTTTCCTTTAACCGAGTTTTCCATGTCAAAAATCTTAGTGTTATGTGTGTTATTGATGTCTCCATGTCGATGTTGAAAGTAACCTTCTCCAAAGGTGGTAAATTGTGCCACACTGCTGAAAAAGGAACTCCAAGATCTAGTGGAGATGAATGTAGAACAATGTCCAAAGACTCATATGTCTCCTCAAAAGATAAAGAGACCTCCTCTAAGTGTTGTACAAAAGTATCCACAATCATGTCAACCTCTAAAGATTGATCATGTAGAGAATGCACAAGAGGGTCAGGGTGACCCCTCGCAACAATCAAAGAAGGATCATCTTCATCAAAGAGAAGATGAATGTCATCAATGATGTCTCCCAAATCTACAATGTCGGACTCCACAAACAAACCTACAATGTCTGTCAAGTAGTCATCCCAATGAATTGTAGCTGGAAGACATGAAATATCCTGCTGCACTCACGCACAAGAAGGCAAAACTGTCACACTAGCTACATCATCATCTGCAATAGGTGGTGTGATATTAATAGGAGGAGATGAAATTCAAGGCTTAAGAACAGCGTCACAAGTGAGAATCCCCAAGTTCAAATGCCCAAAGTTCTCCTCAAAATCTGAATCATCAACATAGGAAGAATAAACCTCATCAATAGGACCAAAATGTGATAAAGAGTACAACCGAGATGCATGATTAACCACCCCAGTCACAATGATAGCTCCACTCTCCAAGTCTCTAATGATAATTGAATCAGGTGTGAACTCCACAATTTTCCTAGTTGCCCCATGTGTGATTTGATAGATGGAAAGAAGATTAATCGTCAAGTGGGGTACACACAACACATCATTGAAGGAGTTATCCCCAATGGCAATATATCCTTTCCCAATGACATCCATGTATGTATGATTGCCCATCAAAATCTATGGCATGTGGCAAGGCTCAAATGTAGAAAACATAGACTACGAAGATGCCATATGATGAGAAGCCCCTGAATCTAGAAGCCATCTCTTTGAATCATGACTTGTAGTAGCACAAAGAGCTTGTCCCTTTCCTTTATCTATCCCAAAAGAGTGATCCATTCCTTTATCCTTGGAAGAAGAAGCTGATATAGACATTCTAGAAGGTAGGTTGATTTTGTTCTTCTCAAGAAGATTCTTCAACTCATCAATATCCTTCTTGTAACAATGATGTTCATCATGTCCTAACTTCTTGCAATATCCATAAAAAACATTGTCCTTATATGATTTCCTCTTAGGTGAGAAGGGTGAATCACCTTGTTGTGGTTTTGACTTAGGTTGCTTTTGATTCTTGCCTTTTCCTTGACTACTTTGATTCCCTTTATTAGCCGCCAAAGCTTGTGACTTTGAAGATTTGAGAATCCCCATCATGGTCAACTTAGATTGCTCAAGTATCAACATCTACGTGAATGAATCAAATGAGGGAGAAGTGTATGAGGAACGGTGAGCTAACCTATGGGTTTGAAAGCTAGATACAAAGGTTGCATACTCTGAAGGAAGTTTGTCCAACAAGTTATAAACCAATTGAGCATCCTTTTTGTCAATTCCACAATCCTTTACCTTTGCTCTTAGCTCAGCTGCTTTTGTGACATAATCTTGGATTGTATCAAAATCCTTGGGATCCAAAGTTGTGAGTTCACTATCAAGCTTGTAGCCCTTAATCTCATCAACTTGACCACACAATTTCTTAAAAATATCCCAAGCCTCTTTAATTGTTGTACACTTATCAATGTGAAAAATGAGGTGATCTGATACATACTTTCTAAGAGTTCCAAGTGCCATAGCATTCTTAGTAAGCCATTCAATTTGAGCATTAGGATCAACCTTAGGATTAGTTGGTGCTATTATAGTTTCATTTACATAATGAATGAGTCCTTTTTCCATTAGTTTACTCCATGCCTTAATCTTCCATGATGCATAATTATGAGGTGTTAAAAGTGGAAATTTAGGAGAACCCATAGTGTTAATGCATGATAGCTTCAGTAAGATAAATGATTGAGTGAGAGATAAATGAAGTATCTCATTCAATCATTTATCCTATCAATTAAACCATTAAGAAAAACTTCAAGCTATTCTATTTGATGATTATTCCTCATCGATAACCATGGCATATTGGTAATCAACGATAGTTATCTAATTAATCATCTATCCCGATCTATATCGGATTTGTTCTCAACAAGTGATTATTATATAACTATCGGATGGCATAGTAATACACCGATCAATGATTAATGAATATAACCATTAGTTAAGTGATCGGTGTTGGTTAACATAGACACCAATTCACTTCGGTTACTTTGCTATACCAAATGCCATCATTAATACCAATTGGCATATCAGTTAAACATGTTAATATGTTACGTAAACCCCGATTAATATCGGGTTGGCAAATATGTCATATGTTATGTGATCACCGATTAATATCAGGCTGACAAATATGTTTAACACCGATTGATATTATATACCAAAGGGTGCGATCAAGTAGTGTCTTGATCGGTCATGTCTATAAGACATGACTAGTCAAGGCACTGCTTGATCCTCCCCTCTCATATATATATATATATATATATATATATATATATATATCATATGGCATATGAGAAAAAGGACATAAAAATCAATAAATGCTCCTCTCACTTGCCATACAAAAGAAGATAATCAGATTTATCATATAAATAGACAATACATAGATCAAGAAAATTATAACTTGAATATATCTTGCATATTGAATTGAGGATTGAACATCATTTACATGGTATCAGAGCTATAGTTAAATCGAACCTGAGGCTGTTCAATTATGTGGAAAATTCAAACAAGCATATATTCGAACATCAAAATTCTTCTAATGGGTAGCGCCATCAGATTTGTTGAATCAATCAGACAACTCCTCGTCTAGGTCGGAACTTCTTTGAGCGTGGTGATTTGGATATCCCGATTGCCTATTCTAATGCAATATGGATATTAAGGGAGATTGACTTTACTCTCAGGGAATCAACTGCAGTTTGCACATTAAAGAGCCAAGTTCTTTGTGGAATCACCAGGGAGCAATTCTCTGTGAATCAAACAAGGCAATAAGGAAGGTTGCAAGTCAAAGTTTGATGGTGGATATGTGTCTCTAACTTTCCATAAGATCATAGGAGTAACCAATGCACTTTGGATGAACACTTGTTTGCATTGCCTTGTTATCATCAGACAACAAAGACTGTATGATCAATTGTGGGGCATTCCTACCATGAGACAAGATCATCTTGTCAAGTGCCTTTCTGTACGAGGATAGGTTTGAACATGCCGCATGAAGAGGTCTATCACATTCATAGAGTAATGAAACATAAATTGATGGATATTATCGCAGGCTATTTTGTAGAGGCGATGACATAGTACACACACCCCATGAACACAGTTACATATACAGTTGCGCTACAAAGATAATATAGTATGTAGCATCAAAATGCGGGAGAGATGATCTTCCATGTTCCAAGTAGACACTGCAAAGCAATACAAGGTGAAAGAGAAACAACCAGATCAGAAATTATGATCTTCTAAACAAGCTCCTAATCATTGTAGCAGGTGGTCATGCTCCTAGTCAGTTGGAAAGAAGGCAGGACATGTTATATTGGCAATAATGAGTTTATAAGATTAGGAAGCTAGGGTTGGATCATTCTATTTAATAGATATTGCATTGACAACTCTAGATGTTGTAAGGTGTATTGAAGATAATGCTATTATAAAAGTTGTAGGATTTTTGTTGGAGGAATGCGATGGAGGAAAATAGTTGATAAATACTCCAAACAAATATGAAGATGGAGAAACTTCCCTGCATCTTGTTTTCTCGGCAGGGTCACGCAAAAATGTTTCATTTGCTTTTGAGAAGAGAGCTGAAGTAGACATTCAAGATGACCGAAAATAGACACCTCTGAATGATGCAATTACATGTAGACAAGATGAAGTCACAAATGTCTTTATGAAACTAGAGCAAATGAACTGGTACTTGCATCTATTGAACTGGGCATTAAGGTTTATCCTTAATGTTGTTTGGTGCTAGCGCCACAACATTAGAAACAATACTCATATTTTTTCCAATCAGAGAGAGACATAAAAAGTGATGGTCTTACTATAGACAAAACCAATTCAATGCTCACCTTCCATAGCATGTACAGTTTGTAGAGAAGGGTCTTCATTTGAATGAATGGCTGGGAAGATTATTGAGGAAGATCTATGCCACATTGATACTGTTGAGTGTCCTTTGTGTGGCATATGGGCTCAACATCTCACAGATCTTGGTTATATCGGATGAGCACAACAACTAAAAATGTGTATCAAAGAGAAAACATCAAATGAGATCTAAATCATCAAGTGCAAAGAATCAGGAATGAATAATTATTGGACTACGAGGAAGACTAATAAACAAAGAGATAAGTAATCCATGTTTGATTAATGGTCATGAATTTCATATGTAGTTATTAATTCATGCAATTACATTCTGTGTATTATTTGTGAATCAACATTGTCAGTAGGTGTCCACACACGACAAGCTGCATTTGAATATCTTGTTTCAATTTCTTCAACATGCTATGAGAAACTTGCCCCTTACATGCAGGACATCTTTAGAATCACAACAAAAGCAGTTAAAAGTGATGAAGAGCTTGTTGCTCTTTAGGCTATAGATTTTTGAAGTACTATTTGTGATGAAGAATTCAGGAAGAATATGGAGGGGACTTTAGTGGAGATTCTGAGATTCTGCATTTCCATTCTATAAACAAGTATGTGCCTACAGAAGTGCAACAGGCCATGAGGAAGCAATGTTGACCATAGGGGCCCTTGCTCATGCTACTGGTGGTGAATTTTCTAAGTACATGCCAGAGTTCTATAAGTCATGTTTTGTAGGTGATCTTTCGAGATAAAGAAAGGACAAACCAAGAAGCATAAGAGATTCCATTCAAGGGAGAAAGAACTTGATGCTTTCAGTCATAGGACTAAGTTGATGTCAGTAAGTATTTATCGAAGAAGAAGAACCGATATAGTTTGTTCTTGCGATTTGGTTCTTCGAAGAGGAGGTTAGATGGTTGATATCAGATTCAGAGGGAGTCTAACATTCCATCAAAAGCAAGGAGGTCAGATGGTTGATATCAGATCTAGAGGGAGTCTAACATTTCATCAGAAGCAACCTTAGACAAGGAGGTTAGAAGGTTGATATCAGGTTCAGAGGGAGCCACACCATCATGAAGATATGCTTAATACACTCTTCTCTGTGAGATAGAAGGTCAAGGAGCAATCCCTTGTTAATATACTCTTCTCTGTGAGATAGAAGTTTGAGGAGCAAGCCCTTGTTAATACACTCTTCTCTATGAGGGAAAATTTTGAGGTGGAGGCCCTTGTTCCACCCTCTAGGAGTAGCCATGGTGGATGTCATTTCATGACTATATTATTAACAAGGATTCCTCCCTAGCTAAGAGGGAGTGTTGATATTGAAGTGGCCACCCTTGTGAAGAGACATATGGTGTCATTGAGGACCAACCCCTTGCAAAAGGTTGCCTCCCTCAAATATATAGAAGATGCAAACTCATTCTCTAATCTATTCAATTCATGTGAAGAGAAGTTTATATATTAGCTAGAGTAGATCGATCCTGTGAAGAAGGCCAATTAGATTTGTTCTTGTGAAATTTGCCTCAAGGAGTGAAGCAACATATATTGGGCCTATATCTTGTATTATTGCTAGACATATTTGATATATAAAGAAGACATTTTATGTTGGGTTTTGCTCCCTTGAGTAGGAGGGTTTTCCCTTGGAGATCAAACTGTAGATATTCTGACCAAATCTCTTTCTAGAGTAAAGGTTGACCACTTCAAAAAAGGTTTAGGTATGATAGATAGGTAATATGCTTTGTAATCTATATTTGCATATCAATAAGATGTTTAATGTGTAAACTTCTTTGTCATGAAAGGACATTTTGGATTTTATCCCCTGGGTTCATATCTAAGAGGTAACGATCTCTCAAGATAATGAACACTTGTATGTAGACATTATAAGGTGACAGTCTTATAATGTCCAAACCAGTTATCATGTTGGATTTTTGGTGTGTCATGGATGTACCATGATTGTGTTGTGGTAAAACATTTGTATAAGGTGTTTTGTGCACATACCACAACTTGGATAAGATGAGAATTTAAATCCTTCTCATATGATTATCCTTAAGTATTGTGTGTTTAGGCAATACTGATATCACATGCTTAGGTGATATCCTGTCATCAAAAGATTGACGTGATGGAAATTTTTATCACGTGTTTAGGTGACACTTCATATCATGTGATTAGGTGATATGATTTTCTAAAATGAGAATTTAAATCTTTCTCATATGATTATCCTTAAGTATTGCGTTTAGGCAATAATGATATCACATGCTTAGGTGATATCCTGTCATCACAAGATTGACGTGATGGACATTTGTATCACATATTTAGGTGATATTTCATATCATGTGACTAGGTGATATGATTTTCTAAAATGAGAATTTAAATCTTTCTCATATGATTATCCTTAAGTATTGTGTCTAGGCAACACTAATATCACATGCTTAGGTGATATCATGTCATCACAAGATTGACGTGATGGACATTTGTATCACGTGTTTAAGTGATACTTCATATCATGTGATTAGGTGACATGATTTTCTCAGAGAGTCAGATTATGTAAAGAATACTAATCATCATTTAAATTGTGATGCTTGATATATTGTTGGCATTTATCTTACCTAGCTAAGAGGGAGTGTTAATGCATGATACGGTAAGATAAATGATTGAATGAGAGATAAATGAAGTCTCTCATTCAATTATTTATCCTATCGATTAAACCATTAAGAAAAACTTCAAGCTATTCTATTTGATGATTATTCCTCATCGATAACCATGGCATATTGGTAATCAATGATAGTTATCTAATTAATCATCTATCTCGATCTATATCGGATTTGTTCTCAACAAGTGATTATTATATAACTATCGGGTGGCATAGTAATACACCGATCAATGATTAATGAATATAACTATTAGTTAAGTGATCGGTGTCGGTTAACATAGACATTGATTCACTTCGGTTACTTTGCTATACCAAATGCCATCATTAATACCGATTGGCATATTGGTTAAACATGTTAATATGTTACGTAAATCCCAATTAATATCGGGTTGGCAAATATGTCATATGTTATGTGATCACCGAGTAATATCAGACTGACAAATATGTTTAACACCGATTAATATTATATACCAAAGGGTGCGATCAAGTAGTGTCTTGATCGGTCATGTCCATAAGACACGACCGATCAAGGCACTGCTTGATCCTCCCCTCTCATATATATATATATATATATATATATATATATATATCATATGGAATATGAGAAAAAGGACATAGAAATCAATAAGTGCTCCTCTCACCTGCCATACAAAAGAAGATAATCAGATTTATCATATAAATAGACAATACATAGATCGAGAAAATTATAACTAGAATATATCTTGCATATTGAATTGAGAATTGAACATCATTTACACATAGCACCAAAATGAAAAAACACAAGATAGAAAGAGGCACAATAACACAATACACCCCCCCAAAATGGTGATTTGGCACTTTATACTTAGTGTGTATACAATGGGACACTTGCAAAACAAGACATAGTGGACTTCTGATTTCAATTTACAATTTCTCAAAATGAGATATAAGAGACTTCAACAAATACTGTTAGTGATCTAAACTGAGATCCAAGCAAAATACAAGTACCAAATAGGCCAAAAAAGACCAAATACTAAAAGTACAATTTCTACTTAAAATCACTACAAACAAATGGCAGATTATGAAAGTAGACAAAAATTATGCACTTAAAAAAAAAACGGCACCTAAAGAGGAGTCCATATGAGTCCAAATGAAGCCTCCAAAGCTGTAAAAATTGGGATTTCATGATTTCCGAAAAAACTGTATCTGAAAAACAGAAAAATTCTACACCACTGTACAAATCACAAAATTCTACCCCAAAACAAAAACAATTGCTCAAAAAAAGGAGTCCAGATGAGTGAGATATCGCTATTTGAAAATTGCCTACAAAATTATAATTTCTGGAAAATTTCCGCCGCAGCTTCAAACTTCAAATGTCTCTAGATTTGGCCTTTGAAGTCTAATTTGGATGAAACAATAGGCAAAAATAACTTTCTTGGACCTCCTCAATCCAATGGTAACCTCATATTTGACCCTTCAAGCTTTAATAATAACCTTCAATAGAAAACTCCAAAATGCAAACCCCAAATAACATCAAATTTCTCTCAATTAGCAAACCAATGACACTCTAATGGCTCTGATACCATGTGAGACTTTTCCAAGATCTAGAGGCAATAGAAAGAACAAATAAGAGAATAAAATAATGATAGGAATAAACTATATTCTATCAAGAGAAAATACTGATCAACTGGATCATCAATCGTTCAATTACATACAATGAATATGAGCCTACTTATATAGGTAAGGCTATATGGATATGTGAGCACACAAACATGACATGTGGCTCAAAAAGAAACAAGGGTAGGTAGGTGTAAAGCGGAAAAATCAAACCCTAGTTGTTCTCCCCTCCCCAACTCCAAGGAGAGAGAAGGGAGAGTCACTAGGGTTGATGGTTTTCACTTAGGGGAGACTTTACATTCAAAAGAGGGGTTGAAACCCACAAGATCCAATCCCACACAATGCAAGATTGGATTCTAAATGAGTTTCAAGGGTTGTGGCATCAATGATACCCTCTTTTGTAAAGAATGTAGATAGAAAGATTGAACTAGGAATGCATGTAAAGTAGGAAAGATTCACTTATAAACAGAGATAGGGATACGGGATGAAGCTGCAGACCTGGAATTATCAGTAAAATGTCGAGACGGTGCTGTTTTGCAAATTTGAACGAAATTTGACAGGACGATGGCGCCCGGCGTGCACATGGTCCTCCGAAAAATCCACGAAACGAAGGGGGATCTATTCGTCTCTGCACAAGGGTTCCAGATCCTCAATTACAGCCGCGTACCTGCAACCTACACACAGAAAAGAGAGGAGGATTGGGGGGTTAGGGATGAGGGGTTTGCCTTTAGGTCAAACCCCAGTTTTGGAATTAACCAAGAAATGAGAATGTTGTAAATGTAAATGTTTGTAATGTAAACAAGTACTGATACCTTGTTGTAAGAATGTTTGTATTCTTACATGCGAAGGTGTAATGTAAGTAGTATGTTGTATGTTGTATGTGATCTCCTCTTCAATGGTTGAATCCTTGTCTTGAATGCAACACTTAGCCTTGAATGGAGACTTAGAATGCTCAATTGCTTGAAGGAATGCTTGAATGCTTGAATGCTTGAATGTTCGAATATCGCTTCCGCATCTTGTTCTTGCTTATTTCCTTCCTCCCTTTCTAGGAGAGGAAAAGTAGTTTATATACTTGTCAATTAGGGCTGATAGACTGATTTTCCTGACCTTAGGCCGACCAGGAAACATTATTTTCCAATTTGCAAACTTAAAGACCCGATGCCCACAAGAGACCGGGCCCAAAATAGGGCCAGGGACCAGGGCGCTGGGCGCCATGGTCCTGGGGGACCAGGGCACTGGGCGCCCTAGTCCTGAAGGACCAGGGCGCTGGGCGCCATGGTCCCACCTCCTGGGACAGCAGGGTGCAAGGAGGGATCAGGCCAGGGTACAGAAAAATGCAGTTTTTGGTGTCGTAAACAGGTTTCGGGGTCTCCATTCAGGTTCAATGTTGCACCCCCATTGTGAAGACTCAAATGCAGTTGAAATTGCAAGTGTCGCAATTTTAGGACGCTACATTTAGCCCCCACTTTAGCGGGAGTATAAGCGTACGCTCATACTTCCGATAAAGTACAAGGAAACAACATTGAAAAACTTTCACCACGTCAAGGAGGCAAGATACACCAAGCCCCCAGTAGACTAAGGATCTTACGACTTCGATTGACAAAGTAAAAGGGAAGATCACGAGGGAGAACCATGACTGTCAGTAGTAAGGTTCCCTCACTATGAGTCATGCAAGAAAGATATCAAAAATTTTCAAGGCAAAGCTAAATTTGTCAAGAAATTTTCAAGTATCTTGAAAAGATATGAATGGGATGTATGCCCCCCTACGTTAAAGCGATCGCACACGCCTCACCGGGGGTGATTTCTTTAAGGTAGTGATACATATAAGAAATGAAAAAGAAAAGGAGCACGTTATCACAAGGATTTAGCCCCCAAGTGTGAGATAAGCCCAAGGATAATAGACACAAAGCACAAGGTGACTTCGCTATCCTCGGGGTCAGTATGATGTATGATAATTCATGTATATCATATGTATGTATGCATAATTGTTCTTCATTCCCCAATCAAGGAAGGTCACCTAGAAGAAGGGAACACATGTGTCTTTTGAGTCAACATGAGAGAGACCAAAAGAGATCTCAATGTTTTGCATCGTCCTCAAGTAGACAACACTAAGGACAACAAATAGAAGAATGAGAGTAACACATAGAAGAAGTGACAAAAGAGAGGAGGAGAGAGTCTGCTATGCTAATGAACTAGTCTAGCACGTCATCTACCCCCCGATCTTGCTGATCAATATTTCGGGAAGGTAGGAAACACGCTAGAGGAGGAACATCCAACATAGCAGATGGAGCTATCACAAGATCCAAACAAGGGCTATGTTCATATCCCAAGCCACGGTGTTCTTGTCTAGGAGCTAGGATAAGTGCTTTAGAAAATTCGTTAGATAAATGGTTATCAACATCAACATATTCATATTCACTATCAGAATGAACAGGAGTAACATTTTCATCATGAATAACATTTTCATCTATATCATCATCAAGATTTATAAAAATAGGATCTTTAACTCGCACAGGATCAAGACCATCATGCATCTTATGTTTAGGAGATTTCGGCTCAATTGTCGGCTGAGGAGAAAATGGAATAATATTGGCTGAAGGTGTTTTTGGGGATTGCAAAGTTTGAGAAGCAGCTGCCTGAGCTCTAAGACGACGCTTTCATCGGTGTTCACGTGCAGAACGATTTCATCTAGTCTTAGTAGGAAGTTGCGAAGATTGAGGAGGAGGAATGTTCTCATCCTTATCACTTGGGTGTTTAGGTTGTGGTCTCTTAGGTTGAACAATAGGAGAAGAGGAAGGTCTCTTCTCTCCATAAGAGGAAGGAGGAGGAACTGCTCCATATAAGGGAGGAATACGTAGTTTAGGAAGGAGACCAAGTCCATCATGACGAGGAGGTATAGGTCTACTTTTAGGAAGTTTATTAGATATAGGCACAGTCACATCCATAGAGATGGGTTGGGAATCTTCTTGAGGAAGGACATTAGTTTTATCTTTCAAAGGAAGAACTTCCTTCTCAAGAACGATAGGAATATCAAGTTTGGGTGTTCTAGGTTCACTTAGAGATAGGATCATGTCTTTTTTCCACTTTTGATAAGATTTGAAAAGATGATCACTTCGCGGAGGAAGAGATTGGAATTGTTTAGGCCAAAAGTAATCAAGAGGAACGCTAGAAATTCTTTCAGCTGGTTTAAAGAGACTATGATTGACAGTAACAACTTCACCATTATGGGGAAATTTCAAACACTTGTGAATAGGAGAAGCAATAGCTTTCATGGAAGACAGCCAAGGATAGCCTAGCTTCACACGAAATTGTTCAGATGATGGAATAATAGCAAAGTCCACATCAAGGGATTTGTTATGGACCTCAATAGGTAATGTAATAGAACCAATTGCAGGAGAAGAAAATGCATCAAATAGTTTCACAACCACATTTGTTTCATCATAGATCACTTGATTCAATTGCAAAGTAAAAAGAATTTCTTCAGTAATGATATTAACCATACAAGAAGGATCAATAAGCACTCCATGGCAAGGTGTATTCTTGACTTTTGCAACTATATATAAAGGACCATCAGGTGCCCTGATAGTTTCACTGGAATCAAAGGTGATGGAAGGTTCTTAGGGATTTTCTGCTGCTCTACAAAGTTAATCGCATTCGGAGTCATGGACACAAGATCATCAGGTGAGACAGAGGAATCAGTAGTATCAATCGCATTAGAGGTATGAGAAGGTAATGGATCGGTAAAAATTTGAAGATTTTGGTTAGGAGGAGCTACAGATGTGTTGCCTTTATCATTCACTCCAGAAATAGAAATAGTATTATTATCAATCAAATCTTGAATTTTACCCTTTAAAGCAAAACATTTTTCAGTATCATGCCCAGGTTGACGATGAAATTGACAAAAAGATTTGTTATCAAAATAGGGTGAATTAATCTTTGCAGGATCTATTTGCCTTATAGGAGGAAGAGTAAGCACATTTTGTTCCAATAACTTATTCATAATACTATGCAATGATTCATTCAAAGGAGTAAACTTTCTTTCTTTCTTGAAAAACTTAGAAATAGGAGGCACACCTGATGCCGCATTCACATTGTTGTTGATGATGTTTTCATTGAATTTAATGGACTCTCTGTTCAGTTTAAACTTCCCAAATGGTTGTTGATTACTCTCACCCTTATCACTCGGAGCCATAGGATTTGCTTGTTCCATTTGACTCACAGTCGGTTGATAATTGTGAAGAGTTGCGCACAACTGTTGGAAAGAAGTAAACGCAGAAAACAGAAGTTTTTCTCTAATATCTTTTTGTAAATTAGATATAAAGATTCTTTGAATATCATTGTCAGGCACTGGAAAAGAGATTTGAGCATACAAATTCTTATATCTACCAATGAAATCAGTCACTTTTTCTTTAACACCTTGTTTACAATGCATTAAATCAATCAAAGTAACTTTAGGACTTATATTGTTTTGGAATTGTTGAATAAAAGCATTTGCAAGTTGTTCGAAAGAAGTAATAGAATAAGAAGGCAACGAGCAATACCATTGTAGGGATTTATCTCTTAATGTTCTAGTAAATAGTTTTGCAAGCAACCTTTGGTCATAAGCAAAATCAGTGCATATTGCTTGAAAGGTCTTAACATGTGTTAGAGGATCACCCTTACCATTATAAAGCTCCAAATGCGGAATTTCAACATGTTTAGGGGGGATAGCTCGAACAATGTCAAGAGAAAGTGGGCTCGCAACATCAAATGTGGGCACACTAAACTTAGATTGATTCATAGAGGCAATTTGTTGCTGTAAAGAAGAGATAGTTTGTGCAAGATTGTTAATGGTCGCTTCAGTCGAAGAGTTCATATTAGACGTGTTAGATTGTGATGGAGGTGTTATGTTATTGAAAGAAGGTAGAGAGTAAGGTGGTGGGACACTATGATAGTTAGTCATAGGAGATGATTGGAAAGGAGGAACACTACAAGGAGGAATGGAATGGTTAAATGAATTGCCCCCTTGCGTCATGTTTATTTGTGAAATAGGGACACTCATTGAAGGAATGAATGAAGAAGTTGGATTGAATGAAGGAAGAGGGTTGATTGAAGAAGAAGGATTGCCCCCATGACTAGTGATCATAGGCGGAATGTCTTGTATTGAAGTAGTCATTATGTTTGATGTAAAAGTAGGTATACTAGCAATAGGAGTTGTCAAAGGAATAGAATGATTAACTTGAGTAGGAGGTTGTGTATAACCTAAGGTTTCGGCACAACTTTTCATCGGCATCACATTCGAATCCACAATGTGTGCAATACCACGCAAAATATCAATTCCATTCTTATCACTTTGAACCATACATTTTAGACCCTCAATTAATGAAAGAGCTTCACTATCAGGGTATTCTTGAGACATCCATTGTCGAAAATCATCAAATTGGTTATCCAATTTCAAAAGTTGTTCTACAGAAACCTCATGAAGAGCTTCTTCATCATTAAGAGGATTAGGGGAATTACCCATGTCCTCGTTAAAAAGGCCATCCAAATTAGGTTCCATCTCCTCAGTAATTAAACCTTGGAAAGACTTAATTCTAAGGCTTCGTCTAACGGGAATAGTGTAAGTAGGGCTTATTGTTGTAAAACTCATGCACTAAAGAGAGAGAGAGAAGATTTTGAATTTTAGAGGTAGCAAATTTCAATAAAATCAGCCAATCTCCTAGATTTAAGCTGTTAAATACAATCAGGACAATCTCCCGAAATTTTGGAAAAAATGTCCGGGACCGTGGCGAACGGAGTGCACACGGTCCTTGCAACTTTTTTCGAAATTTTCAGGGATGAAAGTTATGATGATTTTAAAGCTAATCTGAAAAAACTGAGTGATTTTATGATCTGTAGATAGGCCAAATTAAAGTTGCAATCTCAAAATTGAACCCTACCAAGATTGTTGAAAAATGTAAAATTTGAATTTTGAAAAAGAGGGGGAAACTGAAATTTTGAATTTTATGATTTTAGAAGGAATACTGAAAGCAATGCAAGTTTTGAAATTCAAAAGTTGACTCGATTTCATGCAAAATTCGAATTTGAAAGTGGAAATCAAAGTTGTTGCAATGAAACACTTAATTTCAAAAGTCACAAACTGCAAAAATTTGAATAAAACACTAAAATTTTGAATGAATGCTAACACACTTTTCAGATTTAGGACTGCAAGAAACACAATTTTGATATGAATTTTAATTTCAACAATTTTTGAATGATTAGAAGCCTCAATCCAAGCAATCGCTAGACCAACTTTGACTTTAATTTTGAAAGTGTTAAAATTGATAAAATCAGCCAAAATTCTAGATTTTAGCAGAAAAATACAGTAAGATCTAGCTCCTGAAATTTCGAAAAAAATGTTGGGGACGATGGCGCTCGGGGTGCACACGGTCCTCACAACTTTTTTCCAAATTTTCAGGGATGAAATATATTGTGATTTTATTGCAGAATCCAAAGTTACAGCCGATTTGGAGGTGTTTTGATCAGTGAAATTATCAGCCAAAGGTTGAATCAAGAAGGTCTTAAAACTTTGACTTTTGACATTTAACCACTTAATTTTCAGAATTAAAGCACAAATATGAATTGACAATTTGCAATAGAAGGGTAGATCTGAAACAAGCATTAACAATTAAACATTTCACAAGTTTAATTACTTAAAAAGAAAGTTTTAGGGTTTTTATGCAATCAACCTCTAAAATTTGCAAAAGATCAAACATGGAAATATAATTACGAAAGCAAAATTTTCAGATCTAACCATGAATAATCAAAATGAGGATGTTCACGTCGGGTTCACCAAAATGTAAAGTGGAAAAATCGAACCCTAGTTGTTCTCCCCTCCCCAACTCCAAGGAGAGAGAAGGGAGAGTCACTAGGGTTGATGGTTTTCACTTAGGGGAGACTTTACATTCAAAAGAGGGGTTGAAACCCATAAGATCCAATCCCACACAATGCAAGATTGGATTCTAAATGAGTTTCAAGGGCTGTGACATCAAGGATACCCTCTTTTGTAAAGAATGTAGATAGAAAGATTGAACTAGGAATGCATGTAAAGTAGGAAAGATTCACTTATAAACAGAGATAGGGATACGAGATGAAGCTGCGGACCTGGAATTAGCAATAAAATGTCGAGACGGTGTTGTTCTGCAAATTTGAGTGAAAGTTGATGAGACGATGGCGCCCGGCGTGCACACGGTCCTCCGAAAAATCCGTGAAACGAAGGGGGATCTGTTCGTCTCTGCACAAGGATTCCAGATCTTCAATTACAGCCGCGTACCTGCAACCTACACATAGAAAAGAGAGGATGATTGGGGGGTTAGGGATGAGGGGTTTGCCTTTAGGTCAAACCCCAGTTTTGGAATTAACCAAGAAATGAGAATGTTGTAAATGTAAATGTTTGTAATGTAAACAAGTACTGATACCTTGTTGTAAGAATGTTTGTATTCTTACATGTGAAGGTGTAATGTAAGTAGTATGTTGTATGTTGTATGTGATCTCCTCTTCAATGGTTGAATCCTTGTCTTGAATGCAACACTTAGCCTTGAATGGAGACTTAGAATGCTCAATTGCTTGAAGGAATGCTTGAATGCTTGAATGCTTGAATGTTCGAATATCGCTTCCGCGTCTTGTTCTTTCTTATTTCCTTCCTCCCTTTCTAGGAGAGGAAAAGTAGTTTATATACTTGTCAATTAGGGCTGATAGACTGATTTTCCCGACCTTAGGCCGACCAGGAAACATTATTTTCCAATTTGCAAACTTAAAGACCCGATGCCCACAAGAGACCGGGCCCAAAATAGGGCCAGGGACCAGGGCATTGGGCGCCATGGTCCTGGGGGACCAGGGCACTCGGCGCCATGGTCCCACCTCCCAGGACAGCAGGGTGCAAGGAGGGATCAGGCCAGGGTGCAGAAAAATGCAGTTTTTGGTGTCGTAAACAGGTTTCGGGGTCTCCATTCAGGTTCAACGTTGCGCCGCCATCGTGAAGAACCAAATGCAGTCGAAATTGCAAGTGTCGCAATTTTAGGATGCTATAGTAGGAACTAGGTGTGGGTAGGTAGGAGAAACAATATAATATTCCACATGAGGTGGATCACCCACTGAAGGTGGAATGTAACAACAAGATCAACACCATAAAAGGTGGAAATTCTCCTACACACACTATCTCAATGTGACACAAACACCCAAGTGTCTCATATCCAAACTGCTATGAAATGCATTTCCTAAGTAAACTTAAGTAAGGTATAATAATATCCAAGATGAATAATTATTTACACCAACACTTTATTTGTTTGATCAAATCTTCACAACAAAAGCTCAAAGTCTTAGTTGAGACAAAAATTCAACAGAGTTTGTCTTAGCATAATAAAAGATAAAAAATATACAAATGAGGGTCCTCCTTATATATAAGAAGAGTGGGGAAAAATGTGGGCATAGTTGACTAATTCAACTATGCAATCCCACTTGACTACAACTACAGTAGAAAGAAATTATATAGCTGCGGGAAAACTTGCAACATCTAACAATGCAACTACATAAAAAGAAAATGTCAAAAGGGGACACTTTATTCATCTTTCTCCTCATTTGATTTGTGGAATTCTTCGAACTTAGTCAGGATGTCCTCCATCTCTTCTTGGTTCGGCATTGGGGTAGAATCTATGATTACATGAACATGGGAAATTGCATCTTCAACCTTCACATATTTCTTTTTTCCATCTTTTAGCATGGATGCAAGGACTTCAAAACTGACTTGGATCTCCAGTAACTTGTCAAATGCACTTAATGAGAAATCCTGTCCAGTGCAGTGATCCATTAAGGAGAGAAACTCCTGCGTGATGGAATCATTGGTAATGATATTTTGATTGTCATCATATAGATAACAAGGAAGGTCAGCAATTCTGGCAGAAATGAGATCAATCTCATCATCACCTTCCTTCCTTTCCCGATCCAGCTTTGCAATCATGAATCTTATTGTCTCTTTTTTATGAGACAATAGTGACAAGATTTGGATATATTTTTCTCTTGTAGGAATCACTTTATTTTCAATGAGGATATCTATTCTAAAGTCCTCCATTTTGCTCCAAAGGGTTGTACTCTTCTCAATATTTTCAATTTCTTGAGATAATGAGGTCTTGATACTTTGCATGTGACTTTGGATTACTTCAAAATCAGTCAATAAGCCAATTGTTGAACTTAGAAGATGAGACCCTTCTGATTTCAACCATGCAATGCATTCATCCACCACTCGACCTTTGATTCCCACCTATTTAATTTTCTTAAGAGCTTTAGTGTCCATTGAGGAACCTATGGGCTCAATATCCAGGGAAGATTGTGTAACTTTAAGAAGATCATGGTCAATTGCTCGCACTTCTATTTTAGTTCATTCTTCTCATCCTTCTCTTGATCAAACCTCTGTAACAAAGAGTTAAAAACTGATTGAGAATCCAACTTAACACTCTCATGCATCTCTACTCCCAGCTCTACATTTTGCATGGTATAGTCTTCAGGTTGTATATCATCTTTACTCTTATTTGATGATAGTACCATGACCTCAACATATTTCCTTTTAGTAGCTGGATCTACTAACACCCGAGAGACAGTCTTTGGCTTCTTTGTTCCTTTGAGCTTTGGAGGAACCAACTGCTCAAAATCAAACTCATCATGTGAAATTACATGTTTCTTCCTCTTGGGTGCTATTGCCTCCATCCAAGGTGGTAATTCTGGATTGGCGGGAGGAGTAGTAGCTACTTGTTGAACATCACTTGGTATTTCAGGAGCAAACTAGCTTGAACTTGCAGCGGTTGTAGATGTTGTTATCGGTATCAGTGCTGAAGTATCCAGTGATATGTCTGCTGATATAGTAATAGCTGCTGATGCTAACCCTTCTTTAGTTATGGCCACAGAGGGGAGAGTGAAATGTGCAGTGGAAACAATTTCAATACTAACCAAAGGTGGAATTTTTGTTATGACCATTGTAGTAGAAATAACCTCAGTGCTTACCAGAGATGGAATTTCTGTTATGACCACTATAGAAGGTAAAGTCATCATCTGTTGTTCCACAAACGCTTTCTCCATAGCTTCAAGAAACTCCAACATTGAAGATTCAATGGTGGTTGAAGGAATATCATCCAGACTAGAAAAATTGGATAATGTGAATTTTTTTTTAGCAACTTTTGACTATGACATGTCCAAATTTAACTCTTCGCCATCAAATCCCTCATCGTCTTGATCCAAGTTAGTTTCAATGGAATGAATAATAACCTTTGGATGTGTAGGCACCTATGAGGTGGCAGGGACATTTATTTCACCACACTGTGTAGGCTCTTCATCCTGTGCTTCCTCTTGATGAGGAATTTCACCTTTTTCCAGCTCATTTTCTTTCTCAGTTTCTATAGGAGGCTGTTGTTCTGATTCCTTTGTGATTATCTCAAGTGATGTTGAAGACGATTCACCTTTCTTGGACCCTTTAATTGTGAACTTGATTTTGGGTCCTTTCCCCTTAGATTGTGTTACAGTTGTCAAGGATGATACTTGTGGATCTGCTTTACCCTTGGTTCTTGTTTTAGCTGTAGTTGTCTTACCAACTGGGCCATCACTATTATCATCATCTCCAAAACTACCAGGAAGTTGTTTCATTCTAAGATTCTTTTTTAATAGCCATGCATTGGTATTTTCCAGATTGGGAGAGAGTATTTGAGTGATAGACTTACTCTCCTTTTTCAACCATTGCACCGGAGGAAGTGGAGAGTCGGAAATCTTCATAGACCGGGTCTATTGTGCCATTATTTTCCTCCATGGTCATTGGAATTTTTGCCAAAGCCATATTTTCAATCTGCTCTAGGGAAAGATGACTGAAATCCATTCTTCTTATGTCTTCCTCATCTTGGCGATCCGCCCACACATCCTCGAACCTAAAAACATGGGTGTAGTTTCTTTTGAGCTTATTCTTCATGCCACAAAAATCAAAATTAGTTCGTGCTTTGAATCTTCTCATAGTGTTCCATTGCATCTCTTCCTCCATGTTCTTGGCCTTGGGGTTAGTTAAAACTGAGTACCTGCCAATAGATTCTGGAAACTTCAATCTAGTCTTATGTGCTTGTGATAGCTTTTCATGCACATAGATTAGTTGCCGACACAACTCCATGAGGATGATCTTATCAGAAGGATACCTTGGTAAAATGAAGGGTTCACCTAAGAAATATTCGATTTGGATGTAAGTGAATGTTGGAAACTCAAGAAAAATGCATCCAAAATGAGACACCTTATTATATGCAGCCTCTGATAATCTTTTCTTCTGTAGGCTTTTATCAAACATGTGTTTCCACACAGCAAAGAAGGCATCATTGACTCTCCTAAAATGGCTACCTTGATTCTTGATCGTGAGTTGATCATAGTATTCCTAGATAGGTACTAACCTCCTGTCACCTTTGGTAGATAAACCTAGATATTGTTTCATAGAAGTAGCTGAATATAAAAGGTAAGAAGTCATATAATTTCAATGTCACTTTGACCTCCTTCAACTACGCAGAGAGTGCATCACTGATCTGTTCACCCCAATCAATCCTTGCAGCCCCTTTCCTAATTATATTCATGTAATAGCACATCCAGGTTTGGAAATAATGAGATTCTTTTAAACCCTTCACCCGTGCCAACATGGTGACCATATCATTGTACTCCTCATTCAAGTCACTTCTGTGGAAGTATTTAGGCCATCATGAGGTGGTAGAATTCCTAGCTGCAGAGAGGTACACTGTATTTGATAGTTCTAATACTTAATATAAGTACAGATCCAATAGCCAACAAGATGAGAGGGGGGGTGAATCATACAAACTTAATCATCCATAAAAACATCAGATTCAACCTCGGTAACACATATATCAGTCATATAACCAAAAACTGTCAAACATGCAAACTCAAAAGCATATGAACAATATAAACCTCATAACACCAGATTTAACGTGGAAACCCAAATAGGGAAAAACCACTGTAGGATTTTAGACCCACTAAGAAATATACTCTTCTAGAGTATGCTCGGTTAAAAGCAAATCCTATTAAAGATTACAAACACATTGCTAGATGTGACCCGGTTAAGGGATTTCCCTCAAATCTATTAGGATCTTCACTTTGTTAGAAGTGACCTTGTCAAAAGATTTCAAACACTCAATCAGAATGTCACCTTGCTAGAGGATTTACATATAAGACTGTTAAGTCCACTCAGTTAAGAGATTTCCTGTCACTTTCACAAAATAACAGTAATAAAAATCTATCTGCAACTTCACATCTAAAATGCTAAAGCAGATTCCTATTTGTTCAATACAATCTAGACATAGAACTAATCTTGTCTATCTGTCGGGCATCAATACTCTATTATTCTAACAGGTCTTCAAGCTTCTGTGCTCAATAATCACTATGTAGCATCCCTGTGCATACACTTTCCCACATACATTGTTTATCAATAGTTTCCTATTTATAAACAATCTTCTAACAGCTTAATCTCATTGATCACATTTCCCATGATCAATCATAGCCATCAGATCTTCAATCTTGTCTAGGTTCAATGTATCTTTCGATCTGAAAATGTTTTACCCCGCCTTGGAACTTGCATATTCACCTTGGAACTTGTGTTATTGTAATGTGGTTCAATCTGAGCTGTAGATCTTCTTGCCAACTTTCCATTGCCTTAGATTCGTTAACAAACTACTTCCACGGCTTACCAATCATTGATCCGTTCCAGCTCATTGGCATCATTCATTAAATATCACATGTAAACATTTTATGCATTCTATTATAGCTTGGTTACAACTTGGCAAATACTAAACTTCACTCAGTAGACATTCTGCCTTCATTAACCGATAGCGATAACCTTAGCGTTTACCAACTAGGTTCTTTGCTTGATAACATAGTATAGTATTAACCTTTACATTTACAACATATGTATGATGTTAAAACAGTCAAAAACATCAAGATCTCATCATTGTCTGACTCGGTAGAGTTGCCCATTAAATAACTTATCCCCTTATTCATCATATTCTTTCCTGTGTCTTTACCAACTTCTTTATAATCTTCATATCATACTTCTCAATATATGGTAACATCATACTAAATTAGAAAATCAATTTCTTGACATCAATGACAAAATAATAATATCAAGATAATAAAACATCTTTAATCAGTTATGTCCATAATCATCAACAACCTTCTCAATATCCTTATTGAAATGTCAACAATCTTTCATTGTCTGTTATAATGCAATATTGCCAACAATCCCCCCCTTTGGCATTGATGGCAAAACCAATTGATTTGATCTTTAAAAGATTCGGATTGCTGTGATTCTGAAATGCTGAAATGCAATCCCCCATACATTAGACTTCTCTTCTATTTTCAATCTATAGTCTTCTCTCAGTCTTCTCAGGTCTTCTACCCCTTTGGTAGATCTTCTCCCCTATAATAGTCTTCTCCCCCTTTGACAACAATGCCAAAAAGAATAGAACTAAAACATAATTTCTTTCTGTAAGAAGTTATTTCCTACTGTTGTGTATCAACTGAGTCTCGGTCAGAGTATTTGTCTTCAATTCCTGTTCCCTATATCATTCTCTATATTATTCTAGTATTAATTCCAATACACTTTCAGAAAAAACATTCTAAAGTGTATCACTCTAGCATCAACTCCCCAAAAGATATTCAATAGAGTCATCGAATTGATGCTTTCACTGAACTCGGTCAGTGAGTAGAAGATAGGGGTAGGACCCCTGACTTACTTCTAAGATATTCAAAAGTGTCCTTTGGTAGTGGCTTGGTGAAGATATCTGCTATTTGCTCCTTTGTGTTAACATATTCCAAAACCACTTTCTTCTTTTGAGTTTCTTCTCTAAGATAATGATATTTGATAGATATGTGCTTTGTCTTAGAGTGCATAACAAGATTCTTTGAAATATTAATGGCACTAGTATTGTCACAAAATATAGTTACTGGCTCGATAACTTTCTCATTTATACCTTCCAATAGTTGTTTGATCCATGCAATGTTGGTACAATTCAGTGCTGCAGCAACGTATTCAGCTTCTGTTGTTGACTGAGAAACACATTATTGTTTCTTTCTAAGCCAACTCACTAGTCTTTCTCCTAAGAAGAAAGCTCCTCCACTTGTACTTTTCCTGTCATCAATGTTGCCTGCCCAATTAGCATCAGTATAAACTTTTAAATCAAAATCATTTCCTTTTTGATATACTAAGCCATACTCTTCAGTGCCTTTTAAGTATCTGAAAATTCTTTTGATTGTTGTCAAGTGTATTTCCTTAGGATCTACAAAGAATCTTGCAACAATACCTACTGCATGTGCTATATCTGGCCTACTGTGAACAACATATTTCAACTTTCCAATCATGGATCGGTAGAGTGTCTCATCAACAGATGCAGATTCATCATTCTTTGATAGTTTACAGTTGGTAGTCATAGGAGTACTTACTGGTTTTGAATCCTCCATTCCAAATTTCTTCAAGATTTCCTTAATGTACTTGGATTGGGTAATGAAAATCTCATTTTTCATTTGCAGTATCTGTAAACCTATAAAATACTTTATCTCACCGAATAATGACATCTCAAATTCTTTGCTCATTTCATTTCCAAAATTATTGCATAAAGAGTCATTTCCACAAAATATAATATCATCAACAAATATGGCTGAGATTAGTATTCCATTTTCATCATTCTTCATGTACATGTTGCTATTCTCACTTGTCCTTATAAAACCAATCTTAAGCAAATAAGAGTGCAATCTTTCATACCATGCTCTTGGTGCTTGTTTCAGACCATATAAAGCTTTGTTCAATTTGCATACTTGATCTTTATTATTGTCTTCAACAAATCCTTCAGGTTGTTCAATGAAAACTTGTTCTTCTAATATTCTATTCAGAAATGCAGATTTGACATCCATTTGATATACCTTGAAGTTCTTGAAAGAAGCATATGCCAACAATGTTCTTACTCCTTCAAGTCTAGCAACAGGTGCAAAAGTCTCACCATAATCAATTCCTTCTTCTTGGGCATAACCTTTGCAAACTAGTCTTGCTTTGTTCTGAATGACCTCACCTTTTTCATTTAACTTGTTTCTGAAGATCCACTTTGTACTGATTACATTTTTGTCCTTTGGTCTTGGGACCAGTGTCCATGTGTCATTCTTCTTGATTTGATCAATCTCTTATGTCATAGCATTTATCCAATCTTCACTGTTAAATGCCTCTTTCACTATTCTCAGTTCAAATTTAGATATCAAACATGTGTTCTATCTCAGTTTGTTCCTTTTCATCACTGGATCATCCTTATCTCCTATAATCTGACTTGGTGCATGGTGTCTTCTGACATACTTGGCTAATACAGGCTCGGTAGGCTCTGTATGATCTTCTTCATCACTCGGTAACTGGATATTTTCTTCATTTTCTTCAACAGTTATCTCGGTAGAACTTCTTGGTTGCACATAGACAAATTCATCATAGTCTTCTGGTTCTTTGGAATTTCCTTCATCATTTCTTTTTGCAAATTCATCAATTTTCACATTTGCACTTTCTACTATTTTGTTAGATGATTTGATCAGACATTTAAATGCTTTGCTTCTAGAAGAATATCCTAGAAATGTTCCTTCTTCACTTTTCTGATAAAACTTGCCATTTCTATAATCTTTATCAACATAGCATTTACTTCCAAAGATTTTAAAATAACTTACATTGGGTTTCTTGCCATACCATATTTCATAAGGTGTCTTCAAAGTACCTTTCTTCAATTGAACTTGGTTTAAGGTGTAAATAGTTGTGCTTATTGCTTCTCTCCAAAATGTTTATGGAACCTTCTTGTCAATCATCAGTGTTCTAGCACAATCCACAATAGATCTGTTTCTTCTTTCATCTATTCCATTTTGCTATGGAGTTCTCAATGCAGAGACTTGTCTTTTAATACCATGATCATTGCAAAATAGGTTGAACTCATCAGATGTGAACTCTCCTCCTCTATCTGATCTAAGACATTTCAGTTGTCTTCTTGTTTCATTTTCAACTCTAGCCTTGTACCATTTAAACATTTGAAAACCTTCTGATTTTTCTTTTAAAAACATTACTGGCATCATCCTTGAATAATCATCCACAAATAATATGAAATACTTATCACCATAATAACTTTGAACTTTCATAGGACCACAAAGATCAGTGTACACAAGATCTAAAATTCCCTTAGAAGTGTAGGACTTACTTGTAAAGCTTGATCTTGTCATCTTACCCATCTGGCGTCCTCGGCACATAGTATTCTTAGGTTTTTCAAGACTCGATACCTCTTACTCAGTGCTTCTTACTTACTTTGATCATATTATCAAAATTAACATGAAAAAACCTTTTATGCCATAACCAGGTATCATCTATCTTTGCATGCAAACACTTATTGTGAGTTGAGTCAAGGTGAAATGTATTACCTTTTGTTTGTGTCCCAGTAGCAGCTAACTTTCCATTCTTGTCATGAACTTTGACAATTCCTTTCTGAAATTCTATTCGGTAACCTATGTTGTTTAGTTGTGCTACACTCAACAAATTGTATTTCAAACCTTCAACCCAATAAACATCATTGCATCTTGCATTATCAAGAAGTGTTATGGATCCTTTACCTCTTACCGGACATGGTGCATCATTACCAAATCTAACATAGCCTCCATCATAATCTTCTAATATAACAAACTTGTGTTTATCTCTTGTCATATGATGTGAGCATCCACTATCTATAATCCAAGAATCATTAGTGTTTATGTGAGATATTAGGGATTTTTCTTCATACCTTTCTTCATCTGATCCATCCTTGATAACCACATAAACAACTTCCTCTGTATCAGTCTCATCTGATTTATCATCGTCAGATTCCTCATCAGCAATTAAGCATGTCTTTCTATCTCTTCTTTTGAAGTCTCAGTGTCCTCTGTAATGATTATCTTTCTGTCTGTCATCTCGGTAATCTCTCTTTTCAGTGAAATCTTTGTCAAGACAGTTAGAAGCCATATGTCCAATCTTATCACAATTGAAACATTTCAAAGGTAGTTTTCCTTTATACTTACCTTTGCCTCTCGGTAACCTTTTGGCCAATAGTGCTTCAAACTCTTCTTGCTTTTTGATTTCTTCATACAGTTTGTGTACCTCCTCCATGTTCTTCTAAAATCTTTCACTTGCTCCACTGTGATCTCCTTCAGAGTACTTATACTTTCTTTCATTGTAATCATTAGATTCATTCAGATGAAAAGAACTAAATGCAGATTCAACTTTATTTACCGATGACCCACTGTTATCAAAATTACTTTACTCAAATGCATGTAGCTTACCAATAGTAGCATCCAAGGAAACTGACATATTAGGTACAGACCTCAATTCATTGATTGCAGAGACTTAGATTGCATAGGTAGGTAGAAGGGTTCTTAACAACTTACTTATCACATCCTTTTCTTCAATAGTTCCTCCTACTCCTTTGATTTGATTTACAATCTCCTTTAGTCTTGTGCTGTACTGGGTTATGTTCTCACCTTCATTCATCCTCATGGATTCAAGTTGTCCTCTTAAACTATCTACTTTTTCTCTTTGAACATGTTCATCTCCTCCATATACAGATATGAGCTTAGTCCACATTGCCTTTGCATCAGTACATCCTTCTAGATCATTAAACTCGGAATCGGTCAATGCAGATGTTATTTCAATCATTGCTTGAATATGTTCTTGCTTCACCTTTATCTCTTCCATAGTCAATGGATAGGTGCTCGGTGCAACAAAATCATTCTCCAGATAGTATATAGCATATTCTCCAACTCTTGATAGATGTAGCTTCATCCTTTTTTGCCATGTAGAGAAACTTGACTTATTCAGCTTAGGTGCATCCCTCTTATACATCTTTGGATCTTTAACTCAAGTGCCTTTAAACTTTCCTTTCAGAGTCCAAAGCTCTGATACCAATTGATAGTTTTGATACTTAATATAAGTACATATCCAATAGCCAACAAGATGAGAGGGGGGGGTGAATCATACAAACTTAATCATCCATAAAAACATCATATTCAACCTCGGTAACACATATATTAGTCATATAACCAAAAACTGTCAAACATGCAAACTCAAAAGCATATGAACAATATAAACCTCATAACACCAGATTTAACGTGGAAACCCAAATAGGGAAAAACCACTATGGGATTTCGGACCCACTAAGAAATATACTCTTCTAGAGTATGCTCAGTTAAAAGCAAATCCTGTTAAAGATTACAAACACATTGCTAGATGTGACCCGGTTAAGGGATTTCCCTCAGATCTGTTAGGATCTTCACTTTGTTAGAAGTGACATTGTCAAAGGATTTCAAACACTCAATGAGAATGTCACCTTGCTAGAGGATTTACATATAATACTGTTAAGTCCACTCGGTTCAGAGATTTCCTGTCACTTTCACAAAATAACAGTAATAAAAATCTATCTACAACTTCACATCTAAAATGCTAAAGCAAATTCCTATTTGTTCAATACAATCTAGACATAGAACTAATCTTGTCTATCTGTTGGGCATCAATACTCTGTTATTCTAATAGGTCTTCAATCTTATGTGCTTGGTAATCACTATGTAGCATCCCTGTGCATACACTTGCCCGCATACATTATTTATCAATAGTTTCCTATTTATAAACAATCTTCTAACCGCTTAATCTCATTGATCACATTTCCCATGATCAATCATAGCCATCAGATCTTCAATCTTGTCCAGGTTCAATGTATCTTTCGATCTGAAAATGTTTTACCCTGCCTTGGAACTTGCATATTCACCTTGGAACTTGTGTTAGGGTAATGCGGTTCAATCTGAGCTGTAGATCTTCTTGCCAACTTTCCATTGCCTTAGATTCGTTAACAAACTACTTCCATAGCTTACCAATCATTGATCCGTTCCAACTCATCAGCATCATTCATTAAATATCACATGTAAACATTTAATGCATTCTGTTATAGCTCAGTTACAACTCGGTAAATACTAAACTTCACTCGGTAGACATTCTGCCTTCATTAACCGATAGTGATAACCTTAGGGTTTACCGACTAGGTTCCTTAGGGTTTACTGACTAGGTTCTTTGCTTGATAACATAGTTTAGTATTAACCTTTACATTTTACAACATTTGTATGATGTTAAAACAATCTAAAACATCAAGATCTCATCATTGTCTAACTCGGTAGAGTTTCCCATTGAATAACTTATCCCCTTATTCATCATATTATTTCCTGTGTCTTTATCAACTTCTTTATAATCTTCATATCATACTTCTCAAGATATGGCAACATCATACTGAATTAGAAAATCAATTTCTTGACATCAATGACAAAATAATAATATCAAGATAGTAAAACATCTTTAATCAATTATGTCCATAATCATCAACAACCTTCTCAATATCCTTATTGAAATGTCAACAATCTTTGATTGTCTATTATAATGCAATATTGCCAACAGTATTAATTACTTTCCTGCATTTGACCTCATTTTTCTCATAGTACTCCTGAGCACTTTCTTGAGAAATGTCGGCCACTTCCTCGACTGGAGAACCTTTAGAAACATTGTTGAAGAAAACATTGTCCAAAGTCATGACCACATTTTGATTAGCATCCTTAATCTATCTTGTATTTGGATCAAAGTGATCCGCCACTACAAGCACAAAATCTGGATCATGAGCTGCAACTGGGAAGGAAGCATATTTATGCAACTCAGATTTGATCAAGTTTGTTAAGTGGGAAGGAGCTTTCTCAACTCGATCAATAAATTCATGCATACTAACTTGATCAATTTTTGTATCTTTGATCTCCTTGATGTTTGAATTTATTGAACTCTCTAGGTACAAATTCAAGTATTTATCATACTTGTACTTCATCTTCTTTGCTGATGTTTTACCCGGTGAAGATTCCAACTGACTCGAAGAAGGCTTTGATTTGTCCTGACAGGGTCTTGACATTTGCAAATTACTGCATTCAACACTGAGGATTAGCTTCTTCGATAATTATTATCATCAATAAAACCAAATTTTATCAATCGGATCAAAAAATTGGACTCAGAACAGGCTTGGGAGCAAAACTATCAAAATTGGTAGGTCGGGGAAAAAAGTCCGATCTGCACCTTAAGAGTCAAAATTTGCACATCAGACTTTAAATTCCGATGTGCAAATTGGGGGAAGTCATCGGCACATCGGACTTTAAAGTCCAATGTGCAAGCTAGGAAAAATCATTAGCAAATCGAACTTTAAAGTCTGATGTGCAAGTGGAAAATCATTCAAAAGACCAGCACATCAAACATTAAAGTTTGATGTGCTGGGGAGGGGCAACCAATTGACATGTCAAGTTTTAAAACTCGACATGTCAATTTGACAATCTCCTCTTGCATATCGGACTTTAAAGTCTGATATGTGAGGTTTAACCCTCAAGCATATCAGACTTTAAAGTCTAATATGCAGAGAGATTTCCACTCATTAGCTTGCATGTCCCGATGTGCAGGCGAGGGAAGAGGGGGAAGAAAAACAAAAAGGGTCAGAGGGCCATTGGACATTAAAGTTTGATGTACCCTCAGACCTTGAGAGGAATATTTCGAGAGCAATTGGATTTTAAATGTCCAATGCGCTCCTAATCAACAGAAAACCCAAAACGACGGAGAAAAAAAGATGGAAGGGAAAAAACAAACAAAAACAATAAAACCCTACCTCAATCCACACGGCCGAAGAAAAATCAGATAACTAGCGAGGTTATCAAGGTTGAAAACACGATGAGAGGAGAAGGAGTGCACGCGCAGAGGAGAAATCACGAAATGAAATGAAGAAATAATCCCCAAAAATTAATAAATAAACTCAAAATTTGCAATAAATGTGATCATTAATTCCTAATCGCATCGTGCATGTCGGACTTTAAAAGTCCAACATGCAGGACTAAAACACTTGCAAGTCGAACTTTAAAGTCCAACATGAAGAAAATTGCTAAATCAACTTGCACATCGAACTTTAAAGTCTGATGTGTAGGTGCAAAGACCCTGCAGGTCGGACTTTAAAGTCCAATCTGCAGGGGTAGAACCAAAATTTTAGACATCGGACTTTAAAGTCCGATGTGCAAATTCCCTCAAAAGGAAAAAATCCTGCAGGTCAGACTTTAAAGTTAAAGTCCGACTTGTAGGTAAAACTGCAAATCTAAAAGAACCTAAAAACAATAAAAATGAAAAGCGAAAAGCTAAATGAGCTAACCAACAGAGTCGATCAAGCTCTCCCGGAGGTTGTAAGGTGCAAAATAGACTAGTTTCATAGGGCTACCTCATGATTTTGGTCATGTTGAAATCCGGGATAACAGTTTAATGATAAATTTAGTAGTCAAAAGGTGACATCAAATGAAAACTGTCAAATTTTTTATGTTGGACTTCAAAATATTATAACGAAAAAAATATACATCAATTTTTTTAATTTATTTTTAACTCTACATATATATGTTCTCTATTTGGAAAAAAAATCAGAAAAAATAAAGTTTGTTTTCATTTTTTTGGTGAAGCTAACTAGAACCCTTAATTTTTAACATTTTTCAACAATGAAAAACCAGTCTTTGAATTTATAAAAAAATATCAATTTTTTTTCAAAAAAATT
This sequence comes from Cryptomeria japonica, assembly GCF_030272615.1. Lineage (NCBI taxonomy): Eukaryota > Viridiplantae > Streptophyta > Pinopsida > Cupressales > Cupressaceae > Cryptomeria > Cryptomeria japonica. The sequence continues at coordinate 24,617,770 of NC_081405.1, read as the reverse complement.
TAAAAAATAGCAAACCTAAATTTCATTAATATTTCTACACTTGATCAGTTTACATCATTTCAAAATTCAACTTAGAAATTTCACTTTTATGTAGTTGAAGTTAAACAGTTTTAGTTGTGCTGGTTAGTTCCTTTACAGTTTTAGTTGTGTTGGCTAGTTCCTTTATAAAAGTGTGACACAGGTTTTGCTTTTACCCTTATAGTAGCAACATATTCTGCTTTTGTTGTTGAAAGTTCAAGAACCTTCTATAGTCATGAAATCCAACTAACTGTATTCCACCTACAGTAAACACATATCCTTTGGTGCTCCTCCCGCTATCAAGGGATCTACTTATTCTATAGAACTTCTTGTTGGAGTTTTAAGTACCTATTTTTGTCTAGGTTGCATTCCCCCATTAATTAATTTTGGGGAAAACATGACTCACAAAGTCATCAAAATTTAAACCCAACAACATGATCAAGTGCCACATACCAATAGTTATATTATAGTAGTCCAATTTTGAATAATTATATTATAGTAGACAAATCCATTCATATCATATTGAGCATCAATCTTGAAAAGAACTATTAATTGATTGTATAGTAGATTACTATCAAAAACTGTATTAAAAAATATAAACATTGATAGATTATAAGTATACGAAGATTCTTGATTAGATATTATATTGAAAAACTCTCAAAAATTATATCTGTATCAACTATTTGACACCAAGTTTAGACCATTTATATAATATTCTCAACAATTAGAATTATGAAAACTAAAATAAAAGATAATTAAAATATTAAAATTATCAAAATAAATTACATAATAATAACTTATCCACTTCATTAAATTATAATATAAGAAACATTACAACATATCTACTCTAAACTTTAACTTGTTAAAGTGACTATTTCAATTACACTCTTAAATTACAACCACATAAACAGCGCTTAGAATTACACTATCACCCATTAATGTGAAATTCAGATCTAAACAAATTAAAACTTAAAATATGATTAACATATGTTCATGTTTAAGCTGAACTGTGACAGTCGACACGTTGTTTGAGATGGTGGGGATGGTTGAGTGCGATTTGAACATCCTTGATTCCGCTACCGCTACAATTGAGCACCACCTTGCTTCCCTCACCCAATTCAGGGCATAGTTTACTGAGATAAGCCACCGCATGAGCCGTCTCAAGAGCAGGTATGATGCCCTCTAATCTCGACAGCAGGTGGAAAGCATCTAATGCCTCCTCATCAGTGACGCTATAGTACTCTGCACGACCAATTTCCTTAAGAAAACTATGCTCTGGTCCGATGCCCGGGTAATTCAGTCCGGAGGCGATAGAATAAGGCTCAACGATCTGCCCATCATCATCCTGAAGCAAAAGGCTCATCCCTCCGTGCATAACACCCACCTCCCCTCTGCTCAAAGTGGCCGCATGCTTTCCACTCTCCAGCCCCGACCCTCCTCCTTCCACACCAATCAACCTCACATCTTCATCACTCACAAACTCATGAAACATCCCCATTGCGTTTGAGCCCCGCCCAACACAAGCAATCACTACATCAGGCTTCCCCCCCCATTTCTCCATAGCCTGTCTTCGTGTCTCTTTCCCTACAACAGCATTAAACTCCCGTACAATCATGGGGTACGGATGTGGACCGATGACAGAGCCCATGATATAGTGCGTGCTCTCCACATTCGTAACACAGTCCCGAAAAGCCTCCGATGTGGCGTCCTTCAATGCGGCGGACCCATAAAAAACCGGCCTCACATCAGCCCCCAAAAGCCGCATTTGAATGACATTAGAGGCCTGGCGCTCCATATCACGGCCGCCCATGTACACAACGCACTGCAAACCGAGCCGGGCAGAGGCAGCGGCAATTGCAAGGCCATGCTGCCCTGAACCAGTCTCGGCCACTACCCGTTGCTTTCCCATGCGTTTGGCGAGGAGTGATTGCGCAATGGCGTTGTTCACCTTGGAAGATCCCGTGTGATTGAGATCTTCCCTTTTCAGGTAAATTTGGGGCCCTCCCCCATAATGCTCCGTTAGCCTCTCTGCAAAGTAGAGTGGTGACTGGCGGCCCACGTAGTCTTTGAGAATGGCGGCCAGCTCTTTCTGAAAGCTCTTGTCTGCTTTGATTGCATGGAAGGCTAATTCCAGTTGGGAGAGCGCATGCATAATTGTCTCGGGGACGTATTTGCCCCCATATTTCCCATATCTCCCAAACGCATCGGGCCTCTTGGTACCCAACAGGGATCCCGCAGCCTTGAGTGAGAGAAGTGGTGATAAGGAAGGGGGGCAGGCGCAGGCGCTTCCTTTGATTCTCTGCAACCGCATTATGATTGAGGGATTTCCACCCCCTCTGGCTGTGGACCATCGCCATCTACTCTCCATTGCTAATCCTAAACTACCCATTTCGTTTTTTGGTAGCTACTTACTTCTCCAAAGAAGCTCTACGCTCTACTATTAATATAGGACACAGTTTTGAACTTACATTTCCATCAAAATACTCTTATAAAACGTGTAGAAATTGCCTCTACTTGCAACAATCTGACAAACGAGGACTACCAGCTGTCGTTTGGTTTTACTCTATATATGTGAATGATTTCATCTGACCAAGATCCGAGGACTTAGGGAGGATGAAATTGTATGGATAGGAAATTCTCATTTTACTATTTTTAATTTTTTCAATTTTGGGAGTACAATTATTGTAGGGGAGAGGGGTCACTAGTTGTGTCGCATTCAATTATTATTGTGTGGGGTCAATAATTTTGTGGTGCTTATGATTTGCTTCTTTTAAAAAAAAATAAAATGTAAAGACAGATTACCTTAAATAGACAAATCAAAGACTGTCAAGGGGACCACAAAGAAAGTGGTCCATTATCAACATATAAGCATATAGCTTGCATTTCATAACCATAATAGAAAACGTTATCTTAAAGGTACGAACCGTGCATGAAATTACAAATACTATAACTAACAATGTAAATCATAAGATTACAACAATGAGGACTAAGAAGAACAAACTAGTGGAATAAAAAGAAAGAGGAGCAATCAATTTTGTAAGAGAATCATTAGTCCTTGACCAATACAAATCTTCTTATTTCTAGGTGGTCAATTCACTTGACATTTGATGCTTAGAATTTGGAAATTCATCTTTATGTTCTTCCTCAAATCTATCTATATTGAAAGAAGAGAGGAGTAAGACAATAAAATATTTCAAAGTAAGGCTTTAGAACTATAAATACCTAAATAATCTTATAAAACATTGTTTATTAGTTATTTAATATTCTACAATTTAATGTTCTTTAAATATACTTATTTAATTATTCTTCTTTTGTTATTACTACATAACTTTTTTTAAATAAATTTATGATAATACTAAATTACCTATCTTACTTCTTATTATATTCATTTTGTATTCATCCATTTGCCATTATTATATATCAATTGTATCTTTCTATCATAATATTCATTTATTTGTATTATTTTTGCTTTATGTAGTTGTATTGTCACTTAAAATTTTAATATTATATAATCTCAATAATCCTCTTTGTTTTTACTATTTAACAATTATTATGTATTTAATTAATTGTTATTCTTCACAATAACTCATAAAGTTTTGAGTCCTATTTTTATCAAAACATTTGAGCTCTTCTTTATCTCTTATCATATGATGTCTTTTTAGTAGTTGTATATAATATGGTTGAATCTAATAGGATTATTCAATTGCATTGACCATGATTATTGTTATTTAGTTTTAATTTGTCTCTCTTTTTTTATGCATTTTGTTTTGTTTGTGTCTCATCCTTCTCCGCATTCCATGTGGTTCTTTTCCCCTCTCTCCTCGCATGCTTTAAATCACCTTGAGTCAAGCTATGTCAGCAAATTACAATTCTACATCTCTTGACACTCTCTAACATCCTAATGATGGATCACAAAGTGTGATCCGAAATGTTGATGCAAAAAAGGACACATACAATCAAATCCATAAGTAGTCAAATGATAAATTCTTAATGACTGGTATGGTTATCATTATGAATCTTGAGCATTTATCATCATGTCATAGATCTAACAATAAATATGGTGTGTGCCTCTTTTTCACTAAAGGCAACCCTATTTTAAGAAGGCATTGTATTACAAATGTGTATTATGATGTATTCGAGGATTTTGATAGTTGTTTAGTTGCCTATGGATCTTCATTGGTGATACTCAATGTGAGAAGGTTTCTCTGTAAGTATTTTAATATATTTTTGGGGTGGGTGCGAGATCATCGAGGTCCAAAAAGTGACAATAGGCGAAAAAACATGTTTTTACTTTGCCAAACATGCCAAATTTTTCTTTGAATTTTTGTATGGGTTAGGCAAAATTTGAATTTGGTTTGTAAATACCAAACCAAAATGGATATTTGTTAGTAATAGAAAAATAGATATCTATTAGTAACAAATATATGTTATTAACGAATATATGTTATCAACATATATCTGTCAATAGCATATATTTGTTATTAACGAATATCCCATTTTCTAACATCATTGTTGTAATGTCATGTTTTCAAAAATGGATATCTATTTGAAACAAATATCTATTATGGAGAACAAAATGGATATCTGTTTGTGTAGCCTAAAAAGAATACTTTAGTAAAATGGGTATAAATTTTGTGTTTCTTATCAAAATTATATTTTTTTACAGGCGTTGAAAAGGTAATCCAAAGACCTAAAAAATGGACAAGGTAATTTTATTGTATTATACACCAAAAATTAATTATAATCATTTATAGTTAATCATTCATTTTTTAAACTTTAAATACTCACAACTTTTGCATACACTCTTTTATTTCATTTTTTTCTCCTAAAAGAATTGAAACATTTAAAAGGTGGTAAATAATGAAACATTTATATTTTATGTACTAATATAGGGAAGGAAGGAGAGATTCAATGAGAGATAGAGAGATGTATAAAGAGGGACGAAAAGAGAGGGACAGGGTAAGGGAGAGATAGAGCAATAGGTTTACGTCACACACACACACACACACAGAGAGAGAGAGAGAGAGAGAGAGAGAAATGATGGCTTATCAAAATTTATAAATCTACTTAATAAAATGCATAAATTTTTATTATAATTACTCATTTAATGTTTCAAGTATTTTGAGATAATTTTTACAAAAAAATCATGAAAGAGGGAATCCATATGCAAAAGTTGTGAGCATTTGATGTTTCCAAAATGAAGGAAGAATTTAAATTAGTTATAAATATGGTTATGCATAATACAGATATACTACCAGTTCCACTATGTAGAGCTCTAAATAACCTTTCTAACGCCTATAAAAAATCAAAATTTTGATAAGAAACATAAAAGTTATTGGCATTTTACTAAAATGTGTTTTTCTAGGCTTTTCAAAATGAACACTCATTTGAAACAGATATTCATTTTAAACGAATATCCATTTTGAAAAAAAAGTAATTTTTTTTTTTTTAAAGTGACTTGAAGAAACAGATATCTATTTTTTTCATTTAAAAAATGGATTTATATGATTATAATATCTGTTACTAATAGATAATCATTTTTTGACATTATAGTTTTCCCTCCATTTTTTCCTTTGGATTTCTTTGTGATTTGGCTTGGGGATGTCAAACCTATAAAGTCAACACAAAAATTATGTTTAGAAGTTTTGCTTACTTTTCCAAACTTTCCCATGTGAATGAGGACTTTTTTAATTCGAAATTGATTAAACGAAAAGGGTTTATTAGGGAAATTGATATCTTTTCACCAATATAAATGATGTCTTATTTTTAATTTCATAAATAATTATTAATTATTTTCTATATGCATTGAGACTAAAGTCTTAATTGAGAGTTTGATTGAAAAACATCTATAACTTTCAAACGGTTTCACATTTTTTCATTCTGAAAGATGCACAACATTCTATGCTTTGCATACTATAGAAATAAAAAAATAGAATTTCATAAATTTTTTACCAATTTATGGTGGTCAAACATACAAGATTTTTTTCTTTTAAGTTTTAGCAAAAAATTCATAACTAATTATTTACTAGGGATAAAACTACAGAAAATATGTGGCACATCCGAACATGTGTCTTCTACTTATATTTAACATTTTTGTCAAAAAATATTATGTTTTTCTTCTATTAGGTTGGTCACACATACACCTATTTTTTTATCTTTTTTGTACAAATTTAGTAATATTGCATTGAAATTTCAAATTTTGACCAAATGTTTTTTCTTTTTCAAAAAACAACTAGTATCTTAGAAACTACATTCAATTTTCTACAAATTATATTCTTTCATATTTTTGAAATTATGCTATTAACCTTTTCAAATTTTCATGTCAAATTGTCTAACTCCATTTTTTTTAATTTCCATTGCCACCTAAGGACCTAGTTTGGCCCCTCATAATCCTAGACATACTCGTTGATCTCTCAATAAAATATTCCACAGCTTTTGGATTGTGGGGTTTTTCTCCTAAAAGGGTTTTCCCCACATAAATCACTATGTTGTGGTATGCAAACTATTTATGTTTATTTCTATTAAATTTTTGTGTCTGTTGTAAAAATCTTTAAGATTTTTGCATTACCCTCCTCTCAAGATTAGTGTAGGAAGTTGTCTCCCAACCTAAGTTCCATACAATTTTCAAAAATCAAAAGAAACCATGTAACCAATAAAATATAGAATACTTACAAAAGAGAACAATTTCAAAAATTGTGAGCGAGAAGGGGAAGGGGAGAAATAGGTTTTTTGGAGGAGGGGAGATTGCAAGGGACAAGGATGAAAACAATGGCGATGGGGAGGGAAATGGTCATGGTCATGGATTGCATTGTCGTCTGGTCATTGGTGTGGCCTTGTGGGTCATTTTGGTTCCAGGGTATGCATAATTGTCTCCTTCTACTTGGTGCTCAGTTAAGGGTCAGAGGGAGATTGCCTCTAGTACTATTGGTGTATGTATGATGGCTTTGTGCCTTCATGTCATTTGTTCTTTGTACTTGTGCATGTTTCTAGGTTATTTTTGTTGCTCCTACGAAGGTTGTTGGAGATCAAGGTTTGGCATAGTGTTTTTTTTGTGGGTGTGCAATCCTTCTCTACCTTTTGGTATGGCGTTGGGTGTAGATTTGTTTGCTTCCTGATGGATTTTATTAGGTCGACAGTGAGTGATGTGTCTGCATTTAAAGGTGTTATCGTGCCTCAATTTTTCAAGGCCTTCAGGGGCCTTGACAATTTTCTATCCCTTTCCTTCCTATGAGTGATTTATACTATTCGTGTGTGTGGCAGGTAGTACCCTATTTTGTGGATCTCGTTTTCTACCTTTGTTGCTTGAGTGATTCATAGCTTGTTTAAGGCTGTCTTTCTTTCTTGGGCTCCTTTAGCAGCTCTCCTAAATGCTAGCAGATACTTTTTCCTATTTTAGGTCAGACCTTTGGGTGTGGGAAGGATGGTGTTGTCATTGATTTCTCTACTTCCCATCTAACTTTAGCTTTTGGGGTTTCGGCCCATTTTTTTCTTTATCGGTTGGTTTTATTGCCCTTGTTGAGCAGTTGTTCTTTGCTAAGGAACCTTTGCCTATGGGATGTGGTGTGGTGTTGTGCAAATACTTTATTCTCCTTTGTGCCTTCTAGGATGGGAGTTTTTGGAAAAGAGTTGTTAGTGCTTGGGCTCTTCTTTCTATGGGGGCCTCTAAGGTGTTTGTCCCTCTCCTTGTGTTGAGGGATATTTGGGGCTTATGGAACCTTGTGCGCATTTGGTGGGGTCCTTTTTTCTTTCATCAGCCTTCCATTTAGAGACTTATTTTGAGGTGGAGTTTTCTTTTGTGGTGGATGGTTGAGGTATTGGGGTTTGTGGGGTATATTCATTTCTTGGTGGAAGATGGATTTCTTGGTGGTGTTGGTTATTGGCTATCATTGGTGGGTTGGAAGTGGTTGCCTGTTCAGGGTTGGTTACCCTATGAGCGATTAACCAAAGAGGGTTATGCTTCCTTCTTATTGGCTATTGAGGTGGTTCCTGACGCCCTCTAGGAGATCTCATGTTCTTCTCGGGATAATGTTTTTTTCCCTACTACCCTTTGACCTCATTTGTTTCCTCTTGAGGGACAATTTATTAATGCTACTTTATTGGAGAATATTTTTCAAGGAGTTTTGTTTGGAAAAAGGTTGCGGGAAGCCTTTCAAAACATGTTGGTTTTTGATCCCTTGGCTACTTTGGTCTCAATATAAGGGTTTTTTTTTTTGCAGGAAGATGGTTTGGGGTTCTTTCCTAAACCCTTTTGTTCTGATTATGTGACATGGTAGGTTGGGAACCTTGTTCGGGCTCTAGTTTGAGGTTTCAGTCTTAAACCTCTGTTCAAAAAAGGGTCTACCTTTTTTGGTTATTGTGTTCTTGGTGGTCTCACTTCTTGTAGGTTCCTCCATTTTGTTTTCCTTCGTGGTGGTTACGTAAAGGTTGGGCCTCTCACAGTTAAATTTATTCAGAACATACTTACAAAAGAATCTTGATAGTTAAAACCAAATCATTTTGTTCATACTTGTTGTACAATGGTATTATCAATTTTTTAATTTAAATGTAAATAAAAATTCACTCAAGTTAAAATTGATAGTTATTTACATGTCAAATAATTAATATTTTATAATAAATATAATATTAATATTAATAGATATCATAAATACATCTATCTATAAAATGTATCAATTTTGAACCGTGTTATTTGTTTAAGAATTGTTTTATTTTAATCTAGAATTATTTTCTTACTAAAAATAAAACACAACTATTAATTTTAAAATTAAAATTATGAATTAAGAGATAATTTGGATGAAATTGTGTTATACACTCAATTGTAAACACTATAGCCTATACCCTCAATTCTAAACCATACACATTGTAATCTCAATCTTAAATGTTATACCTTCAACCGTAAGCCATATGCTCTCAACCCTATACCCTAAACCATCAACCCTAAAACATATACCATCACCCCTATACCATCAATCCTATCCCATCAACCCTATAGCTAAAGCCTATACCTTATCATAACCCTAAACCTTATACCCTAAACCCTAGTCCCTAAAGCTTATACATTAATCCCTCAACTATAAACCCTAAAACTTGGCATTAGTAATATTACAATAAAATCTAATTATATAAAGTTAATCCCTAATCCCTATACACTCGACCCTCCATAATCAACCATAAACCCTACACCCTCAATGCTCAACCCTTCATCATCAATTGCGAACCCTAATTACTAAACACTCAATGTCCATCATAAATCATAAACCTTCAACCCTATGTCCTAAACCCTAAAACCTATATACCTTCAACCCTATTTCATAAAACCTAAACCCTATATAACATCTATTACCTATGCCCTAAATGTTTAACTCTACCTACTACCCTCATCCCTAGGTTGTAAACTCTAAACCCTATACCTTAGATACCTAGGCCCTTAAACCCTAAACCATGTACACTCAACCTTAAGCCATAAACCCTCAACCTTAACCCTAAACACTGAACAATATTGACCCTATACTATTTAGTGTCAACCATCAACCCTAAACCCTAGGCAATAGACAAATAGACAACAATGACTACAACTAGACACTAAAGACACAATTGAACAACTGTGATGTCCTCTTCACCTCTATCACCAATCCAAACAACATGAGAGTGTCTTCACCTATGACATCAATGACAACACCAAACAAGTTTGACATCAATGACAACACAAATCAAGTTTGTAACAATCTCCCCCTTTGTCATTGATGGCAACACGTATACCACCAATCCGCAATCAATTCTCTCCAATGAATTCTCTCCCCCTTTGACATCAAGGACAAAGGGCATAACACACAAACCATTACTTTCTCTTCTTCAGTAACTCTCTCTCCTTTTTGGATATTAACTCTGATAACTACAACACTCCCTCTATCAAGCATATATCTCTTCTACACCATATTTTCCTACAACCATGAAACCACAACCTTTACTTCTCCCCTAAGAGCCTCCACCACATCAATCCAAGAGACAAATGATAAAATTTGACTCTCCCCCTTGAATAATGCACTACTTCTGTGCATCTAGTTTGAAGGAAGGGCAATAACCCCTAACTTCTATCGAAGATACTCAAATGTATCTTTTTGACCATTCCTTAGTCAAAATATCTGCAATTTGACCCTTTGTAGGGACATGATATTCCAATCTTATTTCCTTCTCCGCAATCTTCTCTCTTAAGAAATGATATTGGATAGAAATGTGTTAAGTCCTTGAATGCATCATTGGATTCTTTGAAATGTTAATTACACTTGTATGGTCACACATAATAAGAACTACCTCATCATGCATCACCTTGATATCTTTAAGTATTTGCTTCATCCACATTACTTGAGTGCAACAAGATGTTGCTATAATATATTCTAATTTTTATATAGATAATGACATGGAATCTTGCTTCTTTCTTAACCAAGAGACCAATCTATCTCCCAATAAAAATGCACCACACTTGTACTTATTTTTTCATCAACAGATCAGCTCAATCAACATTAGTGTAAGCATTCACAGAGAAATCATCATCCTTCTTATATCACAAACCAAAATCTACAGTCCCTTTCAGGTATCTAAGTATCCTTTTCACTTCTTGATCATGAGGTTGCTTTGGATTAGCTATAATATCTAGTCTTGAGACAGTCAATTACAATAATCCACCAATCATGGATCTATAATATTTCTAAACAACTTTTGTAGATCCGTCATCCTTTCTCAAATGACAACCAGTAGTCATGGGAGTTCCAACTAGCTTACAATTTTCCATAACAAATTTCTTCAATATTTCCTTGATATACTTGTCCTGATAAATATAAATACCATCTTCTAATTATGTTACTCGAACACCAAGTAAAAATGACAACTCACCAACCATTGATATCTCAAATTCATTTTACATCTCTTCTACAAATCTTTTACAAACATCATCATCTCCTCCAAAAATGATATCATCAACATATACAACACTATTAACAATTTATCACCTTTAACCTTTAAATAAATATTACTAACTCTTGTACCTTTCCAAAACATTTGTTGTAAAAATTATTTTTCCAAGCTTGCATACCAAGCTCTAGGAGCTTGCTTGAGTTTTTGAAGTGTCTTCTTGAGTCTGTAGACCATATCTAGATCTTCTGACAGCTTAAACACATCTAGTTGTTCAACATAAACTTCTTCTTCAAGATCTTCATTCAAGAATATTGACTTAACATTTATCTGATATACCTTAAAGTTCTTATATGTAGTGAATGCAAGAAGCATCCTTATAGCTTTCATCCTAGCCACTGGAGAAAAAGTCTCCTCAAAATCTATATATTCAACTTGTGAATAGCCTTTAAAAACTAGTCATGCCTTGTTTCTTGTGACTTTTCCATCTTCATTCAACTTGTTATGGAACACCCACTTTGTTCCTATCATATTCTTGTCCACCACTCTCGGTACTAGTTCCCATGTTTTGATTATTTGTTATCTTATTCAACTCTTCTTTCACTACCTTCATCCATCCATCATCTTTGCTAACCTCTGGAAAAGTCTTTGGATCTACCTTAGATAAGAAATATAAATTTTCTTGTTCACTGACCTTAGCAAGTTTTCTTCTAGTCTGAACTCTTTTATTTTTGTCTCCAATGATCCGATCTTCTGAATGATTCTTTTGTACATACTTTGCATGTGTCTTAGGTGCATGTTTAGGTTCCTCTTCTTCTGCATTTTACTCTTCTTTATCTTCCAAAACAACCTTCTCTTCTACACTAATGAGGGTATCTTCTATCTCAATATCAGGTTCACATGCAATTGGATTTCATTCTTCACTTACTCTGACATTTGTACTCTCCACAATCTTTTTCAAACTTTTGTTGTAACATTGATATGTCTTGCTCTTTATAGAGCATCCCAAAAATATTCCTTCATCTAATCTTACATCAAACTTTCCTAAATCCTCTTCATATCTTTTGATGTAGCACTTGCTTCCAAAGATTCTAAAATATTTGACTGTAGGTGATCTTTCATCTCATAGTTCATAAGGTTTCATTGTGTGAATCACTCTTACTTGTACCCTATTAAGAATATATAAAGTAGTATGCATAGCTCGTTTCCAAAACACATTAGGTAGGTTAGAATATTTCAGCACAGTTCTAGATACTTCAATAACAATCCTATTCTTTCTTTCATCAACCCTATTATGTTGTGTAGTCCTAGGTGCAAACAATTGCCTCCTAAAACCATGATCTTCACAAAAGAATTCATTTGATGTAAATCCTCCTCCTCTATTGGAACTCAAACATTTTATCTTAACTTCTATTTGATTCTCAATCATAGATTTGAACACTTTAAATATATCTAGTGATTCTAATATTTCTTTTAAGAAAGTGACCCATGTAATTCTAGAATGATCATAAATGAGCAACATAAAATACCTTTCACCTTTTATTCCTCTTATCCTTTTAGGTCCGCATAGGTCGGTATGAATCAACTCCAAAGGTCTTATGGTTGATGTAAAGTGGAAAATTGGATCCTAGTGACTCCCCACCTAGGAGAGAGAAAGGAAGCCACTAGGATAATTTTCACTCGGAAGAAATTTACATTCAAAAGAGGGGCTTGAATCCACTAGATCCAAATCCGAGGGAAAAAAGGATGTGAATTCCAAGTGGATTGCAAGGGTTGAAGTGTTATTTTCCCTCTTTTGTAAATGAGAAAGTTGACCTGTTGACTATGTGGAAAAGAGAGAAGAAATGAGTAAAATGTGGGGCTACCAATTTGGGATCGTGTTGTAACTTCTGATTTGAGCTAATTAGACTGATATGGAACTGCCCTGCAAATTTGGAGAAAATTCGTCAGGACCGTGGCAAGAATGTATATGGTCCTCCACAAAATCCGCCAAATGAAAAGGGATCTTCCGTCTCTGCAAATGAAGCCCAAACCTGCAATTACAGTTGCGCACCTGCAACCTACGCACATAAAAGAGAGGGAGAATGGTTGTGGATAGGGGTTTACCTTAGTCAAACCCCGGTTGAGGAATCAACCTTAAAAGAAAGTAATTGCAAATGCTTGAATGTAAACAATGGAAATGTATACCTTGTAGATATGCAACTTATTGATGATGATTGCTTTGCTTCTTGAATGTAACCACAAATGTTGTATGAAATGCAATGTAACATGACAAAACCCTAACACACACACATGCTTGCAAATATTGAATGTTGTAATGTTGCTCCAATGGATGAATGAAGAAAACTTGAAGGCTTGAATGCTTGATGATGACCTTGAAATCTTGTATCTTCTCCCTATGCCTCTTATCCCCTATCATCCATCCTTGAAGGGGGGAATTGAATTCCTTTTTATACATGCCTCAAGGATTAATTTTCAACCACTGAAGGTCGACAAAGAGGATTTGCAAACCCTGAAGACAATTTATGCATGGGAGATCGGGTAGACCTGGCATAGGGAAACCCTAAGGGGTGGGGACAAGGGTGCCATGACCCTGTCCTAGAGGGGACAAGGGTGCCATGCCCCTGTCTTGCCCTATTTTGGGCCCTAGATAGGATCTAGAGAAACCATAAGTCTTTAAGGAGAAAGGGTGCAGGGATGAAAATGCAGAAATAGGTCTCGGTTAGGAAGGAGATGTTGTCGCTGAGGTGAAGACCTAAAATGTGGTTAAAATTGCAGGAGGTGCAATTTTATGGCACTACATTTATCCCCCACTTTAGTGGAAGTATGTCTTATGCCACTACTACCAGTAAAGTAGAAGAAAGAGAGAAATGAAGATGAGGGATGTGGAGCAATACCACAAGGAGTATAAGACACCACCAATATTGAGGAGCAAAAATCCCCCAATCTTAGGGTCCCAACTCATGCCAACATATGCAAGATAACACAAAATAGAAAGGCACAAGACACACAAAAACAAAGACAAACTGCAAAGAGACACACAACAAGAACAAGACACAAGACGACAAACTAACTAGCCGAAGAGACCTCGATACTCAAATGTCTCAACAACTAATCATGACACAAAGACCAATGTCATCACATAAATATGAGCGATCACATAAAAGAGAAAAGATGACATCATCCATGAACTATCAATAGTAAAACTATGAGTTCATGAGAGGAAGAAGAGAGAGAACATGAATACACACTTTGGCGATCCATGAGAAGAAAGGCGAAGAAGAAAGAAACAATGGACGTCTCATCCCTAAAACTAGGTGATCCATGGAGAGAAGGACATGGAAAATCTTGCCCCTATAGCCTATCTAGGTGATCCATGTAAAGAGAGAGAGTGAGAACACCTTTAGTTCCAGTCAACCTCATGCGCGTGTGTGCAAGTGAGGTTTGAAGCGCCTCATAGGAGTTTATGCTTGAGTACGCTACAACCTGTATAGAATGTATAGTACAAGTGCCAAGAAAGGTGTGACATCCCTCTCTAAGAGGTTGTGCTCTGATTCTGAGAATGATCACCCTGCATAAGATAAAAGTGGTGGCATCTCACTCTAAGAGACCGTGCTTTGGTTCTGAGAATGACCCACTATACAAGAAAAGAAGTGAAGATATCTCTCTCTAAGAGACTGTGCTTTGGTTTTGTGAATGACCCACTGTACAAAAAGTGATGACATCTTTCTCTAAGAGGCTTCCCTCTAGTTCCAAGAATGTCTCACTGTACAAGAAAAGTGACGACATCTTTCTCTAAGAGGCTTCCCTCTGGCTCCAAGAATGTCTCACTGTACAATGCATGAGAGAAATATAGTACAAAGGAGCAGTGTGGGTGTCCCCCCACCCTTAAGATGTCAACATATGTTGATGTTGATATCTTAAGGAAACTAGAACAAGGATATCTACCTTCATCACAAAGAAGATATCCGCTATGCAACAATGCCATAAATCTAGGCAAGAGAGGGAATACTCTTCAAGCAAGGATAAGATAGTTGAAAAGAGATATCTTGATGTAAGTGTAAAAGTGATTCTTGGAGAAGAAGAGATCTTTGTTCAAAAGACATCTACCCCCAAGAGGAGTTATCTTAGACAAATATAACATCTTCTAGAACAAGAAGAGGAAAGAACAAGAATGCAATCCTTCCTCCTATTTCTAGGTGCAAGGGATTCTTGATGAGGGATGACTCACTTTTGGCCCCCAGAGGGATGGGTGAATTTATCATAGATGTACATTACCAAGTGTAAAAGAGGTCGTAGTCAAGGAATAACACCTCTTGTATAAGAGAGAATCCTTGAGTGAACAACAACAATTCCACACAAGAAATGGCATCAAGTAATAGAACTCACACCATCCACTTAATAGGGCAAAGTGGATCCCTAGAGAAAGAGAGAGAGAAGGATCATTGCCCCCCAAGCTAAGGGACAATGAGAAGAGCTTACACAATCTTCTAGAGAGAGATTAAACATAAGCAAATGTACAATGAACTTACATGAACATATGAAAGAAAAGACATTAGTAAATGTAAAATGCATGTCTCAAGTAGTGGTAATCTTCGAAAGGAAGAGAGAAAAAGCATCATATATTCCCCAAGGGGGATTAATCATAAAAGCATACAATTGTAAGAAATGATAATCACATATGCAAAATGCAGCCCTTAGAAGAAATAATGATAAGAAAGAAAAGGGAAAGGAGTGAAAATCCTTTCCCCCCAAGTGAGGAGAATAAGGAGAAACATTACACATTTTCTGATGGTGATTATTTTCAAGTGATATGTCATCCTAGTGGAACAAATCCTTTCAAGGAAGCGATACATACTTCTCAAGAGATCATTCCCTGCTAAGGGACATATCATACTTGCAAATAATTGAAACCATAGAAGAGGTAAGATTTCCAAGAGAATGAAGGAAAGAGAAGAAGTGCAGTACTCATTAAAGATGGCCCTTTCCAAGCAAAGAGGAAAACCAAATAACAATTATATGCTCACATAATAATAACCCTAGCAAGAAAAGAGATATAATAATGAATAATGCACAAAGATAGAGATAAATCTATAGAAAGAAGAAGAAAAATGGAGTTCATGTTGCTGCCCCAAAGTATGTTAAAGTGAAAAAATACCACCACTAATGATAAAGAGCTCCTGCTAAATGGGCTACCTATGCCATGGGGTGAAGAGCAACATGAAGGGAAAAGAAGTGCTAAGGCACTATGTTTTTACCAAGAAATACAGCTAGATCTATTGTGAGACAAATGTGTGCAATATCATATTGCAGTTGAACGCATTTCTTAAATGCATAACATTTTCCAAGAGAATGTGAATATGAATCATGAAAAATGCAATATTCAATACCTTTCACTTGCTTAAGATTTGTGTGTTTATTGTGAGGAGGAAAGGAAATGTTCTTGTCATATTTCAACCTCCAATAGATTCTTGGGGATAATCTGTCAGGATGATAAATATCATCTTGCCATGAAAGAGAGGGTTTGTTAGGAGAAGAAGTTTCATTACCCACAATTCTAATTTTGCCACTATCTATGCCATCTTGAATAGATTTTTGAAAATCAGGGCAATCATCAGCATTATGGTCATGGGTTTGATGAAATGAACAAAAAGGAAGCTTTGAAGAAGAAGCATTCTTGCGGGCTCTCTTGATTTGTTGTTTTTGAAGGTAATCTTGAAAGTTTTGAAGCCTAAGGAATTCGTCCATAGAAAGAGGGGTACCACTTCCTAGGCCTCTTGTAGTAGTTTGTGTAGGATGATTTATAGGTACATGAATTCCATGCTCAAATTTCCCAATTCCTTGTCCTTTAAAACCTTGTTTTGTAATTATATGAAAGCCACGACTATAAGAATGTTGCAATTCACTAGATGTAGGAACAAGATCATGAATTTCTTTTAAATCTAGTTTGTGAGGAGGTAGAAAAGGATTTGTAGATGGAGGAGTATCAGGTGAAATGACAATCTCTTTTCCTTTATCAAGCTTATCCTTTTTGGAAGATTGTGGAAGAACATCTTCATCATCTAAAAGCTCATTTCTAGTGATTTCTATGTGAGGGGAAAGGTCATAAATAAAATACATGACATCATCCTCCCTATATAGACTTTTAGTTTGAAGATAGGTCTTAGGAGAATAAGGAGGATCTAAATATGTAAGAATGTTTATGCTATCATATTGCCCCCCTTGCTCAAGTGTATGTGTATGAGAAGAAGATGGATCTATGTTATGTTCCAATGCTTTCTCTTTGTTAGAGAGATCATTGGTTAAAGAATTAGGTATCATCTCATTTACACAAGATACCCTAGGAGAGGTACAAAGATTAGGATCTTTAGGTTTAGGATCTACAAAAGCTTTAAGGTGATTAACATAGGAAATGCATTTTGTTAACAACATCACCATAATGCAACATAAATGATACATGAAATCTTTGAGATCTAATTAAAAAGAAAATAAATTGGGAATCGTAACAACACAATATGACCAAGTGCTATGAATAAAGAGAAGCAACAAGAAATGAAAGAAACTCGTATCTGACACGTGATTAATATATGCAAAAATTAATGCAATCATATGCCAAAGAGCAAGTAAATCCAATTTATTAATTGCCATTAAAAGTCTCTTAAGTGAAATCTAAATTTGTTGGAAAAGAAGATCTAAAATTAGGACCTTTTTATGAAAATTAATTTTAAGGTTTGAATTTGTGTTTGACCTTAGAGAGTGTTAAAATTTATAAAGTACGATGATTTTCTGGATCTGAGCACAAAAATACAGTCAATTTCGTCTCCCAAAATTTCGGGAAAAAAATCGAGGACCGTGGTGGGAACACACACGGTTTGAACAACTTTTTTTGAAATTTTCAGGGATGATAGAAATTATGATTTTAATGCAAAATCCAAAAAAACAGTTGATTTGGAGATATCTAGATCGGTCGAAAATAGAAGAATCGTTAAAATTAGGGTTTTATGATTTAACCACTGAATTTTCAGAATAAAGAGACAAATTTGAATTGCAATTTTGAAATAGAAATCAGATCTGTAACAAGCAATTAAAATTTAACACCTCACAAGCCTAATTTTCTCAAAATGAATAATTAGGGTTCTTGAGCAATTAACCTCTAAAATTTGCAAATAGATCAAACTTGAAAATGAAAATTTGAAATTCAAATAGCAATTAATTAGATCTAAGAATGAGAAATCAGAATTAATGTGTAAAATGTCGGGTTCACCAAAATGTAAAGTGGAAAATTGGATCTTAGTGACTATCCACCTAGGAGAGAGAAAGGAAGCCACTAGGATGATTTTTACTTGGAGGAACTTTACATTCAAAAGAGGGGCTTGAATCCACTAGATCCAAATCCGAGGGAAACAAGGATGTGAATTCAAAGTGGATTACAAGGGTTGAAGTGTGATTTACCCTCTTTTGTAAATGAGAAAGTTGACTTGTTGACTATGTGGAAAAGAGAGAGGAAATGAGTAAAATGTGGGGCTACGAGTTCGAGATCACATTGTAACTTCGGATATGAGCTAATTAGACTGATATGGATCTGCCCTACAAATTTGGAGAAAAGTCATCGAGACCGTAGCAAGAATTTACATGGTCCTCCACAGAATCTGTCAAATGAAAAGGGTTCTTCCATCTCTACAAATGAAGCCCAAACCTGCAAATACAGTTGCGCACTTGCAACCTACACATAGAAAAGAGAGGAAGAATGGTTGTGGATAAGGGTTTTCCTTAATCAAACCCTGGTTGAGGAATCAACCTTGAAAGAAAGTAATTGTAAATGCTTGAATGTAAACAATGGAAATGTATACCTTGTAGATCTGCAACTTGTTGATGATGATTGCTTTGCTTCTTGAATGTAACCACAAATGTTGTATGAAATGGCATGAAAAATGATAAAACCCTAACACACACACACACACATGCTTGCAAATGAATATTGTAATGTTGCTCCAATGGATGAATGAAGAAGACTTGAATGCTTGAATGCTTGATGATGACCTTGAAATCTTGTATCTTCTCCTTATGCCTCTTATCCCCTATCATTTTTCCTTGAATGAGGGAATTGAATTCCTTTTTATACATTCCTCAAGGATTAATTTTCAACCACCGAAGGCTGACAAAGAGGAATTGCAAACCCCAAGACAATTTATGCATGGGAGACCGGGCAGACCTGACATAGGGCCACCATAAGGGATGGGGACAAAGGCATCATGCCCCTGTCCTAGAGGGGACAGGGGCGTCACGCCCTTGTCCTACCCTATTTTGGGCCCCAGACAATATCTAGAGCAACCACATGTCTTGAAGGAGAAAGGGTGAAGGGATGAAAATGCAGAAATAGGTCTCGATTAGGAAGGAGATGTCATCAAGGTGAGGACCTAAAATGTCGTTAAAATTGCAAGAGACGCAATTTTATGACACTACAGTAGAGTACTCTATGTTCTTAAATTTGTTTCTTTTTTGTTTTCCCATGTGGCAATCCTTGCACACTGTATTGGCAGGTTTCATAATCTTTGACAAATCTCTCATAGCATGATTAGAACTAATCTTCACCATGTTATAAATGTTATTGTGTCTCATTCTTTTGTGTCACAACCAACACTCATTGGTATGTACCAACAGAAAACTACTTCCTTTTTTTTATATATATAATAGACATTACCATTTGTTCTTATACCTTCTACAACTAACCTTTTGAAGCCTCATTTTGTGATCTCACATCTGAACCCATGCAATATGAGCTCGTTGCCTTTACTACACATCTATCTCACACTAAAAAGATCATGTCGCAAACCTTTAACCTCATTTGTCTTATGCTTACCATCAATGGATATGGCTCCTTTATGATATATAAGTGCAACCTCCTCACCAACAAACTTCATTGATCCACAGTCATATTTTTAAATTTCATTTTGTAAACTATCATATGATTTGAGCATCTAGAATCAATTATCCAAGCTTTAGGTTTCACTTTTGCATGCAGTGCTATATTCACAGTCATTAATCTTTCACTATTCTTCTCATCATGAGAAGTACCAGACATTTTGTTTTCCTTTTTTTCTATTGCTGAAAATAATGATTCATCATTTGAGTCATCACAATCTTTTTCTTTAGTGGAATAGGACTTCATCGAAGAGAAATTTTTTTTAGTCTTCTCTCTATGATCTATTATTTTGTTTCTATCATCTCTCCTATAATTATCCTTTCTCGCGTTATCATCATTTTATCTCTTATAGTTATCTTCCCTGAAAGTACATCTAACAACATAATGACCAATTCCTCCACAATTAAAATATTTGAAGGGAAACTTGCCTTTGTATTATATGGAGCCTTTCTCTAGTCTCCTCACAAATTTTTCTTCAATAGCATCTGGATCATTGCTTGTTTCAGGTACATCTTCAATTTTCTTTGTGGCTTTGAATGTAGCTACTTTATTGACATTGTGCAGCTCCTCAAACTCCAATATCTCAAAGGAAAAGAGAAATCCATAGAGCTAACCCAAGGTAAATGTATCCATGTTATGGATTTCTTCAATAGCATACAACTTAAGTTTATAAGATCTAGGCAGTGTGCTCATTACTTTTCTCACAACTTCATTTTCTTTCAATTCTCCACCAATACCTCTAATTATATTTACTATCCCATTCACTCAGTCCATCTAACCTTCAATGTTCTCATCTTCAAACATCATCACTATCTCAAAACTATACTTTCTAGATTTTGAATCTTGACTTTCTTGGTCTTCTAATCTCCTTCATAAATGTTACTCAACTTATCCCAAGCTTCCTTTCATGTTTGCATCATGTGACCTTCAAGAAATCTAAGTCACTTAAAATACTAACAATTACATTTCTTGCCTTGGCATTATTTTCATGATTCTTGACCTCATCAAGAGTAGGACCACCAATTGGAGTAGTATAACTAGTCTTAATAATATCCCATATTCCAAGTGGCAAAGATTTCAAATGATATTCCATTTGCACCGTCAAATAAGAATAATTTGTGCCATCAAATTTTGGTGCTTTCAAGTTAATCTCTTGTTTCATCTCAGAATTTCCTCAAATGGTTAAGCTTATCTTAGAGGAACCTTGCTCTAATATGGTCAATTGTTGAACACACCACAAGACTATAAGGGAGGGGTAAATCAGTTTGAACATTAAACTGAATTAGCTTTAATAATTTAACCTTCAAACAACAATTATCTTATATTTGCAATAATGAAACATGAAACCACAAAACACAATACACAAGAGAACACGAGATTTACATGGAAAACCCTAAGCACGGAAAAAACACAGTGAGAATCACACTCATAATAGGAATAATTTATCATAATTTTTTAGGCTAAAGGTCAAGGCAACTCACTTCTCCTGATTTAGACTTGCAAGACTAAGGTGCACAACCTTAGGGAAAGATAAGATATAATTGCATTACTTTAAGATGTGCAATCCCAAGGCAAGATACAATGGACTTGCATTATTGAAGTTGCAACACATTAACCAACACTAACCAACTTCTCTGGACTAGTATGGACAAAAAGCCTCACTGTCAGCAAACTGCAATAACCAGCTTAAACACATGAGCAACTAAGAACTTGAATACATGATAGTGAAACATCCACATAACATAGACATTAAATATAGAACCACAAGCCAACATCTTCAAAACCCAGACGAATGTAGAGCATTATTTTCATAAAGACTTTAAATAATCTTTCCTGCCTATTTCAGCTTCCACTACTATCACCTTTCAGAAACATCATACATACTCACTCAATATCATCACTAGTCAACAAAACAACATCTAAACACCCATTTGTGAACCATATAACATAGGAACAAATAGACATCAACGACCACTATTCTACACTGAAGACGTAACTAAACAACTGCAATTTCCTCTTCACCTCTGTCACAAATCCACACAACATGAACTCATATTCACCTTTGGCATCAATGACAACACCAAAAAAATTTGACATCAATGACAACACAACTCAAGTTTGCAACAATCAAAAGCCTTAATTCCATCCCCTATATGATTACCTTACCCTTCTAGCTCCAGCTTAGTTCTCAGAACCTGATCCTCTCCTTCAAGAGACTACCCTACATTTTCTCCAAACTCATTCTCAAGGGGAATTCGATTCTCTTTGAGTTGTTCCTCTGATTCCTTACCATTGTCAGTAATCTTATCATTTCTTCCTACCTCCTAGCTCTTGTAGACTCTTATACTTTTTTTTTTTTTAACTTTTTCCCCCACAATCTTCTACCATCTCATAAATTTCAATCTTTTATTACCAAATTCCCTAATCTAATCATATTTCAATCTTTATCAAAAGTCGAGGGAAGAGATTAATCTTGACACAAATTCTAGTATACATGTTATAATCTCTAACTTCTAGAAGTTCATTTGCCATGATAAAGGACCTTAAAAATCTCCAATGGATTTTAGGACTTTCGACTCCCAATACTCAAACAACAAATTGTAGAGTCTTAATCAAAATAGAATCTCTGTAATTTCCTCCTTTAATGGATTAAAGTTTGGCTCACAATCCTTGATATAGAAGTCATATCCATCCATTAGGTAAGGTCCCCCATTCAGGACCTTCCTTTTAATGGAGTTGCAAGAGCATTCCATTAGTTTTTAATGTGATAAAAGCTCCTCCAATATCTATCACATCAAGCTCTAACTTTTGGGAAGGTTGGCCAATCCTTAGCCCATTTTAGAAAGAAAGATGCCTTTTTCAAGCACTCAACCAACTCTCCAAACTTATCACCCTCTAGAAAAATAGAAATGTAGTGATTAATATTTCTACTTTTGATAGGAATAGCATTAGCACCTGTTGTCAATGATCTTGATCTACCTTGCTCATGCTCCTAGTTTTGAAGTTGCTTGAGAGACAGAGATCTCCCTGGGTCTCCATTGGACCTTTTGCTCCTACCAAATCTAAAGGAGCCATTTCTTCTCCAGACGTTAGGGTTATGCTCTCCTTGATTTATATCAAGGGAGCATCCAACCTATTTCCATGAATCCTCCCATCCCTAGTTCCCAGGTCGTGCCCAACTTTCAATCTTCTTGTTTTCTTGGTAGCCCCCAGTTTGACCAGATCTAGCACCAACAAATCTCCCAGGCAAGGGACAAAGCCCAAGAACACTCCTTGCATTTTCACTCTACCTAACTTTTTTCAGGAGGAACAATTTGGTTACTTTAATATTAATTTTTCAACATACAATAAATTTCATATATTTTTTAGATACATGTACTTCAAATTAATTTGAAAAAAACAAAATCATATACTTTTAGCATACTAACATAAAATATTTTAAGAGAATTTGAAAGATATTAATTTATAAATATATTCAAAATATATGTATTGATTTATATTTTTAATCCGAGAGGAATCAATAGCCGACAACATCTAACCAAACCAACCAACAGATAACTCAAAGTGGAGAGAATCAATCTCAAGACTTATATGAAACAAACCCAAAACCTTTAACCAACTACACCACCCTTTCGATCTATATCCATATCCATATCTCATAGGTTCTAATTATTTGCCTAGAATAAAGAAATAGAATAGGGTTTCAATTCTTTTATTCTAGTATGCAACTTTGCTCAATAAAAATAATAAAAAGAAATATTATTTACCTAGAATAAGAAAAGCCTCTAAACCATTGTATTCAATTAAAGCTAAGGAGCGAATTTTTCGGAAGCTGTCATCCTTAGAGGTCCTGCCTACTTTACACGTGCTTCCTATGACTTCACGTGGTATATTGGAATATACGAAAAACGTGCAAAATTTGACGTGAAGTAACATACATACGTGCTCCCTATGACTTCACGTGGTAAATTGGAATATAAGAAAATGTGCAAAATTTGACGTGAACTAACATACATACATGTGGGCCCTACTTAACTCCGTCAAACCACTAAACAAACGTGTTCACCATGCTACAAATTTCACACACCCACAAATACAAATATTTTCTGTTTTTAAGAAGTCAAAAATATATTTGTTTATGTGTACATAAATTTTTAAATTTAATTAATAATTATCTTATTTTATATTATTATTATACTGAAATTTATATTTAAATTTTTTAAAATTTATTATTCATTGTTTAGATTTATTATTTTTTAAGAGAATAATATATTTATCTCATTTTTAAACATCTTATGATTGTAGTTAGAATATTTAGATATCTATAATAATTAAATTACGTAATTTTTAAAATAAACCAGAATGATTGTTATAAAATAATTCTTAAATAATTTTTAAAAAAAATTAATTACCAAAATTAATAAAATATTTAAATAAATAAAACATAATATTTTTAAATAGATATATATAATTAAAATATCAACATAGGTTTCTAATATCTACATCAATTTGAAACTATTTATTTATTTAAAAATTAGTCTTTAATTTTTTATTTTAAATTAACGTGAAGATTGTTATTCGAATTCTATAATTGAGCGAATAGTTCGGATGGCCACACAATTAAACAAAATGCCAAAATAGGTATGGATTGATTTATTTTTTTATTTTTTTTGTAATATTGGTTTACATTTATTTTGTTAGTTATTATATAATCTTTTTAATTTTTAGTGGCTTATGTATATTAATATGTTATTATTATAATTATTAGATGTATAGTTTATTTATTTAATTATTTATTATATATATTTTAAATTTGAACAATAATATTATACGTTATAATAATTTTATTATTTAATAATTTAAAATATTATTTATTTATTATTTTAAGAATAATTAGTCTCTATTATATTTGATCAATAATATTATACTTATAATAATTTTCCTATTTAATAATTTAAAATATTATTTATTTATTATTTAAAAATAATTAATGTGTAAAATTATCATTTAGAAGAATAAAATTTCAACAATATCAATAATTTAAGTGTCCTTCAAACACTAATTTCAATTTAATATTTTAACTATATATTCAATACATTTAAAAAATTAAATTTTTATTGAAGTTGGAGTTTTCTAAAGCATTCTCAAAGTCATTTTAGTTGTACAATTCAAATAAACTTTTAGGAATTTGTTATTTTTTTATTAATCGATGACCAGTCTTCAATGTTTATTTTATTTATTTTTCAGTTAGTGTACTTGTTAGTACTTGCGGTTAGGTTATATTATTGCAATCATTTTAGAAATTGTAGTTTTAACTATCATTAAAATAATTTGTTTGGAGCAACTACAACGTATTATTTTTTTTATTTTATTATAAATTTGTTTTTTTCTATAGTCTATATGTTACATTTTTAAACATAAGTTGTAAAATCATTTTTTTGTTTTATGATTGGCTAAAATGATTTGGATCTTGATTTCATGGATCCACTACCAATATGCAAATTTTTTGATATTTTTCATAATAAAGTAAAGTTGGAACACTATATTATATACCATAGATAACATTTAATAATATATAAATTTATATATAGTGTAAAGCATGCTAGAATTCATCTTAAAGCTATCAATTAGAAACACCAGGGAAATCACGAATCCCTGTCTAATTAACAAATCTAACAAACTAGACAATGAAATAATGCAATCATCAAGCAAAACAGGAATTAAGAATGAAATCGATTCAAATAAAACTCCCTATTCCCAAGATGTGCATATTGCTTCCATTGATCTTCTTCTCTTCGTGGTATGATGGCTCTTAGATATTGCGCTGGTAACCTGCAAGTGGCACAAAGATTCGAAGTTCGTGATTGTTGAAAATGGAGAATGGATGCTCATTTTATAGAAAATTGGAGAAGGTTGATTGAAAGGTGGAACAGAATGATCAAGAGGTGTGAACTGAGGTGAGCTCAAATGCAAGTTAATAGATGAACTGTTGATTGTAGGAGTGAAACTCAATAGATTGAATAGATTAAATAAGTCAACTGATTGATGAAAGAGTTAACTGAAGGAAGAAAAAGAATGATTGGAGGAAATAAAGAGGATGACACAGAGAGCTAGATTTAGAAAAAGCTAACTGAAGGATGGAAATAGAAGTTGGAGAGATAAATGATTTAATTAATTAATTAATTTAGCATGTGCTTGCATTTAGATTTAAATTATTAATTTAATCCTTGCATGAGATATTATTCAAATAATTGAATTTATTAATTCAATTTAGCATTTGAATATATTTAGAACTTGACTTTGATTTTCAATTTTGTTTTTGAAATCATGCACTTGTATTTGAATTTGGAAGAAATTAGAAGAATATGAAATTAAATGAAATTAGAATTTGGGGATTTGGAATTGGAAGAATTAATTAGTTAACTAAATAATTTAAAGAAACTATTTAATTATTTTAGAAATAGAATTTGATTAAATAATAAAGATTATTTAATTTAAAGGATTAAATTACAATTAATTAAATAATAAATATTTAATTAATACTTTAGAAGAGGGTTGAATGATTAGATGATTAGAGATAGAAATTGAGTAATTAATAATTTATTTAAATAATAAAGTTTACTTAAATTGGGAAATTAATTAATTAAATAATTAATATTTAATTAATATTTAGAAAATGATTAAATGATGAAATGATGAAAGAATAGGAAATAGAATAATTAATAAAATGATGAGGAAATATGAAATTAGAAGAATTTAGAAGAATAAGTTTAATTGACTTAATTAAATAATAAAGATTATTAATCAATTAGAGGAATAATTAGTACATGATCAATGAGATATTTTTAGGTGTCTACATTTGCCCCTCTTTGAGACAAAGTCGGAACGACATTGTTTCAAAGAAAACAAAAAATTCTGCCCCAGTATGCCTTGGTATTACTGTATAGTGTAAATATGCCCCCTCGGAAAAGGTGGTTGAAAAATTAAAAAAAAGAGACCATGTTTTCGAAACTAGTGTAAAGAGCAAGCGTGTGAAATTTCGTGTCATTTCGAGATCGTTTGAGTAGGCTACAAGTTGTTTCAAGCTGGCGGGGACCATGGGCGTCGAAGTGTCTTAAAACCCTAATTTTGAGCTATAAATAGATAATTCTAGATTTTTATTTGCTCATTTGTGATTTGGTAGTTCTTTGGTTTCTTTGCAATTTTTGCACCTGTTTCTGAGTTTTTGGTCATCATGTCTGGTTATAGAGCTCGATTGCACTTGTCGGACTGAGTACGTTCATTTCAGAGACCTCCTGGGACTAGCGGCATGGTATTTTTCATGCTTTTCCCTAATTTTTTCCTGTTTTTATGCCTTTTTTCCAAAAAAAAAAAATTTCATGATCAATTTTTGCCATGCCTTACGCAATCGCTTGTCGATTTTTACGCATTAGTTCTTAGTGTACCACATTCACTGTAAATGTTACACATGCATCGTAAGCGTCACACATTAGCTGTATCATGCCGCATTCATGTATATCATTACGCATAAGTGTTATTTGTTATGCATGCACTCATTGTGTCACGCATTAGCTTCAATCATCACGCAAGAGCCATATTTGTACCGCATAAGTCATAACTGTTACGCATTCATTGTAAATGTAAGTTGTTGTCATGCGTTTGAAAATATTTTTAAGTTTATCTAGATCCAACATCTGATATTTTGATTATTTTCTCATTTGCAGGAGAACATTGGAGTGTTATACTGTCGACAGAGCAGGCCTAGTGGACTTGATCTTCGAGCTGACCTACCAGATGATGAGATTGAGCATATTCATCAACTTGGTCTTTACCATGTATTGCATTTGCCAAAGGTGACAGCCAACAAGGCCATGATTACAACTTTGATAGAGCAGTGGCACTCAGAGACGTGTTCATTTCATCTTCCAACTGGTGAGGCATCCATTACTTTAGAGGATGTATGGTGTATACTGCGTATTCCCATTCATGGTGAGAGGGTTATATATGACCATGACGATGGCATTGCTGGACTATGTGCACTTTTTGAGTGTGAGATTCAGGATTTGCAGATCAGTGGCTGTTATGAGATCACTTAGGCCCGATTAGACAATGATGACTTGACCATTATATTATGTGGTGTTGTCGGTGGTTTACTGATACCTGATCGACGAGGTCATGGGTTTCCAGTTGGATGGGGTAGAGTGCTCCATGATATGATTGTGCATCGTCGACTATATGCTTGGGGTCCTTGTCTACTTGCCATGTTGTATTATCAGATGCATGATATTGTGTATCTAGGATACCATTCTATCAGTTGTGGTGTTACTTTGCTATAGACATGGGCATGGGAGCACATTTCTATTTCTAGGCCTGTCGTTCATGTAGATTTGTAGCCTGATGAGCCTTATGCTTTCAGGTATACAACAGGTATCAGACACAGGGGTTCGGGGAACACCTTGTACTGGAGACATCAGTTGGATATATTGCAGCATTTCATTTGGAGACCTTCGGGGAACACCTTGTACTGGAGACATCAGTTGGATATATTGTAGCATTTCATTTGGAGACCTTACTTAGATTGCCCCAGTTGGCCTGATGATGTAGTGCACTTGTCTCTTTGCCGCCAGTAGAGATATCTTATTGGTAGGACCTTTGAGACTCAGCGGATCATAGAGATGTATCTTCCTGGACGTGTTCTTAGACAGTTTGGTGAGGTACAGGTGACACCTGTGGTTACTGCATATTTTGCTTGTGTATCTCGTCAGGTATCTGATTGGGGTGTGTGTATTCAGCCACATGTTGCCTCTGCTGAGTTTGATTCGTTGCAGCCATTACTCTGGGGTTGGGGTAGGGGTGAAGCAGATCCAGGAATGACAACAGAGTATGATGCATGGTTTGCTAGGCACAGGCCAGTGCCTTTGACTGATCCTGTTGTTCCGATTATAGCACAACAGATTCGCCATTCTAGACAGCATTTGAGGATAGACATAGGGGAGAGAGCTGGAGGAGATGGAGGAGATGGGGGAGGAGGTGGTGGAGATGGTGGAGATGAGGATATAGACATTGGTGGAGACACTAAGTCTATTAGTAGTGAGGACAGCGATGATTCCTCAAAGTCATCGAGTAGTGAGGGTGGGGATGATGATGATGATATGCCAGAGTTGGAGGATGTGCCTGTCGCAGAGGGTGGGATAGGAGAGGTGGGTGATGAGGATGAGCTGCAAACTCTTAGAGTACGGGTGCAGAGCTTGTAGGATGAGGTTGCTAGACGAGATATTGAGCGGGAGACCTATCGTGCAGATTATGGTGCCCTAGAGGCGGAGCGAGTGTGTCTTCAGCGGGAGAGAGATGAGGCAGTGCGACGATGTCAGATTACTATGGATGCCTTTGATCAGCTTTTTAGAGCAGGTACAGATGCACACAACCAGGGAGAGAGATATTTCACTGCTGCGCAGGAGGCTATTTATTATAGACAGGCATATGAGAGAGCCATCCCTGAGGGTCAGAGAGAGCCTAGCTTTAGTGCATTCATGGGGAGGAGATCAAGTAGATCTACTTCACGACGGACTAGCAGTGGTGGTGTTATGGGACCACCTCAACATCCTGGGGCAGGATCTAGTGGATAGGATCCACCTGTTGATAGAGGCAGTGTTGGTTGATCATGTTATCTGAGCCTTCGGGCTTATTTCTTGTATTCACACACATTATCATTTTTTGAGGTCGAATATATGATATGCGGGTTTTGGCTATGATCTATTTATGTTTTGCTTTTCCTATATGCTTATATGATGCTATGAGTTTTGTAATGCATATCTATTTGATTTTATATGATTATAAAATGCAATGGTTGTATATGTATGGATTAACGATGCAAATGAAATCTATAATGAATGCAAATGAATCTTATAATGAATGCAAATGAATCTTATAATGAATGTTTTTTTTTGGTATGATAATGGTTAAACCAACTTTAACTCAGATACACCTTGAAGAAATGTTAGTTAGATGATAGAGAGAAAAAATTGATGATAGAAAGAATGTTAGAAAGAATGCAATTTAGACGGGAGACAAGAAACCAACAAACTATCAATAAGAAAATGAGATGAAGATGATAATGAAATTGAATGAATCACGAACCTGTGTCACATATTTTATTGCGTCAATATATATTCATCACTGAGCCTTATTATTGAACAATGAAGCTTAGCACATCAGGGTGTAAGGAACCAAGATGCAAAGATATCTCATTGTAGAAACAAACATGTAGCAGACAAGGAGTGAACCCTCCATTCTAGTAATTGTATTAGGGGTCGAGGTATGTGTGGCGATTTCACCTTGATGTGAAGGCTCTTATCACAGACACCCACTAGAGCAATTTCCCTAGAATTTCATCGGTTCACACCACAAACAACAAACAAAGAAAAAGATAATGCTCATCATAGCTCCTCTAGTCGCTTTTGGACATCTTTGAGTAGCATAGAAACAATATCTGTCACCAAATGATAAAAAGATAAAGACTGACCCAGACAAAATTCAGCAACTATATTGACCTTGTGCCTTCGTTCTCAGTTGTTTGATGTGATGGTTGATAATGTCTGATCTTAGAAAGTTGCGGACCCTGTTTAAGACTGACCTGTTTGATTTTGAGTGTATCCTCTTCTGTTTAAGACAAGATAATGATCACGTTGATATGGATATGATATGATTGATAAGACAGTTTGATCAGTTGATTGCAGATGTTTGACTGGATAGTCATATCCTTTGTTTACTTCGTGTGAAATGTTTGTTGGATATCTGCTAGGGTATTTGTTTCTCATAAGACATTTTATTGCAAGTTTTTTGATTGATTGATTTTCGATTTTTAGTTCTTTTCTAAGAGCTTTTTTGATGTTTTTGGATTATGCAGGTAGATTTTTGAATGTTTTTGTTTGATTTTTTCAGGATCGTATATGGATTTTTTTGTTTGATTTTTTCAGGATTGTATTTGATTTTTTTGGATTTTTTCAGGATCGTATTTGAATGTTTTTGTTATTTTGAGTTTTCCATTGTTTTTATTTTTATTTTGAGTTTTTCAATGTTTTTGGATTTTTTCAGGACTTTATCTGATTTTTTGGCTTTTTTCAGGACTTTATCTGATTTTTTTGGATTTTTTTAGGACTTTATCTGATTTTTTGGATTTTTTCAGGACTTTATATGATTTTTTTGGATTTTTTCAGGACTTTATTTGATTTTTTGGATATTTTTTAGTTATGCCCCCAGTGTGCAGACCCATATGACATAATGATTTGTAGAATGTATGTGGAGACAAATGAATTTTTGACATGACCTATGTGAATGCAATGTGCAGGATGAAGATGCAATTCTTATTCGAACAAGGTTAACTGTTTGTGTTTTTCAGCATTTGTAATACACTGATTGAAAATGAAGGTGCAAAACATTTCGTAGATAAGCGGTCAATTGATCTCTAAGACCCTTCGGAACATTCATCTCAACCCACTTAGTGACTAGGATTTACAAATGGAGACACGGAAAACTTCCCCATTGGTTCTTGAAACTTTGATCTTCTTTTGCCCATGTGTGTGCAGATGAGTTAATTACCGCTCTTGTGTTCACTAAAGATCCTTAGCATCCTATATGACTAGCTACATGGTTTTTCTAACTTCAAAAGCATCCCGAATAGAGCCTCGCTGCCAGCAAGCCTTGAGAGCTCCGATGAGGTTATAGACTGTAATTTCTCAACTATTGCTCCATTGTCGGTGGGCGTTCATAGCCCTGATGGATTTACTTGCATGTTCCCATAGTCAAGCTTTTTATCGCATTTGTATGCATGATATTTCAATTCTATATCATTGCTCTTTTTGCCTTTAGATGGATATTGGGCATAGCTCTTTTTATTTTTATTTTCTTGCCTTGACTTGTAAGTAATGAAACCTACTTGGGTTGACAATTACAGCGGCACTAAAGTAGAATTTTAGATTTTTCACTAGTCATATGATCAACTAGGTGTGTAGAATGAATTAGAGATCTCGTTAAGGTGTAAGATATAGCAATTGATAGATTGTGGGTTACCAAGTCTCAAATAGTGAAATCACTACCCAACCATAAGTAAAACATTGTCGCAGGATAATGTTGAGAATGAATGACTTTAGAACCCCAAAGACTTCATGTCCAAATATCTAAGAAAGGCGATGACCCTTGTTTTCTTTTCAGGATGCAAAACGAATGATAAACTAGAACAGTTGCCTTGTTTTATTTGATGCTTCTATGTGAGAATGCAAAACTTTAAGAATGTGGTGCGTTTGAAAAATAAACTATATGTAATGCAGTGTTTTAAATGATATGATATGCAATGCGGAAAGTAAAACCTAAACTACACAACCCTTAGGTGTAATACCACTTAAGATGCATGTTGTTCATAGGGTCAGAGATTGGATTTCCCTCCAAGGTAGCCAAATGATAGGCACCATTGCCTATGACCCTTGTTATAATGAAAGGACCTAGCCAATTAGGTTCAAATTTCCCTGGCCTTTCTTGTTCTACTAAGTTCCTTTGATTCTCTTTAAGTACTAGATCCCCCACTTGAAAGGTTCATGGGCAGACCCTTTTATTATAGCTCCGCCTCAGTCTATTTTGATATCCTTGTAAATGATTGAATGTTGTTTGTCATTTTTCATCAAGGGTCTCTAGTTCTTGCAACCTGGCTACCCTGTAGTCTTCTTCTGATATAATGTTCTATAAGGATACTCTTAGAGACGGTATTTCTATTTCAATTGGGAGTATCACTTCTATACCATAGACCAAGGAATACGGTGTTGCTCCTGTAGGGGTGCGCACTCCTGTTCTGTAAGCCCAGAGAGCGAGATTTAGCTAGAGATGCCAGTCCCGTCTTGTGTCAGTGACTACTTTCTTAAGAATTTTCAATATTGTTTTATTTGTAGCCTCTACTTGTCCATTACTTTGTGGATAATATGGCATGGCAAATCTCTGTTGTATGTGAAATTTGTCACACAATTCTTTCACTTCCTAGTTTTTGAATGGACGCCCATTATTTGTAACAAAGCACATTGGAACTTCGTATCTACATATAATGTAGTTGAGCATAAATTTTGATATTTGCTTTCCCATAGTGTATGTTAAAGGAATTGCCTCAACCCATTTTGTAAAGTATTCAGTGGTTGTCAAGATAAACTTGTGCCCGTTAGACGAAGTAGGGTTGATTCTACCTACAAGATCTA
The DNA here is from genome assembly GCF_030272615.1 of Cryptomeria japonica. Classification (NCBI taxonomy): domain Eukaryota; kingdom Viridiplantae; phylum Streptophyta; class Pinopsida; order Cupressales; family Cupressaceae; genus Cryptomeria; species Cryptomeria japonica. Next base: position 24,584,689 of record NC_081405.1, on the reverse strand, counting down.
ATCCCCATTGTGAAAATGGCCATGGTGATGTGATGGGTTGAAGATCTTGTGCTGGTGCATGAATAAGGTCTCCATGCATTTGACATTTTTTACACTTCTGTACATACTTGTAAGCATCTTTTTCCATGGTTGGCCAGTAATACCCGGTTCTCAGCAGTTTCTTTGACAATGGCGGACCACTTTGGTGAGCCCCATAGATTCCATCATGGGCTTCTTTTAAAGCAAGGTGTGCTTCATTCTCATCCAGACATCGAAGAAGAGTTCCATCGAAACCCTTTCTATATAGAGTATCAGCTATGATGGTGTATCTAGATGCTTGACGAATAAATGTCTTCTTTTGATTTCTGGACAGATCTGGTGACATGTATTGGGTATTCAAATATGTATATATTTCATTGTACCAAGGCGACTCTAGTCCCACAATTGCACATACATAGTCTGATAGGGGGGTCTCATATGCAGGTAGCATTAACTGTTCTATGATAAACTCAGACTGAGTTTCATTAGCAGGCATATTCAGAAGAGACCCTATTGTTGCCATTGCATCTGTTGCCTTGTTTTGTATTCTAGGGATTTGTTCGAAGGTGATTTTGCTAAAGTGCTCCTTGTAATCTTCGACCAACTTCTTATAAGGCATGAGTTTGTCATCCTTTGTATTGTAATCATCATTGAGCTGGTTCACAATCAACTGCGAATCACCATAGACTTGTAATTCTTGTATTTTCCATTGCACAACTATACGAAGTCCTATGAGGAGAGCTTCATATTCTGCCATATTGTTGGTGCATAGGAAATTGATCCTAAATGACTTAGGTATAACATCCCCTTGAGGAGTAATGAAGACAATACCTGCTCTGGATCCATGATTTGTATATGATCCATCAAAGTACAACTTCCACATTATTGAGGTAGTTAGTGTAAACACGGATTCGTATGGAAAGTCTATCAACAATGGGTGATTGTCTTGTATAGGAGCCTCTGTTGATTGATATGCTATGATTTGTCCTTTGATAGCTTTTCTATCTATGTATTCTATATCAAACTCACTCAAGATCATAATCCACTTAGCCAATCGTTCGGTCAATGTTGCTCTGCTCAATAGGTATTTGAGTGGGTCAAACCGTGCAATGAGTTGTACCTTATGACTCAACATGTAGTGTCTGAGCTTTTGGGATGCAAAGATTACTGCTAAGCAAGCTCTCTCTATGGGTGTGTAATTAAGCTCATAACCGATCAGAGTCCTACTTATATAATAAATGGCTCTTTCTTTTCCATTTTTGTCATGTTGTGCCAATAGATCTCCCAGAGCTGAGTTTGTTGTTGATATGTACAACAATAGAGGTTGTCCTGAAATAGGGGATATTAACACTGGTGTGTTCAAAAGATACTCTTTTAGAGATTGGAAAGCTTCCTGGCATTGTTCTGTCCATTTAAAAATAACTCCATTCCTGAGTAAATGTTGGAATGGGTGGCACTTATCTGCCAATTGTGCTATGAATCTTCTTATGGATTGCAATCTCCCTTGTAACCCTCTGAGTTGTTTAAGTGTTGATGGAGGTTGCATATCAATGATTGCCTTGACCTTAGCAGGGTCTATTTCAATTCCTCTGTTTGATACTATAAACCCTAATAGTTTGCCTGATGTTATGCCAAACACACATTTCTTTGGGTTTAATCTGACATTATATTGTTCCAACCGATCAAATATCTATGTAAGAACTATAAGGTGACTTTCTCTGGTTTGCGATTTAGCTAATATGTCATCCACGTAATCTTCCATTATGTTATGGATCATGTCATGAAATAATGTTGTCATGGCTCTCTGGTATGTTGCACCAGCATTTTTAAGACCAAATGGCATCACATTCCAGCAGTACATTCCCCATGGGCATGTAAAGGTCATTTTATGTTGATCTTTTGGTGCAATTTTAATCTGGTTGTATCCTAAAAAAACATCCATTAAGGATAACATCTCATTTCCAGCTATTAGGTCAACTATAATGTCGATATTAGGTAGCGAGAAGTCATCCTTAGGGAAAGCTTTATTTAGATCTCGAAAATCAGTACAGATTTTGATGCCTCCCGTGGGCTTAGTCATAGGTACCAAGTTTGATATCCATTCCGTGTAGTCAATAGGTCTGATAAAACCTACTTCCAGCAACTTTTGTAATTCTTTTTTAACCAGTAATGTGATACTTGGATACATTTTTCTCAATTTTTGCTTGTAAGGTTTAACTCCTGGTGTCAATGGTAAATGATGCAACACTAATTCAGAATCTAAGCCCAGCATGTCTGAATAGGACCAAGCAAAGTTGATAGGTCATTATTTGAAAAAATGGATGAATCTGTCTTTTTCTTCTTTGCTTAATGATTTTGCCAGATGGATGTTATGTACAACTTCCCCTTCTGCTATCTTTACTTCTTCTGTTTCCTCTGTAAGTAATGCTAAACTTTCTCTTTCCATAGGAAGATTACCCAAATCACTTTTGTCATTATGGGTAGTTTGATTGTTATCTTCTGTTTGAGAAGTACTTTCTTCTCCAAAGTATGTCATTCTATTTAGGTCTATAGCAAACCCTGCTTTATGATCACCTTGCAGAAATCCTTCTCTGACTCCTAGAAATTCTGAAATTGCTTCGTCATTTTAAAACCAATCCAGCGTTGGTTTTCCTTCTTGCCCCCAATCAATCAAGTGTGAATGTACTAGGGGTAAATCATTATTCTCTTATGTAGTAGAGTCTGATAACATGAAGACTTGATTGTTTGATATTACACTTTCTGGTGGGGTAGAATCATGGAGTGATAAGAATTCATAGTCATGAGAATATGTCTCATTGTCAATATATGTTTCATCATATGGGCTATCATCACTTATTTCTTCTTGTTCCTGTCCCTGATTCTGTTGTAGATTGACTGGTCTTCTTTGTACATTAGTTACTCTTCTTAAGCCAGGTATCAGCCTTTGCAATCTTTCCTCATCTGTTTCGTTAGGTTGAGCCTGAGTTGCCTCTCGTGGTAGAAGTAGTGACAATAACCATGGGTGGGATTCAGGTGGTGGGGGTAATCCTGCATCTGTTGCCACATTAGCTTGTACTATTGTGTCAATAACTGCATCATTTTGTAACTCTACGGTAGGTTCTTGCAAGAGTTGTCTCATGTCTTCCCCCTCTGATTCTGCGCTAGGTGATGTAGGTTCCTGATTGCCTGTTTGAGATGAAGATGGAAGAGCCTATGTGGACAAATTCCTTTGTGTTATGTAATCTGATGGTTTTCTTGGTTGATTTAGTATATCAAGGGTACGTTGTCTGGCTTGTGTGATATGTTGTACATGCTTGTATCCCAATCCTTGATTTCCTGGATTATCATTAGGAACAACAAGTTCTAGTCTTCCTTGTTTTTGTAACACCAAGCCTGTGGTACCATCATATCCATGTCTTTGGAGTATTTTGAATCCATTGTCATACTGATCTATATGTATTATGGGTGTTGTCATATGATCTTCTTCTCTATATATCCAATGGTTAACGTCTTCATTCAAGGATTCTTCCTCTAAGTCTCCCCATCTAATGAAAGAGCATGAGTCTGAGTATCTGACAATTTCTTTTCCTTTGTCTTTCTTTTGTATTGTAGTATGAGGTTTCCCAAAGGACTTAGGAGAAAGAGATAATTGTTTCCCATTTGAAGTGTTTGCAATAGAGTACTCTCCACAACTCATATCTTTTATTTGTAAGGAGGATGTCGTAGGCATATCTTTTTGTGTTTCTATGATCTTTAACGTTTCCAACTATGCAGTGAGAGGTGTAGCTTGATTGATAGGTACTTGATTATCTACACTATCTTTTAGATAATTACAATGTTGGAATGGATTTGGATCACCCTTTATGGTAATTTCAATACCATTGTATGGGAATTTGACACACTGATGAAATGTGGATGGTACTGCTTGCATGGTGTGGATCCATGGGCGGCCCAATAACATGCTATATCCTAGTTCTGTGTCCAAGACTTGAAAAGTGACCTCTGTCATTATTGGTCCTACTTGTACAGGTAATGTTACAATGCCTTTAGATGGACGTTCTTCATCATCATAAGCCTTGATGTTTATCCTTTTGGAGGAATCAATGTGAAGTTCAAAATATCCTAATGCTTTGACTAGCTTTAATGTACAAATGTTCAGACCGGCTCCCCCATCTATAAGTACTCTTCTGATCCTTTTCTTGTGAATGTAAGCTTCCAGATGTAGTGGGTCATTATGAAGCATTTTATCACTAGGAATATCTTGCTCTGTAAATGCAATATGTGTACCTTGTGTTAGATTTCCTACCATAGATTGGAAGGCACATTCATCTATATCTTTGTCTACTACTGAATCTTAGAGTGCTTTGTCCATTATAGCTCTATGATTGGGTGAAATACGCAGTAGTTCGAATAAGGATATTTGTGCCAGAGTTTTCTTAAGCTGGTCAACTACATTGTAAGTCCCTATTGCTGGTGGATGATTTTGTGGTATCCCTTGTAAGGTTACCTTTGACCTTCGAGTAACGATTGCACAGTCTCTATCTCTGGGAGTAATTGTGATTGTAGCAATTGTATCATTGGTATCATAAGCTGTTTTATCTAGATTTATATTAAATCCTTCTTCATAATCCCAATGTGTATGTTTGACATTCATAATATGTTCAATGAGTCCATCTTCAAACCAATCTGAGTGAGATGCTTGATCCTGCCCCCAGTCTTGGAGACAAAGATTCGTATCCTCATCGTACTTTGGTCCTTTGGATATCATGAAAATTAGGTTGTCATCTTTATGAGTGTCTTGATATTGGTCTTCCTAATCAGATGTTTGTTGTGAATCTTTGTTTGTCGTATCTCCTGAACTAATGGCATGAATAGTGTAATCATAGGAGACTTTCATGTAGTTAGTTGTGTTGTCTTGGGTACCTAATGTAGTTGCTTTTCCCTTGTCATGCTTGACAAAAGGGTCCTTAAAAATCATATGATTTGTGTTTGCTGAGGTCTTATCCATATCAATTGTGATGTCCCCTTGGTCTATCATATCTTGGACCAAGTTTTTTAGTTTGTAGCAACTTGCCGTTTTGTGGCCTTTAGTCCTATGATAATCGCAGAAATCATTGTCATTCCACCATGTAGGTTTGAATGGACTTGGTTCGTATACTCTTACCTTAGGTAGAGTGATCATGTTTGTCTGTATTAACTTTTTGAGCACTGACTCAATAGGTTCTCCTAAAGGTGTTTAATTTCTTCTTGGAGTGTTTACCCTGGGGTATCTTGTGTTCGTATTTTGCGTAGCATTTACATTGGTGTTATTCCCAGAATGTGGATTTGTTGACTGACTCGTTCCAAATGATAAAATGGGTTGGGTTCTGTTTATAGTTCTAGCGTCTACAACACCATCATTGGTCACGTTTTTTGTTTTTTAACCAAAACTTAGATTTGTCACTATTGTTTGTGTTGCCATACTTAATTAGACCTTGTTCCATCAAGCCCTTCTCACATTTGAGAGCCTTTTCTGTGATTTTTTTGAATGTGGTAAGGCACTGCATTTGTATTGGATACTTAATCTTTGGAATCAAGTTTTCTATAAACATATCCACTTGCTCTGTTTCTGGGATAACTGTCTTCAATCTTCTATAAAGAGCCCTCCATCGTTGTATGAAGGATGCAAATGTTTCATTCTCATATTGCTTAGCTGCACATAAATCCATCAAAGTAACCAGGGTGTCAATGTTGTGCGAGAAGTTTGCAATAAATTGTTTAGCTAATTCTCCCCATGATGTGATGGTTGGTGGTAGATGTGAAAACCACTCTAAAGCCAAACGTCCCAGACTTTTAGGGAATAGTCTCATTAGATAAGTATCTTCCAAGGCAACTTCTATACATGCAGTGAAAAATTCTCTGATATGATCTCTAGGATCACCCTTCCCTCGGTATCTATCAAATTTGGGTGTTTCAAAGTGTTGTGGGAAAGGTGGCATGTATACTATGTGATCAAATGGATAAGGACGTAAGTCCTGCATTGTGTAGCTCTTTTTGTTGGTACCAGTTTGCATGGTCATCATCTGTTGTTGCAAACTCTGTATTTGTTGTGTCAAAATATCGGTTGATGTCAAAGGTATACCTTGTGTGTTTGTATGTCCCACAAAAGGATTCGTGGTTGCATAACTAGGAGGTTGTTGGAATGTACCAAGATTATAATTTTGTGTGTTGTGTGTTCTCGTAGGTACTGTAAAATAGGTGATATGTGAACCCATGTTTGGTTGACTTGTACCTATTGTATTGGTAGTACCTAGGTTTGGATTTTGATAACCATATGTGGATCCCATAGAATAGGAAATTGGAGGCTGGTTTACACTTGTCACTTGCGTTTCAATAGGTGTTGAGATACTTGACATTATCGGTAGGCTCTGTGATGGTATACTAGCATTGATCACTGAAGATGTCATGCTTGTTTGAAAGTTTGCACTTGTGTTGACATTTGTTGGAAGAGGTATGTTTTGAGGAAGACTAGAGGTCATTGCTTGTATTTGCGTCAAGGGTAATGTTTGATTGTTATCTTGACCTAAAGTTTTTCCTGGTGGTAAAATCTTTGTGACATCAAAATCCTCAGGTAATTTTGCCCCATTTTGTATTAACAACGAAAGATACTTGTCCCTATCACTATGTTTAAGTGCATCTAGGATCATGAGGACATGCGGGTCTTGTTGTGCGGACTCAATTTCTTCCTTTGTCAGATGTTGTTGTAATTTGTTTATGGTGGACATTGTCTGTGTACCTGAGTGTTGACCTATTGACATGTCCATGTTCCAAGTAGGGTTTATAGACTGTGTGTTGTTCGAGTCCATTATTCCTTTTGCTTTCTAGGACCTTGTGACGGGCATCTAAAAATGTCCTATATAATGATGGTTTTATGCAAGACAATGAACTAACACTAGACAGTAGACGTAAATATGAGGTATGCAATACTATACTAGACTCTCTATTGACGATTTTGATGTGAGACCTTTTTAGCCTTTCTAGCTTTCTCTAATGCAAGTCTTCCATTTGTTGACGAATTTGTTCAGCCTCAATCTCTCTATCAATCTTATGAGCAATCCTAGACTCAATATCTATCTCGTATATAACTCCCATATACTGCGGTGCGCTTCTTCTTAAATCCCAAGCTAAGGTAGCTAGACCATCAATGATTTCTCGTTGACCGCCGTTTGGAACTAGATTAGGTTGCTCCAAGGGGAGCAATCCATCACCTGGGAGACCCATGAAGGCACATGCTATGGACTTATAGATGATAATGGACTTAGACGTATATGAGGTCTAGGTGCAGATGTATATGAGGACAATAATGCAAAAAACTTAGGGCGATAATGAGGACGTAAAGATGGGACTTATGCAAAAGACTTAGGACGATAATGAGGATGTAACATGGGACTATGCAAAAAGACTTAGGATGATAATGAGGATGTAAAATGGGACTATGCAAAAGACTTAGGACGATAATGAGGACGAAAAATGGGACTATGCAAAAGACTTAGGATGATAACGAGGACGTAAAATGGGACTATACAAAAGACTTAGGACGATAATGAGGATGTAAAATGGGACTATGCCTAAGATCACAAGTATGTAAGGATGTTTTGAGAATCAATTTCAAAATGGACTTTGTTTTTGGTAATTTCGCGTGTAAGACAATGTTTTGCAGTTTTCCGAATCTGAGAACAATGGTTGGTAGGTATGTATAGCTGACTGACTCAATTTTCATACAATCTCAAAAAATTCAGAGATACATAGGATAGGGCCTGAAATAGCCCAAGGGACTGACTCAATACTGGTCTATCACAATGATACATAAAAAAGCACGGAAAACAGTCTTAGGTTGGATATTGGACACCATTCAGTGAGGCCCTTACAATAAAATACCGAAACAAAATGAACAGATAGAGAGTCTGGCAGCACTGGCTCCACTCCACGGCACACACTTCTTAGGCATGCCAGTCTCTCTTACCCCAAAGATCCAAAGATATTTTAGCCAAGGGATTCCTGTATCATAGTGTAAGGTACATGAAGGGTATCTATGGGGTACGATCCGCACTCCGAGAACCATTGAATGTAGGATTTTTGGCAACTAATTTGGTTCTTAGTATTAGGTTTTGAGGGGTCCTGATCCAACAACAGATTCTCAGAGCAAGCCACTTAAGACTTTAATTAAGCTTATCGGTGTAGGGAAGGCCCCCACATACGTCAAATTCACTCAACACTCTAGCCGCCTGACCAGTATATTTATATAGCGGCTCAAAAAACCCGCTCGAGAGTATGCTGAGAGAGATGATATCCCCAACGCATCCCAATTCGAAGTACCTCTATGGGGTGATGAAATCCCCAGTCAAAGATACCCCTCACTACGTAGAACAAAAAGAAAATTTGGATGTCATTGTCACCTTCCTTCTTTCTCCCTTAGGCCCGATGGTAGGTAGAAAGTCAGTTAGTGCAATAGTAGGTCCACCCCAGACACAATGAAAAGTTCTTTTCCTTTAAGAAAATGAAAAATGATTTAATCTAATGCAGCCTGATTCACGTTCTTTTTATAGCCCAAATCTAGGTGTTAGATCCGCATGTGCATGTCAATTTTAAACACCAAATCCAAGAATGAAGGCATACATGTCAATTTTAACCATTTGTTTGATTTTTAAGCACCAAAAACCAAGTGTGAGATACACGCATGTCAATTTTAGCCCATGTTCATTTTAAGCACCAACAACAAAGTGTGAGATTATCCATGCATGTCAATTTTAACTGTTGTTGATTTTAAGCACTAAAAATTGAAGTGTGAGATTTATCCATGCATGTCAATTTTAACTGTTGTTGATTTTAAGCACTAAAAATTGAAGTGTGAGATTTATCCATGCATGTCAATTTTAACTGTTGTTTATTTTAAGCACTAAAAATTGAAGTGTGAGATTTATCCATGCATGTCAATTTTTTAACTGTTGTGAGATGTGCATGCAAAATTACTAATCTAATCCTCTCTGCGAATCCGCCACAGGCTGCAAATAGAAGATTAGTAGTAAATAAACCAACGGAAAATAGAAACTGAAAACTTGACAGAGGCGATTGTGTAATACTACCTGAGCGATTGCGTGATACTTACTGAGCGAATGTGTGAATCTGATAGAGTGAATGCGTAAATCTAACAGAGCGAATGCGTGACTTTATCTGCTCGATTGCGTATCAGTAACAGGTCGATTGTGTGACAGAATACAGACAACAACAAAAATTAGAAAAAGAAAAACAAGAAAACTAAACCCGATCAGGAACCTACGAAACCAATTGTGAAGCCTTAGCCAAATCCCTCATCATCCATTCAATATTGATTAGATCATATTTAACTGTATAAGAAAGAACTAGGCTATTATATCTATCTAAGGCCAGTTGTTCTTCTGAATCTTGTATCAATTTTTCTGCTTGGAGAAATTTTTGATATCGTTTAGCTTCCCTCCTTTGTTGCTTCGTCCTTCTCGCACCTAAAATTTTGAACTGAACTTTTCTTGCCATAAACTTTTGTTAATCAAATCTTGAAATAAAAGAGTAATTTTGATTCCTAATTAACCAAATCTAAGATAGAATTATACAGAATTAATAACAGACAAAAGAAAAATAAAACAACAATTAACCCTATGGATGCGTGACCCAGAAAGGGCGATTGCGTGATCAAGACAAGGCGATTGCGTGACCCTGTCTGGACGAATGCGTGACCCCGAAGGGTCGAATGCGTGATTCTATCTATGCGATTGTGTGATGAAGTAAGCTCGATTGTGTGATGGAAAATCCTTTCTCAAAATTCATGCAACCTGCAAAAAAATAAAAAAATCCACACAATCTACAAAACTCAAACAGAACACAGAAAAAAAGGTTAAATTGCTATTAGTTCACGTTGGGTTCACCAAAATGTAAAGCCTGTTAGAATTCATCTTAAAGCTATCAATTAGAAACACCAGGGAAATCACGAATCCCTGTCTAATTAACAAATCTAACAAACTAGACAATGAAATAATGCAATCATCAAGCAAAACAGGAATTAAGAATGAAATCGATTCAAATAAAACTCCCTATTCCCAAGATGTGCATATTGCTTCCATTGCTCTTCTTCTCTTCATGGTATGATGGCTCTCAGATATTGTGCTGGTAACCTGCAAATGGCACAAAGATTTGAAGTTCGTGATTGTTGAAAATGGAGAATGGATGCTCATTTTATAGAAAATTGGAGAAGATTGATTGAAAGGTGGAACAAAATGATTAAGAGGTGTGAACTGAGGTGAGCTCAAATGCAAGTTGATAGATGAACTGCTGATTGTAGGAGTGAAACTCAATAGATTGAATAGATTAACTGAGTCAACTGATTGATGAAAGAGTTAACTGAAGGAAGAAAAAGAATGATTGGAGGAAATAAAGAGGATGACACAGAGAGCTAAATTTAGAAAAAGCTAACTGAAGGATGGAAATAGAAGTTGGAGAGATAAATGATTTAAATAATTAATTGATTTAATTAATTAATTTAGTATCTGCTTGCATTTAGATTTAAATTATTAATTTAATCCTTGCATGAGATATTATTCAAATAATTGAATTTATTAATTCAATTTAGCATTTGAATATATTTAGAACTTGACTTTGATTTTCAATTTGGTTTTTGAAATCATGCACATGTATTTGAATTTGGAAGAAATTAGAAGAATATGAAATTTAATGAAATTAGAATTTGGGGATTTGGAATTGGAAGAATTAATTAGTTAATTAAATAATTTAAAGAAACTATTTAATGATTTTAGAAATAGAATTTAATTAAATAATAAAGATTATTTAATTTAAAGGATTAAATTACAATTAATTAAATAATAAATATTTAATTAATACTTTAGAAGAGGGTTGAATGATTAGATGATTAGAGATAGAAATTGAGTAATTAATAATTTATTTAAATAATAAAGATTACTTAAATTGGGGAATTAATTAATTAAATAAATAATATTTAATTAATATTTAGAAAATGATTAAATGATGAAATGATGAAAGAATAGGAAATAGAATAATTAATAAGATGATGAGGAAATATGAAATTAGAAGAAATTAGAAGAATAAGTTTAATTGACTTAATTAAATAATAAAGATTATTTAATCAATTAGAGGAATTTAGTTAGTACATGATCAATGAGACATTTTTAGGTGTTTACATATAGTATATAATTTAATATATTATATAATAAATTTTTAGTATTATATTTTATTTTTTAATAATTAAATGTATTATATAATCAAATTATAGTATTATAACATTAAGTTTATAGTTTTTCGTAATATCATATTCATTTTTTAATAATTTTTTAAAATTTAAATACTATAATACTTGACATTATATGATTTAATATATACTTGAATATTTTAACTTTTAATAATTTATTATATTTTTAAAATATTATGTTATTATGTTATTTTAAAAGAATAATATAATATATTGTATGATATATATCATATATAATATTTCATGTATAATTTAAAATATTATATATTGAAATCAAAAAAAAAATTGATCGGTAAACTGTAGTATTATATTAATATTATAAAAATTTATATATTATCACTTCCAATATAGCAAATATGGGGTAAACCCCTGAACCAGTTGTACAGGAGGGGCTTTGTCACCTCCAAGATTATAAATCTCAAAAGAAAAATCGGGTTGTCGCTACCTCACTTAAACTAGTGCTAAGGGTGAGCCAGGGGATAACAAAACAAATACTTATGCTAAAAGAGAAATAATTAAATGATTTAAAGTACAAAAATAATAAAATCCAAAAACCTGGATTAACATGATGATACAAAACTCAAAATATATTATACCACAGAGTCAGGAAGGTCTCAGGTTTTGGATGTCAGTGCGATGCGCTATCGTCTATATGACCAGAAAACATGTAATCGTCCCAAATATCAATAGTGACTTATCTCCACTGCACGAAATCTATTCATCACCTACACACACGGAGACGGTGGAAAAATGTTGGGGTTGTATAGGGGCTTGCCTTAGTCAAACCCTCATTTTGGTGTTTCCACCTCCACGAATAGCCAGATAGATAGATTCAATAAAAGATAAAATGATAAAATGCAAGTAGAAACTATACTTTGCTTAATGGAAGCAAACCCCTATTACAAATAGATAAAAGTGATGTATTGATACAATAAATGCACCTAGATAATAGATACACTTAGAGATATGATAAAAAGATTGCATGCAATGATGAAAATGAGATAGATAAATGATTAAGAGAAAACAAGCAGGCACGTAGCCAAACCCCCCTTTTCGAGATACGAGCATGATGAAGCTCGAGACATGTGCTTTGTAGTTCCAAGATACTTGCAAGAATGATGTAGATATAGATAGCTTGATAGTGTTCTTATAGAATTCAAGAGAGCCAAAGAATAGAGCCAAGAATCCAAGAGAGAAAGCCAAGAGAAGAACCAAGAGTCTAGAACCCTTCCAAATGAGCAAAAAATAGTTTTTAAACTTGAAAGAGGTGCAGATAGTCGTTACAGTCGAAGGTGAGCCAAAAGACACGGGTTGGCAAGAGTCCGACTCACTGCAGGATTCGAGATTCCGCAGGTTTATCGAGATGTTAGCATCATGTGCAGATGTCTGCACGTCGCACTTCAGTCCTGCCAAAGACAAGCCCAAATGGGGTTTTAAGTCAAACAGGGGCACTTTTTCTTTGGGGCTCATGATGGGATTTTGATCATGAGTTCGTCATTGATGCACTAGGCACCATGCATAAGTTTCATAAATGCACTAGGCGCAATTTAGGACACTACATTTTGCCCCCACTTTAGACTGATCGACTCAAGAGATCAGGTGCACTAAAGTAGTTTCAGAAAGATAAATTCATTAAGCTCATGCAGTGCAATGAATGCAATAAGTGCAATAAATACTTAGCCCAAAAAGGATATTGTAGAGGCCACGGAGGTCAAGTCGGAAATCATGAACGATGCCCCCAAGTCTTCACGAGAAACCACAGTATTTGGTGTGATGAATTCCACACTGCACAATTCAAAAATTTGTCAGCACGAAAAATGGAGGAAACTACTTCAACAAGAAGAATGCTTAAGAAGTGTTAATTCAGATAGAAAAGGAAAGGCGAGTGTATACCCCACCATGTTTTCCCCCAACAAGATGAGAAAAATAGGAAGGAAAACAAACCAAAATTGTCCCAAAACGTTCAAGAAAATTTTTGGGCAAAAATTAGGCTATATACTTGAAAGTGGACCTGGGAAGGGTCATTTTCACTATTCACCGTGGACATTTGTGTTGAGATTTGAATAGAGTCTAAGAGAAAATGCCACGTAGATGAGAGCACAGAGTGAGCAGGATCAAGGAGCTTAGGGCCGCATTAGAGAAAGGCGATGAACCTGAGCAAGTATGCCTCAAATCACACTCCTATGTGTCGGTTTATGCATTTTTTAGCATTTTTAATTTTAGTGTTGTGCAGGCGTCTAGGGGGCGCATCGAGGTCTGTGTGTCGCATATTGTCGTCCAAAGACTGCACTGTGGTCCACCCTAGATGCTAGCAACCATAAGACACGTCAGTGCCTAAATCAAATTGTCAATGAAGACTAATGAAAAAAAAATTATGCAAACGTTGCCCGAGATGCGAGAGCATATGTTGAGACATCTGCTCTATGTTAGACAGTTTAGATAACCAGAAGACAACTAAGAGGGGGGTGAATCAGTTGTCACAAAATACTGGAAGCATTAGCAATTTTGTTGGTATTTTGGATATGTTGATATGGTTTTATTATTGATGTCAACACTTGTCAAACACTTAAGAACACTTGGAGATCTTTGGTTATGTTCATCGGCATGATCAGTGACTTATGCACAATCACCAGTATCTGGTTCACTGATAGGATTATATTGTTCACCGACACTGAGGATGATCTGTCATCATCTGAAAATTCCACAATGACTGAAGAATGATAGCAAGTGAAAACACCCCGGTATGTAAGATTGAATCACTCTAAAAATCAGATAATTGGGAATAAATATCAAGGAGTTATGACTAGAGGAAGAATGACAAATGAAGAGGTATGTCTTATTTCTCAAATTGAACCAGCATCAGTTAATGAGGCATGTGAAGATAAACACTAGATTAAGGCTATGGAAGATGAATTGGAACAAATTGAAAAGAATAACACATTGAACAACCTGATGGATTTTCTTTGACAGATGACAAAGATATGGTTTGCAAGTTAAGGAAAGCTTTATATGGATTGAAGCAAGCTCCTAGAGCTTGGTATGCTAGATTGGACAAATATCTTTTGAAAACTGGTTTCACTAAAGGTAATGCTGACAGCAACTTCTATTACAAAGTAACTAATGATGACATCTTGGTTATTGAAGTTTTTGTTGATGATATAATCTTTGGAAAAGAAGATGGATTGTGTAAAGACTTTTCTAATAAGATGAAGGAAGAATTTGAAATGTCTATGATTGAGAGATAAAATTCATTTTAGGATTGCAGATTTCACAGACTAATAAAGGTATATTCATAAATCAATCAAAGTACTTGAAGGAATTACTAAAGAAATTTGGCATGGAAAACTCTAAACCGATAAGCACACCTATGACTACAACTGATAAGCTATCTTTGAAGGATGAATCAACACTTGTTAATCTGACTAGTTTCAAGTCTATGATAGGAGGTTTACTATATTTGACACAAACAAGACCTGATATTATGAATGCAGTATGTATTGTTTCAAAATTTCAAAGTAATCCTAATGAAAATCATGAATCACCAATGAAAAGGATTTTTCGGTATCTACAAGAAACTACAAATCTTGGTTTATGGTATCCTAGAGATGAAAGCTTTGATTTATGTGCATACACAGATGCAAATTGGGCAGGAGATGTAGATGATAGAAAAAGCACCACCAGTGGAGCATTCTTTCTTGGTAGCAGATTAATCTCTTGGTTGAGAAAGAAACAAAATTTCACATCTTTATCAACAACAGAATCAGAATATGTTATAGCAACAACTAATTGTACACAGGTATTATGGATTAAGCAAATGTTGAAGGACATAAAGGTAAAATGCAAGGAACCCATAATCATTTATTGTGATAATATGGCAGTAATTGATATATCAAAGAATCTGGTATTTCACTCAAAAACTAAACATGTTTCTATCAAATTCAATTTTCTGAAGGAGAATGTTGAAGCAAAAGAAGTGAAATTGGTTTATGTGAATACTAAAGAGCAGATTGCAGATATCTTTACTAAACCTTTGCCTAAGGAAACTTTTGAATATCTAAGGGAGCAACTTGGAGTTATACCCTCACCGGTAGAAACTTAGACAGTTGGAGCATGGCATCAGACCGATAGAATTAAAAGAGAAATCATTTTTTGGCTTTAATGAGGAGAGCTACTTCTCAGGGGGAGTAGTTGGATAAATTGAAAAGTTGGTATTTTGTGATAAGTTCTTTTAACTAATTGTATTTGGTTTTGTATTGCTTTGGCATTTGATGTCAAAGGGGGAGAGATATCTATGGAAAAACACTATCTTTTGGGTAGAGATTATTCCTAGGGGGGGAGATATTATGTATTTTGATTTTTGGTTAATGATCTCTTTGGGAGATTGTTGGTTTTTAGTTTTTGGCATTTATGCTTTGGAACTTAGATGGTTTTTCCATCTTGTGTTGCCATCAATGCCAAAGGGGGAGATTGTTGGTATTTTGGATATGTTGATATGGTTTTGTCATTGATGTCAACACTTGTCAAACACTTAAGAACACTTGGAGATCTTTGGTTATGTTCACCGACAAGATTATATTATTTACCGGCACTGAGGATGATCTGTTATCATCTAGAGATTACTTGGTTATGTTGAAGACATTGTTTGGACACTTGTTCTTGGTGATTTGTTCATTGGTCTAACCAGGTTTGCATATTTGTTGTTACCGACAAATAGGTCCAGGGTAATGCACCAACAAGCTTATCTATTCCAGATCAGCACGACACATCATGAAGATGATTTATAGTTATTATAAATGCATTGAGTTGACATCATGCATCACATATTGATTTATTTGTAATTGATTTTATTGTAATATCTTTTAGTGAGCCGACCTACTCATTTGGTCTTAGGTTATGGTATAAATATAAGATCTCATTTATGAGATTGAAATGGGATTGGAAAAGGATTGTAATAAGGTATATGTGAATATAAGTAGAGTTATACATGCAGACATCATTCAATATTGGAGGAAGGCTTGAAGAAGACAAATCAGAGCTTAACCAGTACTGAATCTAGCATATGAAGATGCTATTTTGAGTAGTACAATATAATTGGATTTAACCATCCAATTGTAGTCAGTGTGACTCCCATTTTGTGATTGAGCAATGAGCTCTAGGCAGTTGGCCTTTCTGCATGTGCAGACTCTATATTTTACACACGTACTATCTATAGTAGTATCATCTGATTGTGGGTAAGGTTTCCCACCGTAGTTTTTCCCCTTACAGGGTTTCCATGTACAAATAACTATGTTATGTGTTGTGTATGTTATTTGTCTTTCTGTTTCATGCATTAAATTTTACCAGTACTGCAATTAACTGTTAAACTCTCTACCGGCATTAAAGTTTGGTTTATCAGTATTAAGAATTAAGTTTGGTTAAGTTAGTTTTGGTTTGTATTTATTGGTCAACTGATTCACCCCCCCCCCTCTCAATTGCCTCTAGGACCTAACAAATTTAAACTTTAATATCAGAACCCAAAACAATAATACTGAAATAGCAGTTAATCCAATTAAGTATAAATAATAATCACAGAATAAAAACCATCCACACAACACCAAGATTTGTACATGGAAAACCCTGTAAAGAGAAAAACCATGGTGGGAAGCCTACCCACAGTCATATAATACTTCTGCAATAAGTATGTGAATTACAATGAAGGGGCCTGCACTTGCAAGATGACCAACTGCCTAGAGCACACTGCTCATCACAAAAGGAGTCTCACTGACTACATACAAATCCAGACTACAATCCGGAGAAGTATTGAACTGCAAAAGATAGCATCTCCTATGCCTGAGTACAGTTCTAGTTAAGCTCAATATCGGAGGACTAAATCCTCTTACACAAACTCAATTTGAGATCCAATGATCGACCAACTCCTCTGCCTAAATGATATTACATTATTCACACATTACATTCCTTGACCATGACCTCTTACATTAACCATGATGATCTACAATGAGATCTTACATCTTATTTATACAAACCCTCGACCATAAACAATCAGGTCAGCCACTAGACAATAAACCAATTACATAATTACAAACCATGTTGGCCTTAGACCAAAACAAATAATAACAACACATAAGACATCCCAAAAATACAACAAAAGGTCCTATCCACACGTTACATCAATGTCAGTCCATAACCTAGATCAACCAGGACCAAGTATAGGTCCACACACTTCAACAATGATCTCCAAACACCAAGTCTCAAACATGATCACCAACAACATCCTGAAACTCCATCAAAAGTTGCACCAACACCAATTATACAATTTATCAAAGATCTCCACCAAAAGCTCTGTCGGTGAAACCCTCATCGGAACCAGAAACCAATCTTCTAAGAAAGTAGGATAGCATCCAATCACCAAACCAAAACCAACTGATCAAGTATGAGTATAAGAATCATGAACAAGACAATTCCATCACCAGATTATATTAGAGTCTACCGGATCATGTCGGATCCAAGTTAACCAGAAACCACTCAACCTATTGGGACCATAAGGGTGTCGATAAAGAATCCAAACAAGCAGTGTTGACATCAATGACACATCAATGCAACACATAATCAATTCCACCAAATGGCCAACAATCTCCCCCTTTGGCATTGATGGCAACACTAGATGTGAAAAATATCTAAGTACTAAGAAATGCCAAACAAGTCTCCCCCTATGGAAGACAACCAACAATCACCTGCATATAGCTCCGAATATCAATATCACTCCCCCTTTGAATAATATCTTTCCCTTTGACATTTACTTTTTCACATCAATATCACTCCCCCTTTGACATCAATGCTAGAAATCTGACAGAAATATCAAAGCAAAAACATAAGCCTCTGAATCTCAAAGCTAACTACTCCCCCTGAGCAGTAGCATCCCACATCAGTGCCAAAATGAATAGTATCTCTGATGATGCATGTCGGACCAATGCCAAACTGCATCAATCAAGTCTTTGCCGGAGGGGCAAAAACCCCCAATCTGTCTCTCAGGTACTCAAATGATTCCTTGGATAAAGGTTTAGTAAAAATATCTGTAATTTGTTTTTAAGTGTTCACATAAACCAGTTTAACTTCATTTGATTCCACCTTCTCCTTCAAAAATTTATACTTGATAGATATGTGCTTTGTCTTAGAATGAAATACTGAATTCTTTGATATATCAATAGCAACAGAGCTATCACAGTAAATAACTACCGGTGCATCACAATCCACCTTTATATCCTTCAACATTTGCTTCATCCATAAAACTTGTGTACAGTTAGTAGAAGCAGCAACATACTCATCTTTAGCAATAGATAAAGAAGTACATGACTATTTCTTGTTGATCCAAGAAACCAAGTTCTTTCCAAGAAAGAAAGTTCCACCGGAAGTACTTTTCCGGTCATCAACATCTCCAACCCAGTCAGCATCTGTATATGCACATAAAGTAAAGTTATCATCCTTAGGGTACCACAAACTATATTCTGATGTACCTTGCAAGTATCTAAAAAACCTTTTCACCACCATCTCATGATTTTCTCTAGGATCACTCTGAAATCTTGAAACAATACAAACAACATTCATAATGTCAGACCTAGTTTGAGTCAAATAAAGTAGACCTCCAATCATAGATTTGTATCTTATAGGATTTACCAGTGCATAAACATCTTTTCTTGTCAATTTCTTACTTGTAACCATAGATGTACTTACCAGTTTATAATCTCCCATACCAAATTTCTTCAACAATTCCTTAGCATATTTAGTTTGACAGATAAAAACGTCATTGTCAGTCTGAGTAATCTGCAAACCTAAGAAACATTTCATCTCACCAATCATAGATGTAGTACCCCTACCCTAATCTATTTCTAACCTTGGTTTAATCTTGATTAGTTAATCGTAATATTATGTTATAGTCAGATGATTGATTTTACGCATCGCTGTTGATGTGGTTTCACACTAGTTATATGCAAGTTTTCAGTGTTCCTATTTCGTAAAATTAGCGTCGGACTAACGCTTTCATTAAGTTATTATATATGTATGCATGTATGTTCTTTGGTTGCAGGAAATTTCAGGTACAATGCCGCTTGAGTGCGAGGTTCGCCTTCACCTGGATTGCAGGTTTGAGTGTACCTTTTTAATCCTTAGAGTTGGATTAGGTGGTCGTAAGACCCTAGTCGACCTTAGTCATGCTCAAGTGAGCATCGCCAGTCGTCGTCGGTATCCCCTTCTTGTTTGGGTTTCCGAGTCGTCTGTTTGGTTGACCTTCTCGTTTGGCGTGCTTGGTGTGTATGGTTAAATTGATTAATTAGTCCTTAGTAAATTATCTTGATTAAATATGTGTTTGTGCATTGAAGATTAATGGATTAAATTGATTGAGAATTCGTCATGCGATTTTCGTGGTTATTGGATTGCCTGTTTTGAATTGGGAGTAAATTCGATTTAATGACTGATCTTGAATATTTAATGCATTTTATATATGTTGTTGAAAAAGAAATTTTTGTACTTTATCGCAATAGACATAATTGCATTCTGTTGGATTATTAAATTAGAAAGATTAAATTTGTTTAAATGAGGAAATCGATTTTTAATTGAAAAAGCAAGTTATATTGTTGATATTGTTGAAAAGAATTAAATTTTGTGAATTATTTGAAATAAGGAATTTTTATTCCAAAAATGGAATTTTTGGGTCAACTCTTCCATATAACCCAAATTTGGGGAAAAATGGGAGGATGGACATTTTTGGAGGATTTTTGGTTGAGAAAGATTTTGGAGATGGAATTGGAGGATTTTGGATGGAGAAGGAAGGATTTGGGAGCTGGGGATTTGGACTCTTCGACAAATCTTGCCAGGAATGCGAGATCAGGTAGGCTCTGTTTAACCATTTGATTTCAAAATAAAATAGTTCCTTGGTTGGCCATTTTGAATTTGGCTGGAGATTCATCTGAGGTTTTGTTATTGCTCAATGATGTGTGGGTGGTTTGGAATCCCATTGTGCTTGGGGGAGAATGGAAATTATCAATGAAATGGATACCATAACATAGTTCTTTATTTTATCTAAACTCTTCTTAAATCGAAAACTTCAGCAAACCCTTTTGGGCGTTTTTGTTTTGGAAGTTCGAACTGTGTTTTTATTTTATCATAGCGCTGTGTTTCAAAAAAAAATATAAGGAAAATATGTTAGTTCGAACTGTGTTTTATTTTTTTAGCACTGTGTAAATATATTTTGAACCGAGCTGTGCGGGCGTGTTTTATCCGTCGGATGGGGTTTGGAGGCGGGGAGCGGAGCTCCACCCGCTCCTCCCCCCTTCCCCGCGCGTCCCCCCTTCTTCTCCCGCTCGTGCCTTTGTTTCCCCCCCCGCCTTTCGCTGGTGTTAGGGCCTTCGGCCGCGGCACACTGCGGTGGCCGCAGGGCGCCGTGGGCCTGCGGGCACCGCAGCGGCGCCGCCGCTTGGGCAATGCCCTGCGGTTAGGGTTAGGGCATAGCCCGCCCTCGCCACTAAGTGTTAAAATGCTTTTTTCGTTTTAAACGTAGTTTTTAAAACGTAGTTTGTTTTAAACGTTGTTTTTAAAACGTAGTTTGTTTTAAACGTTGTTTTAAATGCGTTTTTTTTTTTTTTGTTAAATGAAACATCGTTTTTACAAATGGTTTTTTTTTTAAATGTTTTCTTTTATCGTTAAAAAAAAAAAAAAAAACATATGATAATTTATATCATTTTAATGAAAGATATTTTAATGTTAAGATGTTATTTTTTTTTATATATGTATTTTTTTAGTATCAAAAAAATGCATGTAATATTTATTATTAATTCAAGGAAGGTTATTTTAATGTTAAGTATAATCGGAATTGTAAGTACGATTAAGGTATTATTGCTTAAAAGCATAATAGGGAATAATCTGTTATTGGGAAATCGTTTTAATACGATGGAATTACTATTGATGATGTTAAATGCTATTGTAGAACATATCAGTTGAGTAATTGAAAAGTGAGTGATATATTTATCGTGGGTGTTTGAATTTAAACGATATGCCTTGGAAGTGATTATCTCCATTTAGATTCTCTTTCTACATTTTTATTTCCGTAATCCATATTATGTAACTGGAATTGAAATTATGAATCTGTAGAGATTGATTTTAGACCGGTATGTTAATGACGTTTTGTTGAAGATTAAATGTATCCTATTTTAGTTGATTAATGGTTGTCTGAATTTTGGTAATATGAGTTGGTTTAAAAACTCGTTATGACTTTATATGTCTGTTCAATGCGTTGAACCTTAGGAGTTAGAAAACCAAGAACAACTTATCCCTTGATGAGGTAGATAACTGTAACCTGTTTTTAGATCATGTAGAAAACTTGATCGATTTTAATGTTTAAATCAATTTGAGGAAATATTATCTTTTCTGATTATTGCCTTGCGAGTTTAATTTTTGTATTCGCCTGTAATTATGAAATGGCATGTTTTGCTTTGCTTAATAGGTCCCTGTCGTATGAAATGATTTGGGGTACCTGTTTTAGTCCTCGACTTCCGAGTTGACTGTTGTATTGTGGTAGTGTCGTTTTTATCTTATCCTCCTTGTGTGTGAGTCGAATGATGATTGTGGTTGATCGTTGTTGATCGGGTCTCTAGTTAGAGTACCGTCAGCAAGTGATTACCCTTGAGTCGTGTTTGACCAGATGATTGTTTCTCTCTTCTTGAACTCCGTTCGTCTGACCATGTGTATTCCTTGGTTTTGAGTTCGTCTGAGTTTAGTCTAGTGTCGTATGGGAAAGTGGCTTTCGGTTGGGGGCCGCGCCCAAAGTGGCTGCTGGGTAACCCGTCGAAAGTGAGTCTAATAAGTGATAACCTAAGTAGATTAGAATGTAATTTATAAATAAGATATTGTGCCTCACACATGAGACGAGTGCTATCATAGATTCGACATGCTGTGAGAAGGCCTGAAATGGCAAACCATCTTCCTTGTCTTCATGAGAGGATGTGTGGGTCCACACGAGGCTTGGATGGGCCGGAAGTTCGGATTAGGGTGCCAGGGTGACCCAGTGTATGGGGTCGGGACCTATGAAGACTTGCCATGGTATCCATACCAGGTTGTGTGATGACACTTGTCCCTACGTTCGCTAGTGTGTTGTCGTTTTGTCCTTTGTGAGTTGTCCTTTTGTCTCTGCCCTTGTGAGTATCGGTTTCATGTTAGACCCTTGGGTGGTGATGGCTCAGTTTTATGGATGCTCTCATGGACCTCTTGTTGTAGCTTTGATTATGTTCAGCTGGATCCTGTTCTTTTCAAGGATCGTTTATTGTATTAATGGACCGATGCGGTCGTTTGTATATTGTTTATGTATCGCCTTGATGGCTGGACTGTAATTGGTGTAACCTCTTGTATTCTTAACCTTATTATTTATCAGAGGGGGTCTTGCAGTTGAGCAGACCCGGAGATGTAGCCCTTTAGGGGTGAACTCCGAGATCACTATGGTGTTATGTGATGTATTCTCTTATGTTTCCTTTATTCAGTGTTATCATGTATGATTAACTTATGTTAGAATGGTTAAGTGGATAATTGGAATTAACTATTAATGCTTATATTTAGTTCTTTCTTGAATGCCATGTGGATCGAATGCATAATTGGTTGAGATGCGATTTATAATAATGCATGTGTGAAATCGTCCTTTTAATGCAATAAGTTGGAATATGGAATAATGTATCTTAGAGTAATGAATTATACTCAGTTGTTGTTAAGGAATTTAAATATGCTTGGAAAGATCTCTGATGTTATGATGAAATCCTAGTGAATTAGAATGTTAGATGTATGGTTTGTAATTTTAAATGAAAAGCTGGAATGAAGATTATGAATGGAACTTAATGATGCATCTTTGCTTGTGATTTATGTTTCCATCTTTTGAAAGAAATTATCCTGATTATGAACTATCTCGTGATTAAGATAATTAGCTTTTGGATTAATTGGGTGAGTTAAGTGTATTGTGAAAATTTAAGTAATCTCGTTGGGAAACTCTTTAGGAGTTAGTTGAAGTCTTCTGCTATGTAATCTGAATCTTTGATATCTTGTTGCTTCTTATGTGTTGTAACTTTTTTTAAAAAAAATTGCACTCTATTCTTGTAATTTTGGCTTATCCCTTCGGGGTTTCCTGGCGGGGCATTACATTTGGTATCAGAGCCCATGTTGCAAACATTGGGATCTCTGGTGTCGCGTGTGCCCTCTATTTGTGTGAGGTGTATCGACCTTATGTGTATGCTTGTCCTCCTATTGCATGTGAGTGATTGAGCAGACCTTAGCTGGTGTGTAACGTGTGTGTGTTCACACCTTGTTTTCGCCTTCTTGATGTTGGTGTTTGAGTGTTGTACTCTTTAGACTAACCCATTTGGATTGGTCTGTGCTTGTCTTGAATCTGAAAGTGCGTATTATGTTTGTTTAAGATTATGATCTAGCTTAATGTTGTCCATTTGAAGGACTTATATGGCAATTATTGTATGCTTATTTTGTAGAAAATTAAATGATCATCACCATTCCTCTCTCTCTTCTGGAAATTAAAATGATTAGGATATGTGTAATTATCTTTGATTCAATTTTCCTTGTTTGCAAGAGAGAAAAAGGGTGTGACTTCTTGAACCCTTGTGTGAGCCTTATGTCGCTTATGCTTTTAGATTATAAAAAGGGCTATGGGTATAAAAAAAATTTATTTTGGTGATCGGGAGAAAACTGTTGTGTACGTTTAAAGAATTCTCCATGTGTATCTTGTAGGAGTAGCATGATTAAATTCTACCTTAGTAAGGTGCATTCTATGTGAATAGTTGAATTATGTGAAACTGCTTGGTTCGTGGAAGTGTTAAAAAGAGCATGTTATTGTAGCTTTGAAAGATTGTATTAATGTGTTTTCCGAAAGATTGTCTTATTTGTCTCAGTAAACCAGTTTGATTGAAGATTATTTTAGCAAATGCTCCATTGAACTCGCTTTTGGGTATATGTAATTACCTTAATGTGTTTAGAAAGTGCGAATGAAAAGCTTGTTTGATGTGCGTGCATTAATATGTTATTTGGATAATAACTCATTGCGTATCTTTGATCGTAATGTGATTTCTTTAATAAGTTGCAAATTATGACATGTGTCTATATTGTATTATTATAAGTGAGTGTTCTTAAGAGGTCTTGCATTATCAAAAAGATTGCCTCTCTTGATCTCTGCTTTGTTTGGAAAACTAGAACCTCCTGTTGCAACCATAACTATTGGAAATGTTTTGTGAGACTGATTGTCATCCTTCTAAACGGTAGCGAAATGAAAACCGTGTAATTAAATGATAGGCTTATAGTGGGAAATTTAATATTATAGCGTGATCTTGATTGATCTTGTGTCCTTGTAGGAAATGGTTTGGTTATCAAACTCTTTTTCCCTTCTCTTTGCCTAATCATAAGAATTTTAGAAATGATATTAAAGAGTGCATTGATTTAAATAGAATGTTTTTTTAACATGTGAAATTGTGTGGTTGCTTTTGGCTTCATAGTGATAGATGAAAGTCTTAAGCTTTAGAAATGAATTTGCTTAGCTAGTAATTTAATTATGAATGCTTAGTGAGATTCGAGAAAGCTATAGGAATGATGTGATTTCCTTATGTAATTGTGAATTGTTAATAATTTCAGTACTTGCATCCAGAGTAAACTTGATTCAGTTATTTATATAGAAAGCATAATTGAAATCTTCCTTGAATAGATGTTAGCGTACTGAAAAGTACTCCCCGTATATGTGACTAAACCAGTACTGGTATTTTCGTGTGTGTTGTGAGAAACCAGTGTTTATTATGTGTGCCCATGGATTGGTGAAGTAATCAACCATGGAGGATATGTTGCTTATGAGTATGGGAAACCATACTGTTTATGTGATGTTGCTTATTTGTTTCCCTATTGAGTACCAAACCTCGGGTTTTGGGTAACTCAGTATGTTAAGGGGTAGTATTCGTAGTAACCGTTCCTTGAATAGTATGGATTGGCGTACGAGTAATATCGACGCGAAGCGACTTTAGCTTCTCTACTTCGAGGAATGATATAGTTGTACTACTAAACTGTATCAAAGGTGTACTCAATACTTTCCCTTTTGATGAATCTATTTATAGGTTTATATGTGTCAGCCTATTCCTCTTCTTTATTTGAGCATATAGATGGCAGTTTTTGAGCATATTGTTGGATTCTATCGGAGCATCTGTTGCCTTGTCTTCATGAGAGGCGTGTTATTGTTCTTACATAAGTTGCCAACTGACCAGTGTTGGTAGACTTGTGGGTAGACCTTAGTCATGTATACCTCTGACTTACGGTGAATATCCTGAGAGGAACATCGCTATGCGGAGTGTGACCAGCGCGTGCCTTATCCGCGGGGTACACTGCCATGCGGGATACGTCCATTGCGTGTGTTGTCCGCTTGGAGTATTGCCATGCCGTGCTGAGACACGATGCGGGATGTAGTAGACATTTCCATGCGGCTTACCGCTAGGTATTGGGTAGAGCCATGCCACGTGACGACGTGATGTGGAGTGATGTCAAGGTGCACATTGCCATGCCATGTGGATGTGTGACTTGGCCACACCACATGATGAGCTACTAGGATAGCTAGACGATTGTTCCTTCCTTCCTCGTTGGTGGCTAGCTAT
Organism: Cryptomeria japonica; assembly: GCF_030272615.1. Taxonomy (NCBI): domain Eukaryota; kingdom Viridiplantae; phylum Streptophyta; class Pinopsida; order Cupressales; family Cupressaceae; genus Cryptomeria; species Cryptomeria japonica. The sequence continues at coordinate 24,558,715 of NC_081405.1, read as the reverse complement.
TAGTCACGTAGTGATGTAACGTGCAATTGTGATTTTTTTTTAATTATTTATTTATTTCTTTGTGGGCCAGCAATTCATTCTACTTTGACTGTGAAGGTTTAGCCACGATCTTGTGATCTTTTGCACTTTTGATTTGGTGTTGAGATTCCGGATTATTTTCTTGCCTTACTGTTGGAATTGAGGATTTATTATCTTTATTCATCTGTACTTTGGTGGCTAAACTGGTTTATCATTATTGTTTTCGGATGCTGGTCTTGTGTTGCAATGTGAATTCCTCTCCAAGAACGTAGGAGACGGGCTTGGATGAGTGTGTGCGAGGAAGTAGACGCAAGGAACCTTGAGGATGGAGGTATGTGAGGCTGTGATGCAGCTAGTATCCACTACCTACCTATGTGGGGTGACTATCTCTTGGAGGCTAACCACCTTGCACAACAAGGGATATTCACAAAGGTCTTGTATGGAAGGTAGCACCGCTATGGTGTGCCTAGCACCATCAAGCCTTTGAGTGAGATATTGGATATTTTTTATCATATTGTTGTTCTGAGATCAGGCATAGAGATGTTGATCGTGCATGTTATCCTTGACCGAGCATTAGACATGCTCACATGTGGCCTTTTATGTTATGCATTCCAGTTATGTGGATGGCTATTATTTGTATCATGGAGTAAATTGTGTTAACTTGTCGCTATGTTATGGGACATAGTCTTTGGAAAGGTTTTCTTATGCCTGACAAGTGTAATCAATTGAGTTATTTACGTTGCTCTTATTTCATGAAAGCTAATTTGGTTGTAGAAACTGATATTTTGAGCTAGTTCTATGTTATTAAATCTTATGATAAAGATGGATTGGTAAAGGAAATGGATCATTATGGCATGTTCCTTGTCATTTTTGGTCGATGATTATGGTAATTGTTGTTTACCTCTTTGTAATGCTAATTTGGTGTAATGAATGGAAGAAAATTCCTGTTTTCTCTGCTATGATTGTGGATAATTCCTAGAATATCTTTAAGGAATGTATGGTTTAGATGTATCTTGCCAATGGATAATGGTGTTTGTAAAGGATTTTGCAATTATATTTCATTTATTTATGGAAAGTTTTCTATGTGCAATTTGATCTTTGTTGAATGAGTTTCAGGGCTGATGCGTACAACATGTTCTCCATCTAGCCTTACGACTTCCAGGAGTAAGTCGGAACCTAGGGGGGGAGAATGTAGTACCCCTACCCTAATCTATTTCTAACCTTGGTTTAATCTTGATTAGTTAATCGTAATATTATGTTATAGTCAGATGATTGATTTTACGCAACGCTGTTGATGTGGTTTCACACTAGTTATATGCAAGTTTTCAGTGTTCCTATTTCGTAAAATTAGCGTCGGACTAACGCTTTCATTAAGTTATTATATATGTATGCATGTATGTTCTTTGGTTGCAGGAAATTTCAGGTACAATGCCGCTTGAGTGCGAGGTTCGCCTTCACCTGGATTGCAGGTTTGAGTGTACCTTTTTAATCCTTAGAGTTGGATTAGGTGGTCGTAAGACCCTAGTCGACCTTAGTCGTGCTCAAGTGAGCATCGCCAGTCGTCGTCGGTATCCCCTTCTTGTTTGGGTTTGCGAGTCGTCTGTTTGGTTGACCTTCTCGTTTGGCGTGCTTGGTGTGTATGGTTAAATTGATTAATTAGTCCTTAGTAAATTATCTTGATTAAATATGTGTTTGTGCATTGAAGATTAATGGATTAAATTGATTGAGAATTCGTCATGCGATTTTCGTGGTTATTGGATTGCCTGTTTTGAATTGGGAGTAAATTCGATTTAATGACTGATCTTGAATATTTAATGCATTTTATATATGCTGTTGAAAAAGAAATTTTTGTACTTTATCGCAATAGACGTAATTGCATTCTGTCGGATTATTAAATTAGAAAGATTAAATTTGTTTAAATGAGGAAATCGATTTTTAATTGAAAAAGCAAGTTATATTGTTGATATTGTTGAAAAGAATTAAATTTTGTGAATTATTTGAAATAAGGAATTTTTATTCCAAAAATGGAATTTTTGGGTCAACTCTTCCATATAACCCAAATTTGGGGAAAAATGGGAGGATGGACATTTTTGGAGGATTTTTGGTTGAGAAAGATTTTGGAGATGGAATTGGAGGATTTTGGATGGAGAAGGAAGGATTTGGGAGCTGGGGATTTGGACTCTTCGACAAATCTTGCCAGGAATGCGAGATCAGGTAGGCTCTGTTTAACCATTTGATTTCAAAATAAAATAGTTCCTTGGTTGGCCATTTTGAATTTGGCTGGAGATTCATCTGAGGTTTTGTTATTTCTCAATGATGTGTGGGTGGTTTGGAATCCCATTGTGCTTGGGGGAGAATGGAAATTATCAATGAAATGGATACCATAACATAGTTCTTTATTTTATCTAAACTCTTCTTAAATCGAAAACTTCAGCAAACCCTTTTGGGCGTTTTTGTTTTGGAAGTTCGAACTATGTTTTTATTTTATCATAGCGCTGTGTTTCAAAAAAAAATATAAGGAAAATATGTTAGTTCGAACTGTGTTTTATTTTTTTAGCGCTGTGTAAATATATTTTGAACCGAGCTGTGCGGGCGTGTTTTATCCGTCGGATGGGGTTTGGAGGCAGGGAGCGGAGCTCCACCCGCTCCTCCCCCCTTCCCCCGCGCGTCCCCCCTTCTTCTCCCGCTCGTGCCTTTGTTTCCCCCCCCGCCTTTCGCTGGTGTTAGGGCCTCCGGCCGCGGCACACTGCGGTGGCCGCAGGGCGCCGCCGCTTGGGCAATGCCCTGCGGTTAGGGTTAGGGCATAGCCCGCCCTCGCCGCTAAGTGTTAAAATGCTTTTTTCGTTTTAAACGTAGTTTTTAAAACGTAGTTTGTTTTAAACGTTGTTTTAAATGCGTTTTTTTTTTTTTTGTTAAATGAAACATCGTTTTTACAAATGGTTTTTTTTTAAATGTTTTCTTTTATCGTTAAAAAAAAAAAGAAAAACATATGATAATTTATATCATTTTAATGAAAGATATTTTAATGTTAAGATGTTATTTTTTTTTATATATGTATTTTTTTAGTATCAAAAAAATGCATGTAATATTTATTATTAATTCAAGGAAGGTTATTTTAATGTTAAGTATAATCGGAATTGTAAGTACGATTAAGGTATTATTGCTTAAAAGCATAATAGGGAATAATCTGTTATTGGGAAATCGTTTTAATACGATGGAATTACTATTGATGATGTTAAATGCTATTGTAGAACATATCAGTTGAGTAATTGAAAAGTGAGTGATATATTTATCGTGGGTGTTTGAATTTAAACGATATGCCTTGGAAGTGATTATCTCCATTTAGATTCTCTTTCTACATTTTTATTTCCGTAATCCGTACTATGTAACTGGAATTGAAATTATGAATCTGTAGAGATTGATTTTAGACCGGTATGTTAATGACGTTTTGTTGAAGATTAAATGTATCCTATTTTAGTTGATTAATGGTTGTCTGAATTTTGGTAATATGAGTTGGTTTAAAAACTCGTTATGACTTTATATGTCTGTTCAATGCGTTCAACCTTAGGAGTTAGAAAACCAAGAACAACTTATCCCTTGATGAGGTAGATAACTGTAACCTGTTTTTAGATCATGTAGAAAACTTGATCGATTTTAATGTTTAAATCAATTTGAGGAAATATTATCTTTTCTGATTATTGCCTTGCGAGTTTAATTTTTGTATTCGCCTGTAATTATGAAATGGCATGTTTTGCTTTGCTTAATAGGTCCCTGTCGTATGAAATGATTTGGGGTACCTGTTTTAGTCCTCGACTTCCGAGTTGACTGTTGTATTGTGGTAGTGTCGTTTTTATCTTATCCTCCTTGTGTGTGAGTCGAATGATGATTGTGGTTGACCGTTGTTGATCGGGTCTCTAGTTAGAGTACCGTCAGCAAGTGATTACCCTTGAGTCGTGTTTGACCAGATGATTGTTTCTCTCTTCTTGAACTCCGTTCGTCTGACCATGTGTATTCCTTGGTTTTGAGTTCGTCTGAGTTTAGTCTAGTGTCGTATGGGAAAGTGGCTTTCGGTTGGGGGCCGCGCCCAAAGTGGCTGCTGGGTAACCCGTCGAAAGTGAGTCTAATAAGTGATAACCTAAGTAGATTAGAATGTAATTTATAAATAAGATATTGTCCCTCACACATGAGACGAGTGCTATCATAGATTCGACATGCTGTGAGAAGGCCTGAAATGGCAAACCATCTTCCTTGTCTTCACGAGAGGATGTGTGGGTCCACACGAGGCTTGGATGGGCCGGAAGTTCGGATTAGGGTGCCAGGGTGACCCAGTGTATGGGGCCGAGACCTATGAAGACTTGCCATGGTATCCATACCAGGTTGTGTGATGACACTTGTCCCTACGTTCGCTAGTGTGTTGTCGTTTTGTCCTTTGTGATTCGTCCTTTTGTCTCTGCCCTTGTGAGTATCGGTTTCATGTTAGACCCTTGGGTGGTGATGGCTCAGTTTTATGGATGCTCTCATGGACCTCTTGTTGTAGCTTTGATTATGTTTAGCTGGATCCTATTCTTTTCAAGGATCGTTTATTGTATTAATGGACCGATGCGGTCGTTTGTATATTGTTTATGTATCGCCTTGATGGTTGGACTGTAATTGGTGTAACCTCTTGTATTCTTAACCTTATTATTTATCAGAGGGGGTCTTGCAGTTGAGCAGACCCGGAGATGTAGCCCTTTAGGGGTGAACTCTGAGATCACTATGGTGTTATGTGATGTATTCTCTTATGTTTCCTTTATTCAATGTTATCATGTATGATTAACTTATGTTAGAATGGTTAAGTGGATAATTGGAATTAACTATTAATGCTTATATTCAGTTCTTTCTTGAATGCCATGTGGATCGAATGCATAATTGGTTGAGATGCGATTTATAATAATGCACGTGTGAAATCATCCTTTTAATGCAATAAGTTGGAATATGGAATAATGTATCTTAGAGTAATGAATTATACTCAGTTGTTGTTAAGGAATTTAAATATGCTTGGAAAGATCTCTGATGTTATGATGAAATCCTAGTGAATTAGAATGTTAGATGTATGGTTTGTAATTTTAAATGAAAAGCTGGAATGAAGATTATGAATGGAACTTAATGATGCATCTTTGCTTGTGATTTATGTTTCCATCTTTTGAAAGAAATTATCCTGATTATGAACTATCTCGTGATTAAGATAATTAGCTTTTGGATTAATTGGGTGAGTTAAGTGTATTGTGAAAATTTAAGTAATCTCGTTGGGAAACTCTTTAGGAGTTAGTTGAAGTCTTCCGCTATGTAATCTGAATCTTTGATATCTTGTTGCTTCTTATGTGTTGTAACTTTTTAAAAAAAAATTTGCACTCTATTCTTGTAATTTTGGCTTATCCCTTCGGGGTTTCCTGGCGGGGCATTACAATAGACATCTCAAATTCTTTCGTCATATTCTTAGAAAATTCCATGTATAATTTATCTTCACCTCCAAAAATAATGTCATCAACAAATACTTCAACAATCAGTATATCATCATCAGTGATTTTATAATATAAATTATTGTCAGCACTACCCTTAGTAAAACCAAGTTTCAAAAGATATTTATCCAACCTTGCATACCAAGCTCTAGGTTCTTGTTTCAATCCATATAAAGCTTTCCTTAACCTACAAACCATATCTATATCATTTGATAGTGAAAAACCATCAGGTTTCTCAATATAAACTTCCTCATCAAGATCCCCATTCAAGAATGGGCATTTAACATCCATCTGATAAACCTTGTAGTTTTTATAAGTAGCACAGGCAAGAAATAATCTTACAACTTCAATCCTAGCTATCAGTGCAAAATTTTCTCCATAGTCAATTCCTTCACTCTGAGATTATTTTTTTCAAACCAATCTAGCCTTATTCCTTATAACTTTACCATCCTTTTCAATTTATTCCAAAAAACCCATTTAGTTCCAATGATAATTTTATTTTTAGGTCGGGGAACCAAAGTCCAAGTGTTATTTTTCTTAATCTAATCTAATTCTTCTTCCATAGCTTTTAACCAATGTTCATCTTTACATGCCTCAATTACTAATACAAGTTTAACTTGTGAAATTAAACATATCTCATTAGTTGCCACTCTTCTTCTTGTCATCACTCCATCACTCTTATCCCCAATGATTTGATCTCCAGAATGATTCGATCTCACATACCTAGGAGTCTTCTGACTCTCTGTTCCTATTCCCTATTCTTCAGTTACTATAGAATTCTTTGATGTTGTCGGAGTAACTGGTTCAACTCTTTATTTCAGTAAAGGTGCTACTGGTTCAGATATAATCATTTCCATTGTCGGTTCCTTCTCATAAACTCTGATTTGACATTAGCACTCTCCACTATTCTCTACAATCTCTTGTAATAACATCTATATGCTTTTCTTTCATTAGAATAACCAAGAAATATGCCTTCATCACTTCTAGGATCAAATTTCCCAATAGTATCATCTCTCCTGATATAACATTTACTACCAAAAATTCTGAAATACTTACCTGTAGGTGTATTGCCAAACCATAATTCATAAGGTGTCTTACCAGTTTCTCCTTTGATATGTACTATGTTGAATGTGTAAACCGTTGTACTCACTACTTCTCTCTAGTAGATATGAGGTAGATTAGCTTCCATCGGTATTGTTCTAACAACATTTGAGATAGTTTTATTTCTCCTTTCCACAACTCCATTCTATTGAGGTGTCTGGGGAGTAGAAAATTGTCTTCTTATACCATGCTTGTCACAAAAGTTATTAAACTCGCCGGATGTGAATTTTCCACCATGATCTGATCTCAAACATTTAATCTTCAATCATGTCTCAGTTTCCACTTTATCCTTAAATATTTTAAACTTTTCAAATGCTTCATATTTATCTCTCAAAAAAGTAACCCGCATTATTCTAGAATAATCATCAATGATTAGCATGAAATATCTATCACCATGACTAGAAGGGCCACACAAATCAGTATGAATAAGATCAAGAACATCATTTGATTTATCTTGTATACTCCTAAAAGAGGTTCTAACCTATTTACCCATTTGACATTCTTTACATATCGGATTATAGGGCTTCATAATCTTAGGTATATCTCTAATAGCCTTAGTTGAACTGATCTTCACAATGCAATCAAAATTCACATGACACAACCTTTTATGCCATAGCCAACTCTCATCAATCTGTGTAATCAAACATGTTTTCTCACCAGAGTTCAAATGAAATATATTACCTTTGGTCTATGTACCAGTTGCAATCTCCAAGCCAGATCTGTTAATGATTTTGAATTTTCCATCCTTGAACTGTAATTGAAATCCCTTATCTATCAATTGTCCTACACTCAAAATATTATGCTTCAAACCTTCAACATAATAAACATTGTCAATATTGGTCTTACCATCCAATGATATAGTTCCTTTTCCTTTAATCTACATGCCTTATCATCTCCAAATCTAACTAGTCCACCATCAAATTCTTGCAAAGACAGAAAATTCCCTTTATCTCCAGTCATATGATGTGAACAATCACTTTAAATTACCCATTCATCCTTATCCTCAATTTTAGTAGCAAGTGTCTTCTCCTCAAGTACATTCTCTTCTAGTGTCAGATCATCTTCCTTGATAGCCAGGATTACCCATTCTTTCCCATTGCCAGATCCACTAGCAGATTCTTTTGTCGGTTCATCATCTAAATCAGTATTGCCTTCCTTATCCGCTATATAGCATGATTTGTCTCTATTTTTCTTGAATCTATACTTGTTCTGATATCTAGGGTTAGGCTTAAATGATATTTTAACTCTTTCTTCAAATCTTGAATTTCTTTCAGGACATCTAGATGCAAAATGACCAATCTTATTGCATGCAAAACATTTAAAAGGTGCTTTTCCTTCATACTTACTTCCTACTGGTCCTTTCGGTACTCTTCTAGAAAATAGTGCGTCAAGATAATCAAACTCATCATCTTCTCTCTTCATATCTTCTAATTCTTTTGTATATAAATCTTTCCAGTCTTTCTTACCGGTTGCAGATGTAGATGCATGAAAATCAGATTCAGTCTTCACAACTCTAGAAGTTCCAAATTCCTCAAGCTCAAAAGCAATTAGTTTCCCAACCAAAGTATCTTTGTTGATAGATGTATTAGCCATTGTTCTCAACTCATTAATAGAAGTAGCCTTCATTTTGTAAGCCGGTGGTAGATCTCGCGGTACTTTAGAAACAATTTCATCTTCACTCAGAATTCCACCACAACATTGAATTCCCATAACAATCTCATTTACCCTTTCCATGAATGCAGTAATCCTTTCATCTTCTTCCATCTTTAGGTTTTCATATCTCACCCAGTAACCATCAATTTTAGCAATCTTCACTGTAGGATCACCTTCATTAAGAGTCTACAACTTATTCCATATAACCTTTCCAAATGATTTGTCTATTAATCTCATTATTTGTTGATCAGAAAGTGCACACAAGAGGGCTTCTCTTGCTCTACAATCATTCTCAAGCTCCTTGTCTAGGTTTGCCAGAGGAGGATTGCCAGATCCCAGATTAAAGGGTGTGAAACCATTTTGTGTGATCTCCCAAATCTCCTTGCCAAGACATCTCAAATGAATCTCCATCTGAATCTTCCATACTGTGTAATTTGTTCCTTCAAGCCTCATATATCACTTCGAAAGATAGCTCCAGAAGAACTGGATGAACTTGAACTGTTAGTTGCCATAGGATCTTCCTCAAGCGGTTAAGCTTTCTGTAGAGAGGACCAAAGCTCTAATACCAATTGTTAGACAGTTTAGAGAATCGAAAGACAACTGAGAGGGGGGGTGAATCAGTTGTCACAGATTACCAGAAGCATTAGCAATTTAAACTTTAATACCAAAACCCAAAACAATAAATCGGAATAGCAGTTAATCCAATTAAGCATAAACAATAATCACAGAATAAAAACCATCCACACAACACCAAGATTTGTACGTGGAAAACCCGGTAAAGGGAAAAACCACGGTGGGAAGCCTACCCACAGTGAGATAATACTTCTACAGTAAGTATGTGAACTATAATGAAGGGGCTTGCACTTGCAGGAAGTCCAACAGCCTAGAGCACATTGCTCATCACAAAAGGAGTCTCACTAACTACATATAAATCCAGACTACAATCCAGAGAAGTGTTGAACTGCAAGAGATAGCATCTCCTATGCTTGAGTATAGTTCTGGTTAAGCTCAATACTGGAGGACTAAATCCTCTCACACACCCAATTTGATCTCCAATGATCAACCAACTCCTCTGCCTAAATGATATTACATTATTCGCACATTACATTCCTTGACCATGACCTCTTACATTAACCATGATGATCTACAATAAGATCTTATATCTTATATATACAAACCCTCGACCATAAACAATCAAGTCGACCACCAAACAATAAACCAATTACTTAATTACAAACCATGTCGGCCTTAGACCAAAACAAATAATAATAACACATAAGACATCCCAGAAATACAACAATAGGTCCTATCCACATGTTACATTAATGTTGGTCCATAACCTAGATGAACCGAGACCAAGTATAGGTCCACACACTTCAGCAATGATCTCCAAATGCCAAGTCTCAAACATGATCACAAACAACATCCTAAAACTCCATCAAAAGTTGCACCAACACATATACACAACATGTAGACAACCGATATATACAGGAATGACTTGACACCAATTGAAGATTTAGCGGAGACCATCAAAGAAGCAAATGGAGGACAGTCGGTTTACATGTTGTAGTGGTTAACTCTAACCGGTATCGGTATTCCAACTGGTATTCATTGATTGTGTGATGAGCTATCACCGATCGTGATGAGTTACCCCTAACTGACAAAATTTGGCAGTAATTTGTGATGAGTTATGTTAGATTTTCTAGATACAGTTCACCTAGGAAATTGTGATATGATTTCTAAGGCGATATGAAATATAAATGTCTATATAATGACATTATGATGAACTATTTCTAAGGAGATAATTTGATACAAAGATAGAAGTGTTAAGTTGTTGAAGGCATTACAAAATATGTTAGTGATGCAGTTTTGAGTGTGCAGAAGAGGATCTATTTAAGCAAGTTGTGCTACTTTTAGATCACACCACCTGTTGTTTTCTAATCACTACAACAGTCAAATCCCCCAACCGAGTAAGCTCTAACAAGCTTCATTGTACAAATCCTTTAACAAGGTGATCCATTAGCTTGGATTCTAAAATCCTCTACTGAGGTTACTCCTAACAGGGTACTACCTTTAACAAGGTATAGCTCCTAACAAAGCTTTGGGATCTTTAACAAGATTCGCTCCTAGCAGAGCACTTTTGTAGACCTTAACCGGTCAGTTATCTATTACTGTAGATAGTTAACTTGTGAGTCCCATCTCACTGTGGTTTTTCCCATTTGGGTTTTCCACATATAAACACTTGTGTTATGGTGGATGTTTTACTTATTGTGGATGCTTTAATATCATTCTAGATTGCATGCATAATGTTCAGTAAACTTGTTAAGTATCTCAATCGGTCAGTGCTTAAAGTGGTATTATTCTTACTATCACTGATTCACTCCCCCCTCTCAGTGCTTTATAAGTCTATCAATTGGTATTAGAGCCTAGCTTCTTTAAGGCTTAATCGCTTGGAAGGAAACCCTAAAGCCACCATGGGGAATATGAGCTACTTTGAGATGGATAGAATGCTTGAAGCTACCAAGGAAGAGCTTGAAACCCTAAGGGTTGGATTTAAAGCTTCACAAGTCAAAAGGAGAGAGTTGACTGAACAACTATTGGAAATATCTAATAATAGTTCTTCAGATGAAGCTAACATTGATGCATTAAGTAAAGAAGTTGAAAAACTGAACGGTGAAAAGCTAAATCTGAGAAGAGAGTTACAAGCCCCAACTATCCACATGAGTTAAGAGCTAGAAGCTAGGAGGGCAGATGAAGACCTTATCAAAGAAAGAGATCATGAGATTGCTAAGTTCAAACAAGAGAATGCAACCTTGCATGAGCATTGGTATGCAGAAAAAGAAGAAAAAGAAGCTTTGCAACTGGATCTTGAAATGGCATCATCCCTAAGAGAGACTCTTACAAAACACAATGAAGATCTTACAAGAGAACTCACTGAGGCTAATGGAAAGTTGGAAAAGTTTAATAAAAGTTCTTCTATGCTAAATGAGAAGATCCAATCACAGAGGGTGAAAGGTGATACATCAGGAATAGGCTTTAACACATCTGAGAAAGGAGAGTCTTCTGGAACAAAGAGCAACATTCACAAAGACAAAACTGCTCCTAAGGCTAATAATTCTATCGGTATGAGAGTTTTTAAACCTATTTGCTTTGTCTTTCATAAACCTAGGCATACTGAAAATGTGTGTAGAAATAGACCCAATGAGAATACAGGCTACAATGCAAATACTAGGTATGCATCTAAGAGATTTGAAGGTCATTGTTTTACATGCAACATGTATGGACATAGATCAGTTGAATGAAGATATAGAGAAAATAATCCAGTACCTCACATGAATCCAAGACCTAACAGTAACTAGAGGAGAACCTATGACAATCGGGGTAACATGAATTGACAAAAACCCTATGTCAACCGGTTTAGTCCATTTGAGATGGAAAAGGTAACTAATGTAATTTGCACCATTTGTAACAATTATGGTCATGTGGCTATGAATTGCAGAAGGAGAATTGGAAGAGGAAATGTAGGACCTTGGAGATCATCTAAAATGGCCTACTATCATTGTCATAAACCGGGACACATGGCAAAGTTATGTAGAACTAGGAAGAACAAACCGGTTAATCATTATGTAAATTAGAAAGGTAAGAAGAAGGTAAATGTTGAGGAAACCAGAGAAGAGATTAAACGAATCTAGAAAAAGAAGAGTGATGATATACCTACAGAAGAACCTAATCCTTCACCCAATGTGGAGAATCCTACACTGGTGAATTGAGCCTTTCAACAAGGCTAAGGGGAGCATAGCGGTAAATCTACTTCCAGACCCCTTGAAAGTTGAGTGGTAAGAAAGTTTGTATTTTGATTTATTATGTATGAAATCTTGACATCTTTGTCAATCAGTTTTTTGAAAGTTTATCAACCATTTTTTACACCTGTTAATATTGAATGTATCGTCAAGCGGTGTATTAGGGTTTGTAACCCTAGTGGTCAAGTAAATAATGCAATACGTAAAAAGGATAAAAGGGAATTTTACTATGTTATTTTTACCCTAAATGCATTTGCAAAGCAAAAAGAAAATTGCTAGCTGGTCTTAGACGAATTTGTGTCGTGAATTGCGTGATTGAAGCTGATTCGAAGATTAGTGAAGGTGGAACTAGTGTGCATTTGAATAACCAACAGGTAACCGAGGCTACATGCAATAATTAAGGTATTTCTTTGTAAATCCTTTTTCAAATCAAGTTTATCTGAATGGCTTCATCATCTAAGAAATTAGATAGACTAATGATCACATCAGAACTTATGGAAATTGAGGAATCAGAACAAATAGTTTCTTACAATGCTTTGTCTCAAGTTCTTGATGATATTATTGCAAGAGGTGATTTGTCTAGCTATATTGACTGTAAAATCAAATATTTGGGATCACTATCAATTTATTCTCAATTGAAATCCCTTTGCGATAAGAGTGGAAAGATTCAATTGGAGTATATTAGGGTTTATGAGAAGGGTTTTCACAATGCAACTTATTTTCTTGAGGATTTTGAAGAGGAACACATCAGAATCATTCTTAGTCATGCTCATGGTGAAAAAATGTATCTGAAAAGGACACACACTATAACCAAGGAAGATATTCATGCAATGACTGGTTTTTGGTCAACCGGTGAAGTTCCCAAGCTGAGGCGAATTTCTAAAGAGACTGTAACAACTTTAACCATGTCTACCTCTGATGGGCATGCATTTCCTGTTAATAACATTAAGGACCCAATAGTTAAACTAGCTACTATGGTTATAGGCTATAGGATATTCTATTCCAGTAGAATGAACAGTGTGTCATCTGCAGCAGTGCATACAACCTATAAAATGATTGCTGAGAATGCAGATTATGACCTATGTGAGGCCATAAGGAATCAATTGATGTTGAATCTACAGTCAATTAAGAAGGATAGTAGTCAGAAGTTCAAATTTGGTCAGTTATTGATTGGCTTATTGTTTTACTTTCAGAATTTCCTACTGGGAATTGGTGATATTGAATGGTCTAAAGGCCTACCGGTAACTTCTCAGATTAAGAACAACATTAAGGCTGTTAGGAACACTTTATCTATAGCAATGAACAAGTACTTCAATGAATTTCAAAAGAAAATGAGTATGAGGGTAAGGCTACCTGAGGATGTGGTGAAAAACTTTGCTTAGGCCATCATTTTCATAGTCACCACTGATTTCTGTCTGATGGAAGCTATTGAACCAAGAGAAGATGAAATTGAAGACATGAGCTATGAAGTCAATTATGACTTATCGATTGGTTATGCCAATAAGTTGTTGGCATCTCCAGTGGACAAGAAGAAGAAAAGACTGGATATTGTTGAGGAGCAAACTGCAAAAGTTGAAACCAATAATGCTCAGCCCAGTAATGTTAAAGGAAAGAAGAAGAAGATTGAGAAAGCACCTTCAACACCTTTTGTACTTTCTAATACAAGAGTGACATGAAGTGTCCAAGTCAAAAAGGAACAGGTACCCAAAGTAAATGCTATGAAGTAGACTACAACAAAGAAGAGATGTCGTCAACTGATTCTTCAAGCAGAATCTGATGATACTGACACTGAGGAGGAACCCAAGAAAATGAAAACAACTAGTAAAGTAGCTAAACCAGTAGAAGAAGTGCCAAAGGCAAGTATTCATATTAATGTCTTATCTTACAAGCCTATGACTAATTTTTTGTAGACGTTGAAAACATTAGGGAGGAATAGATTTGATAATGTCAAAAAATGTTTTGATTCATTTGATGAAGACTAGAAGGAACAAATTGTTCAAAAGGTAATCAACTATTTATATCAATACAATTGATTACCTCGGGACCTTAAAGATGATATTTCTGATTTTTTGTACTCTATTCTTGCAAATAAATGGCAAATTGTTGTTAACAAAGATCAAGAAATTATTGATAATGTCTTTATTCAATATTTTCCTAAATTATCTAGAGATGAATTTGTTGCCTTGATAATTACAAAGGATGGTTCATTTTTAAGGAAAGAAGATTGAAGTTATTAAATGGGAAAACTCAATCTGTTGAAATTGAAACTCATCAGATAGCTCAAAATATTCATAGGATGCATAAGCATTCAAAGTCTTATAATGATGAGAAAACAGAGCCTGAAGTATGACTGGAGATGGATGAGGAAGAAATAGTGCAAGTTGATATTGTCTATCCTATCAAGAAAATGGATGACACTACTTCCCAACCGATGATCTTTGTTGATGAAATACAAGATACTATTGATCTATCTGGGAATATTATTGAACCAGATAAGAAACAATCGGTTATTAGTATTTCACAAATTAATGCAGTGGATATACTGACAACTCAACCAAGTGTGGATATTACATCCCCACCGATAAAAGATCAACTAGTGAAATCACAACTCCCACTGGTTTCACAAGCTACCCAGGAGAAACCTACAGAAAGAGTTGCAGAGAAGTCCGCTGAACAGGAAAAGGAGAAAGAATGAGAGGAAGAGAAACATGAGAAGGCAAAATCTATTGAACTGGAAAAGGCATTAGTCAAGCAGCAGGATGATGATGATGATGATGATGATGATGATGATGATGATGATGACTCATTTGGCATCAAAGGGCCTATATATGTTGACAATATGAGTGCATCAGAATTATTGGAGATTGAAACTATGATGCAATCTAGAGCACAAAAGAAGAGGCTTAAGGAACAAAGGAAGGAAGCAGAAACCATCCAAACTCTTGTGGAGATTTTATCATCTTCTACGGGAGACTGCTATAGAGAACTTGTCAACTCCTATTGACAAGCTTGGCCAATTGGTTGATGATTCTTCTGCCCAACTCAAGTCCCTTGAGAAAACTGCTCAAACTATGGCTGAGAAAAACTACAGGAAGAAAAGAGGAGAACAAATAATGAAAGATATTGATACAGGGAAGATTGTTTTATCCCTGAACAAATATCTTTTGAGAAAAGCTATTGAGACAGTAGGCAAAATTTTAGCCTATACATCTAATGTTTCATTTTTCTATGTTGATTTAGTTAAGAAGTGACAAGAGACAAAACTGGAACTAGAAAAGATATGTAATGCCTACATACCTTTACAGGATTCATTCTTAGCTTTTGGCAAACTTGTTGATGATTTGCAAAATCGGTTAGATTCGTATGATTTTGAACAAGCAAAGAGACTCTGATCCCTTAAGGAGTTAAAGAACATATTGAGACCGAAGGTGGACATCTTGCAACGATCTTATAAGAATGCAAAGCCAGTTCTAGCTACTCCAGAGATGAGTACAGTTGATGCAATGGAAGAATTTTCTGCACAGGTCATGGCTACCATAGAGATTACTAAAACTTTACTGGAAACATGGGAAAATGATTTTTCTCAAATGAAGCTTACTTTTAGTAATATTTTCTTGAAAATTGAACTAAACACTCCTTAATACAGAACTCTTACATTCTGTATATATAAACTTTTGATACAAATTTTGCTATATATATATATATATATATATATATATATATATATATATATATATATATATATATATATATATATATATATATATATATATATATATATATATGTATTTTACTTTTCAATTTGGCATTATTGTCAAAGAGGGAGAAAAAATATGTATCCGTGTTGTGAAAATTGTGTATGTATTGTTAAGGGGGAGTTGAATTATGTTTGTACATTTTTTTTTGTAAGCACACTTAGTTGTAAAGTTGTAACATTTTCTAAGTGTTGCCATCAATGCCAAGGGGGGAGATTGTTGGCTTGATGATGATTGTAATGAATGACTTCATGTGTTGTCATTGATGGAACATGTACACACACACACATATGTTCTCATTGCCATTGTAACCTTAGATAAACTGGTATTGCTTCTAAAAGTTACTTGTATTACAACTAGTATTTGATGCTTAGTTTATGATGGTTTAGAGAGTGTCAACCAGCACATGTGGACAACCGGTATATGCGGGAATGACTTGACACCAACTTGAACATTCAACTGAGACCATCAAAGAAGAAAATGAAGGACAATCAGTTTACATGTTGTAGTGGTTAACTCTAACCGGTATCGGTGTTCCAATCAGTATTCATTGATTGTGTGATGAGCTATCACCGGTCGTGATGAGCTACCCTAACCGACAAAATTTGGTGGTAATTTGTGATGAGTTATGTTAGATTGTCCAGATACACTGCACCTAGGAAATTGTGATATGATTTCTAAGTCGACATGAAATCTAAATGTCTATATAATGACATTATGATTAACTATTTCTAAGGAGATAATTTGATGCAAAGATAGAAGTGTTAAGTTGTTGAAGGCATTACATAATATGTTGGTGATGCAGTTTTGAGTGCGCAGAAGAGGATCTATTCAAGCAAGTTGTGATACTTTTAGATCACACCACCTATTGTTTTATAATCATTACAACAGTCAAATCCCCTAACTGGGTAAGCTCTAACAAGATTCATTGTTCAAATTCTTTAACAAGGTGATCCATTAGCTTGGAGTCTAAAATTCTCCATTGAGGCTACTCCTAACAGGGTACTACCTTTAACAGGGTATAGCTCCTAATAGAGCTTTGGGATCTTTAACTATTACTATTTACTAAGTTGTCATTAGTTTTATGTCCAAAGTCATTCTATATACTCTAGTCGGTTATTACTACCCAAATATTTAGTCGGTAAGCACAGAGCAGTCGGTTACAGAAGTTACAAGTCACAGAGTTTAGTATACACCAAGTTGTCTACCGAGTAACGTTCTATGACTACTGAGCAGCAAAGATGGTATACCGAGTTGATACACACCGAGTGAAACGTGTTACCAGATTCATTGAATCTAGACACATATGGGAAACGTGTTACAAAGATCAAGGAAAAAGGAACCATTAACACATTGGAAATTGCCCCTTAAGATTTTGTATGATTTTGAGGACATCTATCCAATGAAGTATTTTTGTATGGTTATTCATTCGATGAATCATGTTTGTAAGATCGAAGCATGAACAAGATCACCGTCATAAGAGATCTATTTATATAGCATGAATTGAGGTTCAAATATGAGTGTGAAGCAAGACATATGTGAAAGGCAAAATCATGGGAAAGCACTGAGTGTTATGATTGTTGTAGATACACGGAGGTCACCGAGAAGGATTTCAGAGAATAGTCAAGGAACAAAGTAAATATTAAGGTTTACCGAGTTATTCTATGGGTTACCGAGGTATGCTATAAGCAAGGTAATTTCATTTTGAGCACATAGAATCTGCTATAACATGTCAAATGTGAAGTTGTAGATATTTTGTAAGATTTTGATTGTAATATTTTGAGTTGTAAGAGAAACCTTTAACAGGGTAAAAGACTCTAACAAAGTCTATAAATTGTAAAGCCTTTAACCAGGTACAACATTTTAGTATAAGTGTTGTAAAATCCTTTAGCAAGGTAGATCTAAAGATCTTGATACTCCTAACAGGGTAAGCTATCAGAAATAACTAAACATGTAGCTCTAACTGAACAACCTTTATTATTGCAGTAGTGAAGTTGTGGGTGCCATCCTCACCGTAGTTTTTCTCTCTAACAAGGAGTTTATGCATAACCAAAATATATGTGTTATGGAGTGAATCATGTATGATTGTTATTTATTTGTTTTAGCATTATATTATGTTTCAGCAATATTTGGTTTATGCTTAACAGTAAAGTTTTTGTTGAGGAAAAGATTTGAAGTACTGATTCACCCCTTCTCAGTACATTAGCTTTCCATATTGGGCCTAACAATTGGTATCAGAGCTTGAATCTTGGAAAAGGGTTTAACTGCCTAAAGAGAAAGATCTTATCAATGGAAGGCTACAAACAATCTCGGAGAATTCTGAATCTTCAAAATGAATTGGATCATGCTAATCAAGTGATTGCTGACATGCAGAAACAAATGCAAAGATCACTGAAAGTTAGAAGAAGATTGTCTGATGATTTGCAGGACTCTCAAGAGCTAGTGCAACAAATTGAGACATCGTCTGAGAACAGTATATCTGAAGAGACTGAAGAAATGATTGGAGCATTGAAAGAAAAGAACAAAGCACTGAATGATCAGCTAAAAACAATGAAAAGGGAACATGAACATTTCAGCACACAGATGACTGAAAATCTTGATGCATTGAGGATAGCCAGGGATAAATTAAGAGATCTAGAAAGAGAAAAACAACAGCTTGAAGCATTAGTGTCTGAAAAGAATGATGAAATCACTAGGATGACTGGAATTCAAAGTAATCTATCAGATCAATTGGGTTATGCACATCATGAAGCAAATCTGAAAGATGGTGAGAATCAAGCATTGAAACTTGAATTATCAAGATTGACCGATGAACTTGAAATAGAGAAGAAACCAAAAGAAACACTGAAGAAGAGTTATGAAGCATCAAAGATGTTGGTTGAGCAACTGAATACAAGAAGACCCAACAAAGATGCAGGACTCGGTTACAAAGGAAAAGACTCTACCGAGAAGGGAATCCACACTACCGAGAAAGGAGAATCATCAAAACAAGCTAGAAACAAGAAGAACATCAAAGGAAAGAAACCTATTTGCAACTACTATGGAAAACAAGGACATACTGCAAACTTGTGCCAAATCAGAAAAGGTAAGCAACCGAATGTCATTAGGTCTAATGGTTATTGTAACAATTGCAATAAGTATGGTCACACATCTAATCAATGTAGGAAAAAGTATTTTAGCAATTATAAGAAGGCAAAATTCAAAGGGTTTTCTAAAAACTGAAATAGATATGGACACACTACCGAGAAGTGCTGGTTTAAGCAGAAGAACTATATGTGGTATGCACATCGAGCAAATACTAGAGGTTACCAAACTCACACAGATCCTAACCGACAGTATACTGCAGTACCATGGGATTACAATACAAGGATATGGTGTGAATGTTGTGGAAGATATGGACATATAAGTGCTAACTGCTTTATAAGGTTTGGAATGAACAACCGAAGATCGTGGAGAAATCCTAGTATGGCATGTTTTCATTGTCACAAAGTTGGACACTTGGCTAGAAATTGCAGAGATCAACCTAGAGGAGATATTGAAGAAATAAAAAGCAAGTTCCAGATGATTTGGAAAAAGAAGGAAATTGTGTCAAATGAAGAAAGCACCTTACCTACCGAGTTAGGTGCATCTATTCCAAATTAATCAGTAAAGGTATGAAGGGACTGCATTCTCTCAAGGTTAAAATCTTAACAGTTCCTATTTTATCATGTACTTAATTCAAAATCTACATAGCTAAGATGCATTAGCATGTTTGAAATTTTATCAAGTCTTTTGGAGCACTAGTCAAGTCGGTAAATGCAGGAAGCCTCTCAAGTCGGTAAATACAGGAAGTCTGGCTACTCGGTAAAAGCACAAAAAGAAAGGTATATCGGTTTAGTGGAACCGAGTGCATTTAATGTTTTTTGACCTAACTGCACGAAGCCCGATAAGGTATAATGTGTACTTTAAGCTTTTGTGCGGTCCTTTTACACTTACCAAGTTTTCAGAAAGCAGAGCGAAGCGATTCAAAGGTGATCAAATCTCTACCGAAGTGAAATTCAAGGTATTTATATCAATCACAACGCATTGTCAAGCAAGTTAACCAATCATATCAGTTATGTTATATTTACTAAGTGGAAAGCGTCTGCTGGTTAAAATTTTCAAACCCTAAGGCTCATTCGTTAGTGATTATCCAAAGTTTGAAATGGCTCCTAAGATTCAGAAACTCGTTGTTGTTGAGAACATTGAGAAGCCCATACTGAAATACTCACTACCTCCCAAACTAGCATCTGAACCGGATAATAAAACTGCATTTTCACTCATTCCGGATAGGGTTTTATTAGTTGAGGATGTTAGATTCTTCACTAAGTGTTGTGTTGAGGAACTAGGTCACACTGAGATCAAGGACACATATGATGAATTGTGTACCGATGGGAAACTGGATAGCAAGTTTGAACACATTAAAATCAAGGGATTGACCGAAGCCCTAACCTACCCACGAGTCCTCAAACCCCAATGGGTTAAATTTGTTTTGAGCAGAGTTCATGGTGACTTTATGTGGTTAGAGGAGAAATCATTCAAGATCACCAAGGAAATCATCCACTTGATCACCGGTTACCCTATTTTTGACCATGCCCGAGCTCAGAAAATGATTTCATAGAAAGAATTGATCACTTTAACCGGAGTCAAATCTGATTGCAGAGGTCTGAAACTGAACAATGTCACAGATGCAAAGCTGAAGTTTGCAATTAGAGTCATAGGTTATTGTTTCTTTCAATTGGTAAGGGAAAATAGTGTACCATGTGCTGCTGTTGATTTAGCCTATAGAATTGTGAAGAAAGGCATGAAGATTGATCTATGTGAAGTGTTGTTGAAAAATTTGTTTGAAAATCTCAACACCATAAGGAAGCCGAAGAAGAACAACTCGGCAAACACACTGAAGTTTGGATCACTTTTGGTATGCATGTTTTTCTATTTTAAGAAATTCTTTCCATCAGTCGGTAATGTAGTTTGGGAGCTACACCGACTAGTCACCCATCAAATCAATGACTTCATCAAACAACTAGGTGATAACTTCAATGAGAATATGGATGATTATTTTAGCAAGTTTCAGGAAAAGATGCATAATAGGCACAGGATTCCACCCCAGTTAGTGGAGAAGTACAAGGATAGTATATGTTTTGAAGTGGACACTGACTACTGCTATGTCAATTTCGTAGAACCAAGAACTCAATCTTTGCCGCCTATGGGTTATGAGATTGATTTTGACATTACATAGCAACATATAGATGCTTTTCTTGCACTCCCAAGGCATGCTACCGAGATCAGATACGGTACATATGAAGAAGTTAAAGAAAAAGTCAAAATGAGCATTGTAGTACCAAAGGCTACAAGGAAAGCAACAAAAATGATTAAAGCTTTAACGGAGAAATTTGGAGAAGGATCTTCCTCCACTCCTGTCAAGAGCATTCAAGTAATAACCGAGGAGGAATTTGAATCCCAAGAAGCAGCTATTACATTGACCACCGAGTTGCCAAAAGGGAAAATTTTGAAAAGGAAGAAACAGGATACATCATAGGTATCACCGACTTCTCTAGTGAAATGCCCAAACACTAGATCATCTACAATGTCACCAAGCAAGAAACAGAAAAATGTTGCAGAGGTAACAAAAACTTATAAGAAGTCTACTCGGAGACTCATTTTGAATAAAGAGTCCAGTGACACTGAATCTGAAGACAAAAATAAATTTCAGATTGTTAAGAGCAAAAAGGAAGATGTACATAGTGTTGGTAATTTTTGTGCCAATCTGAAGTAATATGGTGGATTTGGAGCATTTAGATATGTAAAATATGACTCCAGATCTGATGCAGAAAAGAGACAAATTGAAGAAGTTGTCATCTGCACTCTTCTGAAATTCTGACTGGTCCCATTGGAAGTAACTAATTCTCTTCCAAAAGCATTGTATTTACATATTGATAACAGGTGGAAATATGCCATGGACTCGGAAAAGAAGATGAGAGAAAGAAGTCTGGTACATCTCTTTCCGGACATGTCGGTAGATGAGATAAGTGAACATCTGAAAAACTACCACACAAACTTCCTAGTCAAGCAAAGAGCCTTGAAACTGATGAATGGTCTTTATCTTGACATAGAGAACGAGAGAAAGGAAAAATGGCAAGAAATCTTTCGAATCAAGAGTACTGATGAGCAAGGTGAACTTGATCCCGCTGAAACCATACAACCTGATGAGGATGTCATGGATACCAAGGTACAGGAACAGGAAATGATAGAAGGGAATGCTTATGCCAAACTGGTATCAAGTGAGTTAGTTTTGTAACAAGTCAAGTCCTATCCTCCGGTAAGTCAACATGTTTCAACCGAGACACCTCAGGATACTGAACAAGGAAAAGAGGGTCACCAGTCTACCAAAGGAGAAGCTACTTCTCAGGCCATTGGGGAACAAACTTCTCAAGCCCCTTCAAGTATTGAAAATGTTACAACTGAGACCCCGAGCAAGGATTCATCGAAGGCTACATCTGAGGCTAAAGAAATTGACAAAAGTGTTGCCTCTACCGAGCAACCTACCGAGGGTAAACAAGCCTCCCAAGCCATTGTATTAGTTCAACTGATGAAAGCCTCCTCCTCTAAAGAAAAGAAAATGAAAAAACATAGTTTCAAGTTAGATTTGTCAAAACCAATTGTGTTGCCAAATGTAGACATATCCAAATTAAAAGGGCAAGCACTTATTGAATTTGATGAACTATGAAAAGCCAAAGCAGAACAAGAGAGACAAATGGCTATACAAAAGAAAAATAGATTACTTCAAAAGGTCAAAGCACTATTAACAGATATGCTACCTGAAGCTACAATGAAAAAAGATGTAGCCATCCATATTCAACTGGATGAACTCCTCAATCAGATCGAGACATCTTGAGTAGACGCATCTGAATACCTAAGCAAATTGAAGAACAAAGAGCTCACTGTAAAAATGATTGAAGAGGTACAGAAAGCCATTGCTATCGGTAAAGTAAAACTTGTCAAATTTATTGCTGAGTTGTCCCCTCAACTCAAGCACATTCTTTATTTATTTCATAAACTCTGTACATTCTCTTTATTCATTAAAGATATCAAGAATAAAACAGAAGTGATTGAGAAAGAGATCACCGATCTCTCCAATAAATTGACCACTGAGCCAAATTCTATTCATAATTTCTATACCAAGCTACAAATGCTCATGGCTCAACAACTGGAACTTAGGAATGAAGAGCACAAAATAAGGATGGACATTATGACTCTTCAAACCTTATTCATTCCGCACTTGAACTCCATCCAAGAACGGATCAACAAGGCTACCTCCTTATCCACTTAGCCAGAGGGAAGCACTTTAGATGGACTGATTTCACTATTAGCTGATATTATAGCTCAGAATTCACTCATGGATAGTGTCAAGGATGCACTCTCTGCCGCTCTCACCGATGCAAGAACAATGTATAAATCCATTTTTTACTAGTTGTCTCCACCGAATGGTAACTAGTTTTGATGTTTGTCAAAAAGGGGGAGTATAGTGTATACAAGAGGAGTATACCAAGTAGTTCAGCATATTCATGTATACAGATAATTTTGACAAGGGGAGTAGTGATCACTGAGTAGTGAACCAAGTAGGGAATACATAATATTGATCACAGTGCATGCATAATCAGAGTTATGTACAGTATATTGATAAGGGGAGTATATCCGAGTATACTATTTTATTGACAATTGTATATGTTGTCAGTTTAGTGAAATTTTGTAAGTATATAGATTTTTTTTGAGTTATGACTTTGAAAGAAGTTTTGTCAAACATTTCAAAACTAATGTCAAAAGGGGAGATTGTTACTATTTACTAAGTTGTCATTAGTTTTATGTCCAAAGTCATTCTATATACTCTAGTCGGTTATTACTACCCAAATATTTAGTCAGTAAGCACAGAGCAGTCGGTTACAGAAGTTACAAGTCACAGAGTTTAGTATACACCAAGTTGTCTACCGAGTAATGTTCTATGACTACCAAGCAGCAAAGATGGTATACCGAGTTGATACACACCGAGTGAAACGTGTTACCAGATTCATTGAACCTAGACACATATGGGAAACGTGTTACAAAGATCGAGGAACAAGGAACCGTTAACACATTGGAAATTGCACCTTAAGATTTTGTATGATTTTGAGGACATCTATCCAATGAAGTATTTTGTATGGTCATTCATTCGATGAATCATGTTTGTAAGATCGAAGCATGAATAAGATCATTGTCATAAGAGATCTATTTATACAGCATGAATTGAGGTTCAAATATGAGTGTGAAGCAAGACATATGTGAAAGGAAAAATCATGGGAAAGCACTGAGTGTTATGATTGTTGCAGATACACGGAGGTCACTGAGAAGGATTTCAGAGAACAGTCAAGGAATAGAGTAAAAAGTAAGGTTTATCGAGTTATTTTATGGGTTACCGAGGTATTCTATAAGCAAGGTAATTTCATTTTGAGCACATAGAATCTACTATAACATGTCAGATGTGAAGTTGCAGATATTTTGTAATATTTTGAGTTGTAAGAGAAACCTTTAACAAGGTAAAAGACTCTAACAAAGTCTATAAATTGTAAAGCCTTTAACCAGGTACAACATTTTAGTACAAGTGTTGTAAAATCCTTTAGCAAGGTATATCTAAAGATCTTGATACTCCTAACAGGGTCAGCTATCAGAAATAGCTAAACATGTAGCTCTAACCGAGCAACCTTTATTATTACAGTAGTGAAGTTGTGGGTGCCATCCCCACCACATTTTTTCTCTCTAACAAGGAGTTTCTGCGTAACCAAAATATGTGTTATGGAGTGAATCATGTATGATTGTTATTTATTTGTTTTAGCATTATATTATGTTTCAGCAATATTTGGTTTATGCTTAACAGTAAAGTTATTATTGAGGAAAAGATTTGAAGTACTGATTCACCCCTCCCCTCTCAGTAGATTAGCTTTCCATATTGGGCCTGACAATAAGATTCACTCCTAGCAAAGCACTTTTGTAGACCTTAACAAGTCACTTATCTATTACTGCAGATAGTTAACTTGTGATTCCCATCTCACCATGGTTTTTCCCATTTGGTTTTTCTACATATAAACACTTGTGTTATGGTGGATGTTTTACTTATTGTGGATGCTTTAATATCATTTTGGATTGCGTGCATAGTGTTTAGTAAAATTGTTAAGTATCTCAACTAGTCAGTGCTTAAAGTGGTATTGTTCTTGTTGTCACTAATTCACCTCTCCCTCTCAATGCTTTATAGGTCTATCATCCCCTAGTACAATGCATCATGATAGCGACCTTGGCACAATGAGTATTGATAGATGACCATGGATCAGAGCTTATTGTCGGGTTCATGTCCTTGATCCGCGAGTTGGAGAAGTACAAGACAGTGCACGCATGGGGGCAGGGCATGCTTGTCCATCTCTACTATGAGTCATCCTGGTACGTGCACCATGAGTATCAGAGCCTCACAAAATGCACTCTATTATAGGTGTTGGAATTTGAGCATATCACATGCACACGACCAATCAGATTCCCAGTGCCAATGTCATTAGATATTTTGAGGGCACATGGTTATCCATTGTGGCATGGTGAGTGGTAGACTAGGGACCTTATGTACTGGAGGGTTATCCTATATCAGATTGGGATCATGGATGTCATCTAGCAACCATTCTAGGATATGGGGAGCTGGACCACAGATCGTACATAACTTCCACAGGTGCAACGCAACTGGTTCTTGCTTGGTTGCTAGGACCACATCATCGTGTCATACTACTAGCGATGGTGTATTTGTATATTCAGGTAAGTGCAGAATATCCCACCCATCATGCGTAAATATGTGTATTAAGCCAGGAGCGCGATACGACCCCATGACCTACCTCGCCCAACCCTTGGATATGTTCAGGACAGATCTGAGGGCAGTGATGATGATGGTATCACTCCATACCTGGACATCGGTAATGTCGGAGTCACCCTGGACTTTGCGAGTTGGTGGGGAGTGGTAGGAACCACTTTGATCTTCCTTCTAGATGCAGCAGAAGGAGATGTCAGAGCCTTGGGAGGTGACAACAAGCACCATACCTCCTCGAGCAATGAGGGCGAGAGGTCAGGGAAGAGACAACGGGTGGGGATCCTGAGCCCAAAGAGACCAGCACCTATGATGAGGGGGATCCCACCATCACCTCTTGTACCACCATCTACACCATCAATGCAAGAATTGGCACCTGCAATTTCCGCAGGGGCATCTGCTAGCAGGGTGCCTCCGCGGGATCCAGATTGGTAGAGGGGTGATCCCGATATGTATTTTAATTTCAATTTGTGTATTTTAGTCTTTTTCATATATGCTTTCACATATGTATATACATGTAGATATTTTGATATCATGGATACTGATAGAGAAAAAAAAATTGTTTATAGAGGGTGTTGTTGAATGGTTGAGCTTTGTCCATCAGCCACTCGCAGAGATTGTCCCTATTGTACAGACTCAGGACCCAATGTTGGATGCCTATCGACCCCTCTAGATAGTAGGGAGACACACTCATCTATTTGATCCTATAGTACGAATACAGATAGCATATGAGGAGGGTC
This sequence comes from Cryptomeria japonica, assembly GCF_030272615.1. Classification (NCBI taxonomy): domain Eukaryota; kingdom Viridiplantae; phylum Streptophyta; class Pinopsida; order Cupressales; family Cupressaceae; genus Cryptomeria; species Cryptomeria japonica. The sequence goes on along the minus strand of NC_081405.1, from coordinate 24,532,261 downwards.
AAGTGGAGTTTGTGCAGGAAGTGACACAAGTGGCCACCATGACGAGGCAGAGAGATCAGGCTCTACTGGAGGTTCGCTCTATCCTTGAAGAGAGAGACCAAGCAGTTATGTGAACTAAGACTGTCAAGAGGGACCATGACACTCTGTAGAGCCAAATCGATGACCTTTATCAGCAGGTGGATGTTGTCCAACAGGGTGCAACTGGTCACCTTGACCACTCCTGAGTGCGTCAGCTGATGTCGGACTTGGAGGCAGTGTGCCAAAGAGAGGCTACAATATGAGAGGAGCTCATGACGTAGTGGGAATCTATGGCAGAGCTATGAGAAGAGCTGACGGGATTGCAGTCACAAAGCACGACTATTGCAAGATCACATTCCACCTTAGTGAGACAACCCTCATCTCAAGACCAAGATCCTCTGGCACCTGCAACTTCAAGGACCTATCCACCACAGGGGTCATGAGACATTTTTGTAGAGATTCATCCATAGTTTTTTATTCATCAGATGTATAACATTCTTTTGATATATATATAAAAATATATTTATGTATTTTAGAGACACGTATGCTAGCATCACGTGTTTTTGTAGTGATGCAATACATGTACATTGACATTGATATTATACATACACACACACACACACACACATATATATATGAGATTCACCATTCCGATCTTATCTCATGTTATTATGAATGGATGTACTTTTTTATCTTATATGCTCATTATATACATGCTCATGTGGTGGATGGTTTAGATTAGATGTATATCATGATTTGATTTACATTTTATTGTTTATGCATGATTAAATTTCATCATGATCATTACATAGATATTTCTAAGATATAGATAGAACATGTATACAGATGCACACACACACATACACAGACATGAATATGCATAGTCACTTCATAACACAGAAATGAGAAAATGTCATGTTGATGAAGATATATATATATATATACATATCATGGCATGACCACTATAGAGACTTGAATGTCATACATATGATATATATAGTTTGCCTTCTATGCATAGTATTGACGTAGGTGTGCGGTGTTGACAGGTTCTTTGAGAGGCATACCATCCATATAGGATAAACCATAGGCACACAAACCATAAATAGAGGTGACAATGTATGGACCCAACCAATTCAGGCTAAATTTTCCTCATTGATCGAGTGGTGCATTGACATTTCTTTGATTCTCACAAAGAACCAGGTCACCAATCTTGAAGGCCTGAGGTAGCACACTCTATTTGTATTTCTTAGATAAATAGTTTTGATAAGCTTGAACATTTTGAAAGGCCTTTAAATGGTGTTCATCTAACAACTCAAGTTGATTGAGATGAAGAGTACGATAAGAATCACCATCAATCTCCTTCCAGGGAGACGCACAATGATGGAATCTCCAACTCAAGGGGCATGATAGCATCGGTGCCATACACAAGGTTGTAAGGTTTTATCCCAGTAGTTGTACGAACACTCATGTGATATACCCATAATGCATATACTAACTGAGCAATGATGTTATCCATGATGAAGCCACAAATCATTTTAGTGGTGATAGATCTCAATGGTATAGCCTTGACCTACTTCGTGAAATAATTGGTAATAGTGATGATAAAGATATGACCCTTAGATGAAGGGGGAGATATCTTGCTAATGATATCCAAACCCCATGTCTGAAAAGGCCATGTAGAAGCTTGAGTTTGGAGCTCTTGTGCAGGGACTCGAATCAAGCTACTGTGTTGTTGACATTGGGGGCACTTTTTGACAAAGGCAAAGGAATCATATTCCATTATTTTCTAGTAATACCCCATGTGAATTAGTTTGTGTATTAAAGATTTGCCTCCAAAGTGCCCACCTTTGGAGCCTGAATGGGCCTCCTGGAGGGCAAGGGGTATCTCAGGTTTTGTCAAGCAATGCAAAAGAAGGCCATTATATGATCTTCAATAAATAACATTAGATAAAAGAATATAGCGAGTGGCGAGCTTCTGAATTTGCACATGCGAGCTCTTACTCGCATCATTGGGAAAGATACAGATTTTGAGGTAATTATAGATGTGTGCAAACCATTCTCTGGAATTGATATGAGCACACAAAAACCTATCAAATTGGGTTTGATCAATCACAACCGTAGAGCGGAGGACTTGTACTACAAAATGATATTTGTCCTAACCAAACTCTGATCCTACAAGGAAAGCAATGCTTGCCATTGTATCTGCATCACACTTTTCTCTCCGTGAAATACTGTTGATCGTGTAAGTAGTGAAATATTTTAGTATGGTTGTGACCAAATCCTTATACTGAGATAACTTCAGCTACTTAACACAATAAGTACGTGCAACCTGATTTATGATAAGCTCAGAGTCCCCATGGATGTGGATGTTTTTCACACCCATGGAAATTGTGACACGTAACCCCACAATCAGGGTTTAGTAGTCAGTGATATTATTAGTGCAATGAAATTCTAAATGGAATGAAAGAGGGATTGGTTTTCCTTCAGGTGAGACCAAGACCACACCTGCTCTTGAACCAGTCTGACATCTTGATCCATCAAAATACATGTCCCATACCGATTTATGAGTTATGAACTTCAGATCAAACTAAGAAAGAAACATCACCCACTTAACCAATCTTCCTAAAAGATCAGACTTTGAAAAGAGATGCTTAAGCATATCATTCTTAGCTATAACTTGTGTTTATGTATGGAGGATGTAATGCCTTAACTTTTGCATTACAAAGATGAGAGATAGACATTGTTTTCCACAATAGAATATCGAGTCTTATATTCTATCAAAGTGTGACTAATGTAGTAGACTGCTCTTTCTCGTCCTTCATCATCATGTTGGGCTAACAAGGTTGCTAGAGCGTGAGATAAAGAGGAGATGTAAAGAAAGAAAGGTCTATTAGACATAATCGGCATTAGAATGGGAGTATTATCCAAATTATTCTTAATATAATTGAAAGCTTCTTGGAATTCCTCATTCCATTTGAAATGAACGTCTTTCTTCAACAATTGCGTGAAAAGGGTATGGTCAGCCAATTGCACCACAAACCTGTGAATGGCTTGGATCTTACCTTGCAAGATATGAATCTGGGAGATGTTTTTGGGTGGAGGCATGTTTATAATTGTGTTGATTTTATTAGTGCTTATTTTGATCCCTCGGCGAGAGACAATGTATCCCAAAATTTTCTCGGCATCCACACCAAAAATGCATTTAAGGGGATTCAGTCTCATCTTGTATAATTAAAGCCTTTCAAAGACCAATTGAAGATTTTTAATATATGTTTGATGAGTGATAGAATTTACCTAGATATCATTGACATAAACTTCCAAGATCATATGGATGAAATTGTGGAATATCAGGGTCATAGCTCATTCATAGGTTTCTGTCATGTCCCCACATTTATAGTAGAAATAATTAATATAGTTTTTTCCATATAAAATAATATGTTAAAAACATATCAAAATTATATTATATCACATTAACATTAAAATAATATTATATATTATCAATTTATATTTTATATTGAATGATGTTATTATATTAACAATAAATGATATTATATTATCAATTTACATTTTTTATTGAATGATTTTATTATATTAACAATACACGTTATATTATAATGGTGCTTTGTATTAAAACTTATATTATTTATGTTAACCAATTAACCCCTATATTTACCAAGGCCCGATAACCATTCTTTAAAGGGTGGTTTGAATAGTTCCAAATCAGGTTTTATATGAAGCGATGCTCTTCTTGAAAAGAGCCGTCAGAAATAGAAGGACATCAACTCTTCAAAAAGGAGGGTGTTGCCTATTAGGAGACCATCATGGCTCTTCACCACATGGGGAGGTAGGATAAATACCCCCCTGTGCAAATGGGAATAGGGAGAATACAGGAGGGGAACAAGAAAGTCAGATCTAACAGCAAGGATAGAGAAATGTATAGAAACTGCCAGCAAGCATAATAGAAGAGAAGAGGGCCTGTGACAGGTACGTATAGGAATTCCAATTTAATAATGGAATATAATAGCTGATATTATATATATATATAATTTTATATGGTCTTAATTAAATTAATGGAATTAATATGATATAAAGCTCAGAAGCAAATAATGTATAATTATTAAAATAGCATTAAAATGATTATACATGGGAACACTATTAGACATAAGAGACACACATATATATATGTTAATGAATTTAGAAGGAATAAGGCAATCAAATTTAGTTTGTATAAGTTGCTATAATATTTTACCATGCTAATAACATAAAATACAGCAATAAAAATTAATGAATAATTCTAATTTAAAGTAATACTAACAGAAATAACTATTAACAATCTGATATAAGACACTAAGGCAATATAATATGATGAAGTATAATAACTATGTCAAGTACAAATTGATTATCATAATTAGTTCAACTGAATGACAAATATTACTTCATTGGAATATCACAAAAGGTTCATTGTAAATGAGGGACTCTCTTAAGTATGCCACTCCATAGTGGATGCTTAACACCTGCCACATAGAGCCAAGAGCGGTAAAGCATCTGCTCTTGGGCTTAAGAGAGAAGGCGGTTGTGATGAGGGGGAATGGCAATAGAAAACCTCGCTGGGTATGCCACTCCATGATGGATGCCTAACACCTACCATATGGAGCCAAGGGGGATATGGTATTCTGCCCTTGGGCCTAGGAGGGATGGTTTCTAGGACACCCTATCCAATTAATGGACCAAAGGAATTGATTAGTAACTGACTTACAAACTAACTTTAATTAATAATCTGATCTCATTTAGGAAATATAATAATATGATTATATCCCACAATTATAATTATAACAGCCATTAATATAGCAAATTTGATATCATTTAATATAGTTCATTTTTTAGTTTAAGTATTATTTCATATATGTTCTCTAAATTTGTTGCAGGAAAACAGTATACAAAGGTACACCTATAAAACAAAATTACCTATTTATAGATTTGGCCAAATTTGGGTTAAATTAAAGTGTAACTAATTAGGGGACATTACAGTGGTGTCAGAGCATGATTCTACCAGCCTATTGGACAAAACAACTACTCAGTTAGGACTAATTATTCCAGTCTCTTCTCAAACAAATAAAAAATTGAATTGGTTAGCCCAACCTTGCATTCTTATGAGTGTGCCTTTAACTGCTTCGTGTCTTACGTGTTTCTTATGTGTTTTGAGCATGCCTACTCCATGGGTGTTTTGTATGTACACTTTCCTCATGTATACCTTGTGCTTGCACCATGTCTATCATGTGTCTGGCATATGTGTTTTATATCTTATGTGTATTTGTGTTACTTCATGAATGAGATGTTTTCAGATGTCTATTCCATGAATACCTCTCTCTTGTATGCTTCATGATCGATGTGTCTTCAGCATGTCCACTCCATGAGTACCTTTCTCATATATGCTTGTACCTTTTGTGTATGTATTACTTCATGTTTTACATGTATGATTCATGTCTTGCATGTATTCATATGTATGGTTCGTGCTTTACATAGCTCATTCATGCCTTGTGTGCATTACTTCATGCCTTGCATATAGTCATGTATGTTTCTTCTTGGCTTACATGTAGCCATTATTTCATGCCCGTGTGCACTTCATGTCTTATGGTACTTATGTATACTTGCTTCATGCCTTAAGTGAATTCAACTGTATACTTCATGCATACACTTCATGCTTTACATGTATTCGTGCCTTATGTGTATATTCTATGTTTTGCATGGATGCTTCTTGCCTTATGTAATTCATTTGTATACTTTGTACTTTACACCTTACGTGTATTCGTGTGTATGACTCATGCCTTATGTATTCATCTGTATGCTTTATACTTGGTGTATTGGATTCATTCATAAAGTGTTTGTATATACCTTTCTCATGTATGCTTCTGCCTCTATGTGTATTGCCTCCCATGTGTTCATCCATGGATGTGCTTTGTATCTTATGCAATTGTTTCATGTACTTTCCGCATGAATTCTTTTTGTTTTGAACGAGTGCCCCTTATCTTACATGTTTCAACATGATTGAATATGCTTAGTTATTCCATGAGTATGCTTTATGAGTACTTATAAATAGGGTGATTGTTTTAAATCACCTGGGCCCTTCTTTTTGCAAACATGGGTTTCATACTCCTAATAACATGGGAAGGACAACATAGGGATTAATGAAACATGATGATACTATGAAAACCTATAGGATGGAATAATGTGTAAGAGTAATATAGGAAGGAAGAATGTGTAAGAGTACAATTGCTCGAACCATGAGGTGATAATATAAGAACTTGATGAGTATAGAGATTTTTCCCATAAATCGTCATAAGAGGAGAAAGGAAACATGTTGAGAATGCAGTCAGACAAAGATAATATTAGCCATGTTTAATTTATTCGTGATATATTTAATACCAATCTACCACCTAAGTTTACCAATACGTCAATATCCAATCATAACGATCTGTATGGTTACAGACTGTACGACACGAAGGGGTGATACCAGACTTAATTAATTGAGATTTTATTCATTACCCACCTCTATTTGGTAACTATGATGTCAGTGACATTCACGCTGCCCACTAAAATTTCTCATTGACTAAACATTTTCCAATATTAATACATACTCTTTATGGATGTTAAGATTAAGCCAAGTTATTATTATTAAGTTTTCATGTTGTCATCTAGATCAAACATCTTGCACATTCTCTAATTAATACAACATCTACATTTTGGGAAATTTATCCCTCTAATTGGGGATTCAGACATATTCATCCAACAAATTATAAATCAATAAATTTAGACATATCTCATATATGTATTCCTCTCATGAACAGTATGTAATGATAGAGTAAAATCATCATTTGTGGTTTCCTTACAATAACTCCTGCAATCAGAAGTGATACTCAAAAATAGTATTTATCATTTCACAAACTGCTTTTCACAAATTGTTATGTTCAAAATTTGTACCAAGCGTGACTGAACATAATCATCTGCCACGATATCAAACCCCTTTACAAATGTTATAGCATTTTATCATCTCGAGCAATGGTGTTAGGGTACAACTACCATACAAAACAACAATATTCAGTGAACAAATTTCTAAGGGCCCCATTCTATAAGGCATAGTCAGCATGATAATCTCACAATTAAGGTCATTTTTTAAATCATCATATTGCCAACCTAACCAGTTTTTCCAAAGACAATTGGATGGCCTTGAGCCTTTCCTCTAGAAGACAGTGGGCTTGTCTTAAGTTTAATCATGCCAATTTCCCACTATTGGTTATAACTCACTCAAATTAAAGATAAAAGCATATGTGCCTTAATTCAAACCTACAACATGAAGTAATATAAGAGTAGAGTCATCTTGAGCACTACCATTGTGATCACCCTAATTTGAAATTGCTTGAGGACAAGCAATCTGGGGAAGGGAAGGCTGTCATGTCCCCACATTTATAGTAGAAATAATTAATATAGTTTTTGCCATATAAAATAATATGTCAAAAACATCTTAAAATTATATTATATCACATTAACATTAAAATAATATTATATATTATCAATTTACATTTTATATTGAATGATGTTATTATATTAACAATAAATAATATTATATTATCAATTTACATTTTTTATTGAATGATTTTATTATAATAACAATACACATTATATTATAATGGTGCTTTGTATTAAAACTTATATTATTTTTGTTAACCAATTAACCCCTATATTTACCAAGGCCTGATAACAAATCTTTCAAGGGTGGTTTTAATAGTTCCAAATCAAGTTTTATATGAAGTGATGCTCTTCTTGAAAAGAGCCGTCAGAAATAGAGGGACATCAACTCTTCAAAAAGGCAGGTGTTGCCTATTAGGAGACCATTGTGGCTTTTCACCACATGGGGAGGTAGGCTAAATACCCCCCTATGCAAATGGGAATAGGGAGAATACAGGAGGGGAACAAGAAAGCTAAATCTGCCAGCAAGGATAGAGAAATGTACAAAAACTGCCAGCAAGGATAATAAAAGAGAAGAGGGCCTGTGATGGGTACGTATAGGAATTCTGATTTAATAATGGAATATAATATCTGATATTATATATATATAATTTTATATGGTCTTAATTAAATTAATTGAATTAATATGATATAAAGTTCAGAAGCAAGTAATGTATAATTATTAAAATAGGATTAAAATGATTATACATGAGAATACTATTAGACATAAGAGACACACATATATATCTGTTAATGAATTCAGAAGGAATAAGGCAATCAAATTCAGTTTGTATAAGTTGCTATAATACTGTACCATGCTAATAACATAAAATACAGCAATAACAATTAATGAATAATTCTGATTTAAAGTAATACTAACAGAAATAACCGTTAACAATCTGATATAAGACACTAAGGCAATATAATATGATGAAGTATAATAACTATGTCAAGTAAAATTGATTATCATAATTATTTCAATTGAATGACAAATATGACTTGATTGGAATATCACAAAGGTTCATTGTAAATGAGGGACTCTCTTAAGTATGCCACTCTATAGTGGATGCCTAACACCTACCACATGGAGCCAAGAGGGGTGAAGCATCTGCTCTTGGGCTTAAGAGAGAAGGCAGTTGTGATGAGGGGGAACGGTGATAGAACACCTTGTTGGGTACACCACTCCATGATGGATGCTTAACACCTGCCATATGGAGCCAAGGGAGATATGGTATTCTTCCCTTGGGCCTAGGAGGGATGGTTTCTAGCACACCCTATCCAACTAATGGACTAAAGGAATTGATTAGTAACTGACTTACAAACTAGCTTTATTTAACAATTTGATCTCATTTAGGAAATATAATAATATGATTATATCCGACAATTATAATTCTAACAGCCATTAATATAGCAAATTTGATATCATTTAATATAGTTCATTTTTTAGTTTAAGTATTATTTCATATATGTTCTCTAATTTTGTTGCAGGAAAATAGTATACAAAGCTACACCTATAAAACCCAATTACCTAGTTATAGATTTGGCCAAATTTAGGTTAAAATAAAGTGTAACTAATTACGGGACATTACAGTGGTGTTAGAGCATGATTCTGCCAGCCTGTTGGACAAAACAACTACTCAGTTAGGACTAATTATTCCAGTCTCTTCTCAAATAAATAAAAAATTGAATTGGTTAGGCCAACATTGCATTCTTATGAGTTTGCCTTTAACTGCTTCGTGTCTTACGTGTTTATTATATGTTTTGAGCATGCCTACTCCATGGGTGTTTTGTATGTACACTTTCCTCGTGTATACCTTGTGCTTGCACCATGTCTATCATGTGTCTGGCATATGTGTTTTCTAGCTTATGTGTATTTGTGTTACTTAATGAATGAGATGTTTTCAGATGTCTATTCCATGAATACTTCTCTCTTGTATGCTTCATGATCAATGTGTCTTCAACATGTCCACTCCATGAGTACCTTTCTCATATATGCTTGTACCTTTTGTGTATTTATGTATTACTTCATGGTTTACATGTATTATTCATGTCTTTCATGTATTCATATGTATGGTTCGTGCTTTACATAGCTCCTTCATGCCTTGTGTGCATTACTTCATGCCTTGCATATAGTCATGTATGTTGCTTCTTGGCTTACATGTATCCATTATTTCATGCCTATGTGCACTTCATGTCTTATGGTACTTATGTATACTTGCTTTATGCCTTAAGTGAATTCATGTCTATACTTCATGCGTACACTTCATGCTTTACATGTATTCATGCCTTATGTGTATATTCTATGTTTTGCATGGATGCTTCTTGCCTTATGTAATTCATTTGTATACCTTGTACTTTACACCTTACGTGTATTCATGTGTATGACTCATGCCTTATGTATTCATCTGTATGCTTCATATTTGATGTATTGGATTCATTCATAAAGTGTTTCTATATACCTTTTTCATGTATGCTTCCGCCTCTATGTGTATTGCCTCCCATGTGTTCATCCATGAAAGTGCTTTGTATCTTATGCAATTGTTTCATGTACTTTCAACATGAATTCTTTTTGCTTTGAACGAGTGCCCCTTATCTTACATGTTTCAACGTGATTGAATATGCTTAGTTATTCCATGAGTATGCTTTATGAGTACTTATAAATGGGGTGATTGTTTTAAATCACCTGGGCCCTTCTTTTTGCAAACATGGGAAGCACAACATAGGGATTAATGAAACATGATGATACTATGAAAACCTATAGGACGGAAGAATGTGTAAGAGTAATATAGGAAGGAAGAATGTGTAAGAGTACAATTGCTCAAACCGTGAGGTGATAATATAAGAACTTGATGAGTATAGAGATTTTGCCCATAAATCGTCATAAGAGGAGAAAGGAAACATGTTGAGAATGCAGTCAAACAAAGATAATATTAGCCATGTTCAATTTATTTGTGATATATTTAATACCAGTCTACCACCTAAGTTTACCAATACTTCAATATCCAGTCATAACAATCTGTATGGTTACAGACTGTACGACACGAAGGGGTGATACCAGACTTAATTAATTGAGATCTTATTCATTACCCACCTCTATTTGGTAACTATAATGTCAGTGACATTCACGCTGCCCACTGAAATTTCTCATTGACTAAACATTTTCCAATATTAATACATACTCTTTATGGATGTTAAGATTAAGCCAAGTTACTATTATTAACTTTTCATGTTGTCATCTAGATCAAACATCTTGCACATTCTCTAATTAATACAACATCTACATTTTGGGAAATTTATCCCTCTAATTGGGGATTCAGACATATTCATCCAAAAAATTATAAATTGATAAATTTAGACATATCTCATATATGTATTCCTCTCATGAACAGTATGTAATGATAGAGTAAAATCATCATTTGTGGTTTCCTTACAATAACTCTTGCAATCAGAAGTGATACTCAAAAACAGTATTTATCGTTTCACAAACTGCTTATCACAAATTGTTATGTTCAAAATTTGTACCAAGCGTGACTGAACATAATCATCTGCCATGATATCAAACCCCTTTACAAATGTTAAAGCATTTTATCATCTCTCAAGCAATGGTGTTAGGCTACAACTACCATACAAAACAACAATATTCAATGAACAAATTTCTAAGGGCCCCATTCTATAAGGCATAGTCAGCATGATAATCTCACAATTAAGGTCATTTTTCAAATCACCATATTGCCAACCTAACCAGTTTTTGCAAACACAATTGGATGGCCTTGATCCTTTCCTCTAGAAGAGAGCAGGCTTGTCTTAAGTTAAATCAAGCCAATTTCCCACTATTGGTTATAACTCACACTCAAATTAAAGATAAAAGCATATATGCCTTAATTCAAACATACAACATGTAGTAATATCATAGTAGAGTCATCTTGAGCACTACCATTGTGATCACCCTAATTTGAAATTGTTGAGGACAAGCAATCTGGGGAAGGGAAGACTGTCATGTCCCCACATTTATAGTAGAAATAATTAATATAGTTTTTGCCATATAAAATAATATGTTCAAAACGTATCAAAATTATATTATATCACATTAACATTAAAATAATATTATATATTATCAATTTACATTTTATATTGAATGATGTTATTATATTAACAATAAATAATATTATATTATCAATTTACATTTTTTATTGAATGATTTTATTATATTAACAATACACATTATATTATAATGGTGCTTTGTATTAAAACTTATATTATTTCTTTTAACCCATTAACCCCTATATTTACCAAGGCCCGATAACCATTCTTTAAAGGGTGGTTTGAATAGTTCCAAATCGGGTTTTATATGAAGCGATGTTCTTCTTGAAAAGAGCCGTAAGAAATAGAGGGACATCAACTCTTCAAAAAGGGGGGTGCTGCCTATTAGGAGACCATTGTGGCTCTTCACCACATGGGGAGGTAGGATAAATACCCCCCTATGCAAATGGGAATAGGGAGAATACAGGAGGTGAACAAGAAAGTCAAATCTGCCAGCAAGGATAGAGAAATGTACAGAAACTGCCAGCAAGGATAATAAAAGAGAAGAGGGCCTGTGACAGGTACGTATAGGAATTCTGATTTAATAATGGAATATAATAGCTGATATTATATATATGTAATTTTATATGGTCTTAATTAAATTAATGGAATTAATATGATATAAAGTTCAGAAGCAAATAATGTATAATTATTAAAATAACATTAAAATGATTATACATGAGAGCACTATTAGACATAAGAGACACACATATATATCTGTTAATGAATTCAGAAGTAATAAGGCAATCAAATTCAGTTTGTATAAGTTGCTATAATACTGTACCATGCTAATAACATAAAATACAGCAATAACAATTAATGAATAATTCTAATTTAAAGTAATACTAACATAAATAACTGTTAACAAGCTGATATAAGACACTAAGGTAATATAATATGATGAAGTATAATAACTATGTCAAGTACAAATTGATTATCATAATTAGTTCAACTGAATGACAAATATGACTTCATTGGAATATCACAAAAGGTTCATTGTAAATGAGGGACTCTATTAAGTATGCCACTCCATAGTGGATGCCTAACACCTGCCACATGGAGCCAAGAGGGGTGAAGCACTTGCTCTTTGGCTTAATAGAGAACGCGGATGTGATGAGGGGGAACGGTGATAGCACACCTCACTAGGTATGCCACTCCATGATGGGTGCTTAACACCTGCCATATGGAGCCAAGGGTAATATGGTATTCTGCCCTTGGGCCTAAGAGGGATGGTTTCTAGGACACCCTATCCAACTAATGAACTAAAGGAATTGATTAGTAACTGACTTAAAAACCAACTTTATATAATAATCTGATCTCATTTAGGAAATATAATAATATGATTATATCCCACAATTATAATTCTAACAGCCATTAATATAGCAAATTTGATATCATTTAATATAGTTCATTTTTTAGTTTAAGTATTATTCCATATATGTTTTCTAATTTTGTTGTAGGAAAATAGTATACAAAGGCACACCTATAAAACCCAATTACCTATTTATAGATTTGGCCAAATTTAGGTTAAATTAAAGTGTAACTAATTAGGGGACATTACAGTGGTGTCAGAGCATGATTCTGCCAGCCTGTTGGACAAAACAACTACTCAGATAGGACTAATTATTCCAGTCTCTTCTCAAATAAATAAAAAATTGAATTGGTTAGGCCAACATTGCATTCTTATGAGTGTGCCTTTAACTGCTTCGTGTCTTACATATTTCTTATGTGTTTTGAGCATGCCTACTCCATGGGTGTTTTGTATGTACACTTTCCTCATGTATACCTTGTGCTTGCACCATGTCTATCATGTGTTTGGCATATGTGTTTTATATCTTATGTGTATTTGTGTTACTTCATGAATGAGATGTTTTCAGATGTCTATTCCATGAATACCTCTCTCTTGTATGCTTCATGATTGATGTGTCTTCAGCATGTCCACTCCATGAGTACCTTTCTCACATATGCTTGTACCTTTTGTGTATTTATGTATTACTTTATGGTTTACATGTATGATTCATGTCTTGCATGTATTCATATGTATGGTTTGTTCTCTACATAGCTCCTTCATGCCTTGTGTGCATTACTTCATGCCTTGCATATAGTCATGTATGTTGCTTCTTGTCCTACATGTATCCATTATTTCATGCCTGTGTGCACTTCATGTCTTATGGTACTTATGTATACTTGCTTCATGCCTTAAGTGAATTCATGTGTATACTTCATGCGTACACTTCATGCTTTACATGTATTCATGCCTTATGTGTATATTCTATGTTTTGCATGGATGCTTCTTGCCTTATGTAATTCATTTGTATACTTTGTACTTTACACCTTACGTGTATTCATATGTATGACTCATGCCTTATGTATTCATCTGTATGCTTCATACTTGATGTATTGGATTCATTCATAAAGTGTTTCTGTATACCTTTCTCATGTATGCTTCTGCCTCTATGTGTATTGCCTCCTATGTGTTCATCCATGGATGTGCTTATCTTATGCAATTGTTTCATGTACTTTCAACATGAATTCTTTTTGTTTTGAACGAGTGCCCCTTATCTTACATGTTTCAACGCGATTGAACATGCTTAGTTATTCCATGAGTATGCTTTATGAGTACTTATAAATGGGGTGATTGTTTTAAATCACCTGGGCCCTTCTTTTTGCAAACATAGGTTTCATACTCCTAATAACATGGGAAGGACAACATAGGGATTACTGAAACATGACAATACTATGAAAACCTATAGGATGGAAGAATGTGTAAGAGTAATAAAGGAAGGAAGAATGTGTAAGAGTATAGTTGCTCAAACCGTGAGGTGATAATATAAGAACTTGATGAGTATAGAGATTTTGCCCATAAATCGTCATAAGAGGAGAAAGGAAACATGTTGAGAATGCAGTCAGACAAAGATAATATTAGCCATGTTCAATTTATTCGTGATATATTTAATACCAGTCTACCACCTAAGTTTACCAATATGTCAATGTCCAATCATAACAATCTGTATGGTTATAGACTGTATGACACGAAGGGGTGATACCAGACTTAATTAATTGAGATCTTATTCATTACCCACCTCTATTTGGTAACTATGATGTCAGTGACATTCACACTGCCCACTGAAATTTCTCATTGACTAAATATTTTCCAATATTAATACATACTCTTTATGGATGTTAAGATTAAGCCAAGTTATTATTATTAACTTTTCATGTTGTCATCTAGATCAAACATCTTGCACATTCTGTAATTAATACAACCTCTACATTTTGGGAAATTTATCCCTCTAATTGGGAATTCAGACATATTCATTCAACAAATTATAAATCAATAAATTTAGACATATCTCATATATGTATTCCTCTCATGAATAGTATCTAATGATAGAGTAAAATCATCATTTGTGGTTTCCTTACAATAACTCCTGCAATCAAAAGTGATACTCAAAAACGGTATTTATCATTTCACAAACTGCTTATCACAAATTGTTATGTTCAAAATTTGTACCAAGCATGACTAAACATAATCATCTACCACGATATCAAACCCCTTTACAAATGTTATAGCATTTTATCATCTCTCGAGCAATGGTGTTAGGCTACAACTACCATACAAAACAACAATATTCAGTGAACAAATTTCTAAAGGTCCCATTCCATAAGGCGTAGTCAGCATGATAATCTCACAATTAAGGTCAGTTTTTGAATCATCATATTGCCAACCTAACTAGTTTTTGCAAACACAATTGGATGGCCTTGATCCTTTCCTCTAGAAGAGAGCGGGCTTGTCTTAAGTTAAATCATGCCAATTTCCCACTATTTGTTATAACTCACACTCAAATTAAAGGTAAAAGTATATATGCCTTAATTCAAGCATATAACATGTAGTAATATCAGAGTAGAGTCATCTTGAGCACTACCATTGTGATCACCCTAATTTGAAATTTCTTGAGGACAAGCAATCTGGGGAAGGGAAGATTGTCGTGTCCCCACATTTATAGTAGAAATAATTAATATAGTTTTTGCCATATAAAATAATATGTTAAAAACATATCAAAATTATATTATATCACATTAACATTAAAATAATATTATATATTATCAATTTACATTTTATATTGAATGATGTTATTATATTAACAATAAATAATATTATATTATCAATTTACATTTTTTATTGAATGATTTTATTATATTAACAATACACATTATATTATAATGATGCTTTGTATTAAAACTTATATTATTTCTGTTAACCAATTAACCCCTATATTTACCAAGGCCCAATAACCATTCTTTAAAGGGTGGTTTGAATAGTTCCAAATCGGGTTTTATATGAAGTGATGCTCTTCTTGAAAAGAGCCGTCAGAAATAGAGGGACATCAACTCTTCAAAAAGGGGGGTGCTGCCTATTAGGAGACCATCGTGGCTCTTCACCACATGGGGAGGTAGGATAAATACCCCCCTGTGCAAATGGGAATAGGGAGAATATAGGAGGGGAACAAGAAAGTCAGATCTACCAGCAAGGATAGAGAAAAGTACAGAAACTATCAGCAAGTATAATAAAAGAGAAGAGGGCATGTGACAGGTACGTATAGGAATTATGATTTAATAATGGAATATAATAGCCGATAGTATATATATATAATTTTATATGGTCTTAATTAAATTAATGGAATTAATATGATATAAAGTTCAGAAGCAAATAATGTATAATTATTAAAATAGCATTAAAATGATTATACATGAGAACATTATTAGACATAAGAGACACACATATATATCTGTTAATGAATTCAGAAGGAATAAGGCAATCAAATTCAGTTTGTATAAGTTGTTATAATACTGTACCATGCTAATAACATAAAATACAGCAATAACAATTAATGAATAATTTTGATTTAAAGTAATACTAACAGAAATAACTGTTAACAATCTGATATAAGACACTAAGGCAATATAATATGATGAAGTATAATAACTATGTCAAGTACAAATTGATTATCATAATTATTTCAACTGAATGACAAATATGACTTCATTGGAATATCATAAAAGGTTCATTGTAAATGAGGGACTCTCTTAATTATGCCACTCCATAGTGGATGCCTAACACCTGCCACATGGAGCCAAGAGGGGTGAAGCATCTGCTCTTGGGCTTAAGAGAGAAGGCGGTTGTGATGAGGGGGAATGGCGATAGAACACCTCATTGGGTACACCACTCCATGATGGATGCCTAACACCTGCCATATGGAGCCAAGGGAGATATGGTATTCTGCCCTTGGGCCTAGGAGGGATGGTTTCTAGGACACCCTATCCAACTAATGGACTAAAGTAATTGATTAGTAACTGACTTACAAACTAACTTTATATAATAATCTGATCTCATTTAGGAAATATAATAATATGATTATATCCCACAATTATAATTCTAACAGCCATTAATATAGCAAATTTGATATCATTTAATATAGTTCATTTTTCAGTTTAAGTATTATTTCATATATGTTTTCTAATTTTGTTGCAAGAAAACAGTATACAAAGGTACACCTATAAAACCCAATTACCTATTTATAGATTTGGCCAAATTTAGGGTAAATTAAAGTGTAACTAATTAGGGGATATTATAGTTTCTCCTGCATTTTTCAACCCAAACAACATGACAACATAGCAAAAGGTTCCCAAAGGAGTTGTGAAGGTGGTTCTATACCGATGAATTTGATTGTACCCCAAGAAACTATCCATGAAAGAGAGCAAAGCATAACCTATAGTTGAATCTACGATCATGGTGATGTTTGAGAGTGGAAAGTCATCCTTAAGGGAAGATTTATTCACATCTTGGAAGTCAATGCAGATACGGATTTGACCATTAGGTGTGCTAACAAGGACAATGTTTGAGATCCAAGGCGAATAGTTGATAGGGCGGATAAAAATAGCTTTGAAAAGATTTTTATCTCTGTCCTGATTAATAAGGCCACCTTAGTATTCATCTTTCGAATCTTTTGTTTCACCTATCTAGCATTGGGACTAAGTACAATATTATGTACCAAAATTGACTCATCAATACCTGGCATTTCTTCATAAGACCGAGTAAAGATGCCATGTAATTGATGTAGAAGATCAAAATATTCCTTAAAATCCTCAAAAGATAAACACTTCCCGACCTTGATGGCTTTATCAAGTGTTTTATCACTCATAATGACATTAGTAGTTTCACCACTAAGGAGTGCACTGTGGTCTTCTAGATGAGACATGGGTATATTCTCCTCATCATAAGAGGAGGGTGCCCTATGTTCAATAGATTCCCCAAAATATGCTTGGGTATTCAAGAAATAAGGGAATCAACGTTTATGGTGATAAGAGGGAAAATCATCATATGCACCTAGAAACTCCTTCAAGGACTCTTCTGAAGGAAAAAGGTCCAAGGGAATTTCATTAAGCAACGTAGTGCCATCAATAAGTTCTGGATGAACAAGCTTAAGAGGAAGAGGGTCGGTCAAAATCATGTTAACACTTAACCATGTTTTTTTCTTTCAACTCATAGGGTGATATCCTAATCTGGCATTGTGGTGACGAGGTTCAACTTCCAAAGGAGTTTGAATGCCTTATTCATTAGATCCACAACCTTTCCCATCATAGCCAAGTTCTGATACAAGCTTGTATCCAGGACCGTAAATATCTTGTGATTCCTTAAATGCAGGAGGTTTCATGTGGAAAAGGTGATCAACATGATAAGAATTACCTACCTTTATGGACGCATAGTTGTCTTTTATGGATGAGGTCAACCTTGTATTCACCAGCACGAGAGTCAATAAAATTCAAAGAACCTCAATCATCACCCAAGCATGCATTTGTCTTTGATGGAGAACGTGATTTAACGATAGAAGACTTAATAGAAGTAGACTCCAATGTTTGTACCTTAGGGAGATCTACCTTCGAGTAGTCTTCTTTTAGAGAATCCTGCTCCCTATGTGATTTCTCCTTCACAACATCTTTTTTTAGAGGGACTTCCTCCTTCTGTTCTTCCTTTTTAGGGGATGAAATAGAGCTAGAATTTTTCATCAAAGAAGATAAAGCAGGTACATAATTTTCAAAGGAAGGTGCAAGCGAGGCTTGACCTACTGCTGCTATTTGACACAAATGCATAGCCTCAGGATCAGCCTTGATTGTGACAACTTGGTTGTTAGCTACAAAATTCACAGATCCATGAAGTGTAGATGATATAGCTCCCAAAGCATGAAGCCATGGTCTACCGAGAAGGAGGTTATAGGACAAAGGACTTGGAATCACATGCACAAGGGTTGGGATAGTAACAGGGCCAACCTTCAAGAGCAATATGATAGTCCCCACAACGGGTTTACCACTGTTATCAAATCCTCGAATAAACAAGGAGGTTGCTAAAGAGTTTGGATACACCTTGATTTTTTGCAACATATCCAAGCTACAAACATTAAGCACAGAGCTTGTTTCAAAAAGTGTTCATTTGATACCAACACCATTCACATGAACAATTATCATTAAAGGATCCAATAAATTTATCACTTCTAGAGGTGGGAGTTCATGGGGATAGAAAGATATTTGGAAAATCTACACAAATATGATCCATCAACGCATTCACATTTGTTGGTCTCACAAAAGGAAACAAGATCTTTTGCAAGGCTTCATGTAGCATACCTTGATACACCAAAGTAGTTTGGAGCAAATCCCATAGTGAGATCTTGGCAGGAGTAACCTTAAGTTCAATAAGATCGTAATCATTAGTTCACTTATATATCGACGAAGGTGCTTTAGGAAGACTAGGTTGAGAAGGTGGTAAAGAGATTTGTGGTTGATGAAGGGTTTTTTTATTCCTTCGAGTATTATAAGTATGAAAAATGCTATTACAAGATGATTGTTTGGAGGGCATAAACCTAGTATATAAGTCAGAAGTTTTTGTTGGCAATTAACACTCAATTGGTTGGTTTCACTATGTTGTCATTGATCGCAACATGGTATTGTGTTCTAGATTCATGTTTTGGATTAGTTGTGTACCGACAGGCACTTCACAGATACTAAACCGGCATCGATAGGATATAAGGATTTCTTTGGTCACCAGTAATGCAAGCCGACATGGTTTATTAAAGGTTATCGGTATTGGAGAATGACACATCCTGGATCCGGCATTGGCAATTGATTTTAATGTTTATGCATTTATGTTATCTAGCCAACAATGTAATTTGATATTGTATATATCTTTGTAAGTTGACATAAGGCATGTAAATTTGTATAGGGTATATAGGTGGTGCAGGAGCACCTAGGTCCTAGTTTTCTTGTTTTAACAAATTTTGGCTTGTACTGACCCTAGCCAAGTCCATGGTGAATAAGGACTCAAAGAGGGTCCAAGAGTGTATAATTTGTCAATTTAGGCCTAGGTGGAGTTCATTTTACCTAGGTTTGCATTTTTGTGTAAATAGTGTGTTTGAGTAGATTTTTTTGGCCTTTTTGTTGGTAAAAAGTGTCAAATATTGGAAAAATCCTTAGAGAGGGTCAAATAGGTCTTAGGAAGGTTTTAAATGTCATATGTGATGACTAGGAATATGTCTCTTAGGTTGGAGAGATCAAAAATGTAAAAAACACAAAGTTGCAAAAAGTTGTCATGACAATTTTTGTCCTGAAATTGGTTCAACGTTGAAGTTAGGGATTTCTCAACGCCATGGAAGGAATCCAAAATTGGGAAGGCTATATAAACCCTCTCTTTCATGTTTACCAAGGTTGGTGTACTTGGATTTTGAAAGCAATAATCAAAATACAAGATTTTGGACTGCACTTTTCATTGTTTTTGTCAATTTTTGCATTCTTTGAAAGTTTAATGGATTGAATCCATGAATCCAATGATGGATTGAGGTTTATTAGTGTGTTTCAAGGTATGATTTTAATTTAAAATCTTTGTATTTAGCATTTACTACTATTTAGGTGATTTGATTCACAAGTAGCCAGTGTTGGCTTGTAATTAGCAGTTTTTGCTAAAATAGGTACCCCATAAAATCCCACCATGTGTTCATCACGGAATTTTGGGAAATTGTAGGAAACCCATTGTATAGTGTATATATGAAAGGAGAAGTTCTGAAAGTTCATTTTATATTTTTAGCATCTTGCCCTAGGCGAGCCCAAGAGCAACTCGGCTAGAGTTGCAAGATGAAAAGTTGGCACAAATTGTAGAGGTGATTGTAAATGAAATTCCCAAGATTTTGGGAAGTTGTAATATGATAGTATAGGTTTTCTTGTGTAGAAGGAAGCCTCAAGAGTTCCATTTGAAGGTCCAAAGAAAAGATTTACTTGTTGATGCCAGTCAAGTGCCTAGAAGCCCTTGAAATTCTCATTTTGGGGTTTGTGTATGAAAATAAGTGTTGGAAGCTTAAAACCACTGAAATCCTTTGGGGTTGAGTGAATATTTGAATAAAATCCATTTTAGTTTTGGGGTCCTTTGGATCATTTTAGCCCAAGACCTCAAAAACCGGTTCTAGGAGGCTTAATTGGGGCTCTTTCCCTTGTAGCCTTTTCTAGACCAATTTTTGAAATCGGTAAGAAACCTTTGGATTGCAAACCACAAATGGACCTTGAAACCATCTAAAAACATGAGATAATAACCCTCTACACCTTTGAAACATCTCAAGACCATTGGAGGGCAGTTTGATGAATTTGAGCCAAGAATCCATCATTGAGCATATGGGAAACATAGCAAATTAGTAGGCTTCCTAGCAAGGACACTTGAAGAAAACACCTTGGACTGAGTAAGAGAAAGCCCTAAAAGAGATTGAGAAGGACTTGTAGGTATAGAAAGAAAATAGGCCTGGTGAGTTGGTGAAATTGAGAAACATCAACTTAGTGAAGTGTTGAGCAGGCTAGGTGAACTCTATCAAATTGGTATCAGAGCCTACAAGATTTGGGCTAGTAAGGTTGATGTCCTTGTTGTCAGGAGAGTTAGTTGAAGACAACATGGTGACCAATGTTGAATTGGCAAGGAAAGTGGAAGATCGGGAGGAAGAGAACAAGCTTCTAAAGGAAAAATTGGAAAGATTGGAGAGTAAGCTTGGTGATATTGAGACCAAGGCAGAAGAAGTGTATGTAAAAGTGGAAGGAATAGAAGGGAAGGGAAAGGAGGTGGCTGAGGTTGATAACGTACCCACACCTGATCCTATTTTGGAGGAAGAATCCTTCATCAAAGCAATGAAGGCCTTGAGTGGGAAGTCACTAGAAGGAGTACCATTGTTCACTGGAAAGATGGAAGTGGAAGTGGTCCTAGAATGGATAGAAGGCATGGAGAACCATTTTGAATGTGAACATATAACTGAGGCACAAAAGATCAAGGTGGCCAAATCTAGGATGAGAGGCACTTCTCTCACATGGTGGAAGTTTGTGCAAGATGAGAGGAAGAAAATAGGCAAGGAACCTATCTCCTCTTGGAAGGGAATGTTGGTTAAAATCAAAGAATCCTATCTCCCTGAAGACTATGAAGTACAAATCCATAGGAAGAGACAAAACCTAAGACAAAAAGACCTTGATGTTAGCAACTATACAGAGGAATTCCAAAAACTGTCTTAGATCTCAAGTGGTTGAGGAAGAACGTCTCAAGGTTGCTAGGTATCTCAATGGACTACAGTGGAAAATCCAAGAAGAAATCAGTTTGATGAGTCCAAAAATAGTCCAGCAAACCTTTGAGGTGGAGGAGAAACTAAAAAGAAGACATGAATCAAGCAGCAATAGGGGCAGGGGTAGAGGAAAGGATAATAGAGGCCATAGGGGAGGCTTTGGAGGAAGGAGTTTTGGACAAAGAACACATGGAGAGTCTAAACTTATAGAACAACAAAAGAGTGGTACTAGTAGAGGGGGATACAATAGAGGAAGGGGATCAAGCAGTGGTTCTAGAGGAAGATCCAGTGGCCAAGGTAGAGGTTCCTCATACTTTGCAATAATGAAGTGTTACCATTGTAACCAACTTGGTCATCCATCTTATAGGTGTCCAGAGAAGTCACAAGGTGGTGAGAGAAGAGTGAGTTGTGTCCAAGAAGAGTCTTCAAGCAGCAAGACATCAGAAGTTGCCTTAGAGCCAAAGGTAGGTGACAACTTGATGATAAGAAGAACCTTGATCAAGGAACCGGTTAGTGAAGAACCAAGCCAAAGAAGGTCCTTATTTAGGATCAAATGCAAAATAATGGACAAGGTATGCAAAGTAATCATTGATTCAGGATCCATGGACAACATAGTGTCAAAAGAGGCAGTGAGTAAGCTCATATTGCAAAGGATTCCTCACAACAATCCTTATAGAGTCACTTGGTAACAAAGGCCAACATGTTCTGGTTAATGAGCAAGCATGGGTGGATTTTACCATTGGAAGGTATAAGGACAAGGTACTATGTGATGTCCTACCCATGGATGCATGCCATATTCTATTAGGAAGACCATGGCAATTTGATAGACAAGCTATCCATGATGGAGCCAAGAATGCATACTCATTCAAGAAAGATGGAGTCACATTCAAGATTCAGTCTATCCTTGAGGAAGGTGAAAAAAGGGCAGCATGTCCTAATGTCCTTTTGGTGAGTGAAAAGCAGTTCTTGAAAACACTTGAGGAAGGTGAAGGTGTAGGGTTTGCACTAGTGATGAAGCCTAAAGAGGAAGGCAAGAAAGAGCAGCAAGTTCTACCAAAAGAAGTGCAAGATTTGTTGGAGAAGTTCAAAGGCATTGTAAGTGATGGGAAGCCAACCACATTACCTCCTAAAAGAACCATCAGCCATCAAATAGACTTCATTCCCAGAGCATCCTTTCCTAATAAAGCAGCCTATAAAATGACTCCTCAATAAAACATTGAAATTGCCAAGCAAATCCAAGAGCTCTTAGACCAAGGCCTAATTAGGAAGAGTATTAGCCCTTGTGTTGTCCCTACCGTGTTGGCACCAAAAAAAGGTGATACTTGGAGGTTGTGTACTAGTTATAGAGCCATAAATAGGATCACTCCCTATTCCTAGAATAGAAGACCTAATGGATTGTTTAGGGGAAGCCAAGTAGTTTACCAAGAATTACCTTAAGAGTGGCTATCATCAAATTAGAATTAAGGAGGGTGATGAATGGAAGACTTTATTTAAGACTATTGAAGGTCTTTATGAGTGGCTTGTAATGCCATTTGGCTTATCCAATGCTCCAAGCACCTTCATGAGACTTGTGAATGAGGTGATGAAGGACTTCATAGGTAAATTTGTGGTAGTATATCTTGATGCTATTCTCATTTTCAGTAAGGATAGAGCAACACATATTAGTCATTTGCAAGATGTATTACAAAGATTGTATGATGAAAAGCTAACCATGAATTTGGATAAGTGTAAGTTTTTCAAGCAGGAGTTGGTTTATCTTGGGTTTGTGTTGTCTCAAGTAAACCTCAAGATGGACCCAAGCAAGGTGGAAGCCATTGTAAATTGGCCTACTCCTAGATCAGCAATAGAGGTGAAGAGCTTCCATGGATTAGCCCAGTACTACAGGAAGTTTATTAGGCAATTCAATGCTATATGTGCCCCAATGCTAGACACCATTAGAGGTGGTATGAAGGACAAGTTTCAGTGGGATGAAACAGCAAACAAAGGTTTTGAAACCTTGAAGGAGAAAATAGCTACCCAACCAGTACTAGTGTTGCCTATTTTTGAGAAACTTTTCATTGTGGAGTGTGATGCAAGCAATGTTGTAGTAGGTGTTGTCCTAAGCCAAGAAGGAAGACCAGTAGCCTTCCATAGTGAGAAGCTAAGTGATGCCAAGAGGAAATACTCCTCTTATGACCTTGAGTTGTATGCTTTAGTGCAAGCATTGAGAAAATTGAGACACTCTCTCTTACCCAAAGAATTTGTGGTGTACACAGATAACCAAGCATTGAGATTTCTGAATTCCCAAGACAAACTCAGTCACACACACATGAAATGGGTGGAGTATATGTAGGCCTATACATTCACCATTAAGCACAAGAAAGGGCAGCAAAACTGGGTAGTTGATGCACTAAGTAGGAGGCTCTTGACAGTCCAAGAAATCCAGTTGAGAAGCATATGTGTGGATAGTTTTAAAGATTTGTATTTAGAGGATGAAGACTTCTCAAGTACCTACCAAGTATGCAAGGAGTATCAAAATCATTTCCATAGTGAATACTCATATTTCACTTTACAATATGGGCTATTGTTCAAAGGTGGACAACTTTGTGTGCCTAAAGGATCAATGAGGGAAAATCTTATACCAGAGAAACACAATGGCAGCCTTAGTGGTCATTTTGGAGTCAATAAGACTCAAGAGTTGGTTCAGAGATTCTATTATTGGCCAATGATGAATCAAGATGTGAAGAGGTATGTAGAGACTTGTGTAGTTTGCCAAAAAGCCAAGGGTACTTTAGCAAATGCCAGTTTGTATCAACCTCTTCCCATCCCAAGTAGACCTTGGGAATTCATAAGCATCGACTTTGTGGTAGGTTTGCCAAAGACAAAGCAAGGATATGACAGCATTTATGTCATTGTGGATAGATTTAGCAAAATGGCTCACTTTGTGCCCTGTAAGACCACTCATGATGCATGCCACATAGCTTAGTTGTTCTTTAAGGAAATAGTAAGGATACATGGTTTACCATTAAGTATAGTTTCAAATAGGGACTCCAAATATATGAGTCATTTTTGGAAAACATTGTGGCAAAAGCTTGGCACAAACCTCTCTTTTGGATCAACCTACCATCCTCAAACAAATGGGAAGACCAAGGTGGTGAATAGAAGTTTGGGAAACTTATTGAGGTGCCTTACCAAGGAGTACGAGCAGACATGGGATCAAGTACTTGCTCAATCTGAATATGCTACAATGACACCATAAATAGGATTACCGGTAAAAGCCCTTTTGAAGTAGTCTATGGTATGCACCCAAGAGGCATTTTTGAGTTGAGGGATTTAGGAAGTGTAGCAATCAGAAGTGGATGTGTAGAGGACTTTTCTCAGTCCATGAAGGAGGTCCATGAATCAGTTATGCAAGCTTTGAAGGAGAACACAAGCAAAATCAAATAAAAAGTTGATAAAAAGAGGAGAAATATACAATTTCAAGTGGGAGATCTTGTAATGGTGAACTTGAACAAAGAAATGCTATAGAAAGGAGTTCCAAACAAGTTGCAAATGAGGAGGATAGGTCCATGTGCCATTCTAGCTAAGTATGGTGAAAATGCATACAAGGTGGATCTACCTAGTGACATTGGTTTGTCACTAGTTTTTAACATAGCACACTTGGTTGCATACAAGGGGTCAGTCCAAGGTGTAGAATGTAGTCACTCAGAGGTTTCAGATGATGTGCATAACCTTCAGTTACCAGCCAAGCCTAATCCTAAGGCCGAGAAGGTGTTAAGTTCAAGAATTGCCAAGAAGACTAGGCATCAAGCCTATTGGGAGCACCTCATTAAATGGCAGGGTATGGATGATGTTGAGGATAGATAGGTGATGGATTCAGAGTTCCAAAAGCTTGAAATTTATCCAACACTAATTCCTCAAGAGGTGACATGATCTCTTTTTGTTAGCGAGAATGGTGCAGGAGCATCTAGGTCCTAGTTTTCTTGTTTTTACAAATTTTGGCTTGTACTGACCCTAGCCAAGTCAGTAGTGAATAAGGACTCCAAGAGGATCCAAGAGTGTGCAATTTTTCAATGTAGGCCTAGGTGGAGTTCATTTAACCTAGGTTTGCATTTTTGTGTAAATAGTGTGTTTGAGTAGATTTTTTGGCCTTTTTGTTGGTCAAAAGTGTCAAATGATGGCAAAAGCCTTAGAGAGGGTAAAATAGGTCTTAGGAATGTTTGAAATTTCATATGTGATGATTGGGAATAGGTCTCTTAGGTTGGAGAGATCAAAAATGTAAAAAACACAAAGTTGCAAAAAGTTGTCATGACAACTTTTGTCCTGAAATTGGTTCAACGTTGAAGCTAGGACTTTCTCAATGCCATGGAAGGACTCCACATGTGGGAAGGATATATAACCCTCTCTTTCACATCTACCAAGGTTGGTGTACTTGGATTTTGGAAACAATAATCAAAATACAAGATTTTGGACTGCACTTTTCATTGTTTTTGTCAATTTTTGCATTCTTTGAAGGTTTAATGGATTGAATCCATGAATCCAATGATGGATTGAGGTTTGTTACTGTGTTTCAAGGTAGGATTTTCATTTTCAATATTTTTATTTAGCATTTACTACTGTTTAGGTGATTTGATTCACAAGTAGCCAGTTTTGGCTTGTAATTAGCAGTTTTTGCTAAAATGGGTGCCCCATAAAATCCCACCATGTGTTCATCACAGACTTTTGGGAAATGGTAGGAAACCCATTTTAAAGTGTAAATATGAAAGGAGAAGGTCTGAAAGTGTCGTTTGATATTTTTATCATCTTGCCCTAGGCGAGCCCAGGAGCAACTCGGCTAGAGTTGGCAAGATGAAAAGTTGGCACAAATTGCAGGGGTGAATGTAAATGAAAGTCCCAAGCTTTTGAGAAGTTTTAATAGGATAGTATAGGTTTTATTGTGTAGGATAAAGCCTCAAGAGTTCCATTTGAAGGTCCAAAGACAATATTTACTTGCCGCTGTCAGTCAAGTGCCTAGAAGCCCTTGAAATTCTTATTTTGGGGTTTGTGTATGCAAAGAAGGTTTGGAAGCTTAAAACCAATTAAATCCTTTGGGGTTGAGTGAATCTTTGAAGAAAATACATTTTAGTTTTGGTTCCTTTGGATCATTTTATCCCAAGACCTCAAAAACCAGTTCTAGGAGGCCTAATTGGGGCTCTCTCCCTTGTAGCCTTTTCTAGACCAATTTTTGAAATCGATAAGAAACCTTTGGATTGAAAACCACAAATGGACCTTGAAACCATCTAAAAATATGAGATATGAACCCTCTACACCTCTGCAACATCTCAATACCATTGGAGGACAGTTTGATGAATGTGAGCCAAGAAGCCATCATTGAGCATATGGGAAACATAGCAAATTGGTAGGGTTCCTAGAAAGGACACTTGAAGAAAAAACCTTGGAGTGAGTAAGAGAAAGCCCTAGAAGAGATTGAGAAAGGGGGATATGGGTACTTTACCCTCAGTTTTGAAAAATATTAAGATAGTGGAAATTGAGGCCCCGATAAATACAGATGTATAGATAAATATTGAGATACTGGATAATACAGAGAGTGAACAAGCTAATGTTATACAGGATACTAATATTGAGGATAATTTTCCTCCAAATACAAATGTACAGGTTGAGGTTATAGTTCCTACAAAGGAACCAACAGTTACACAAACTGCACCAAGTGGCGAAACCACCAGTGCAAGTGAGGAAGTTATAAAGGATAAATCTTGAGAAGAGAAGACAGGGTAATCCAGCAGGGAACCGATAGTTGGTCCATCATTTTTGTCAATTGACAACTCACAGGTTGAAAAGAAAAACATCACACAGATGAGTCCCACTGAACTCATGATGATGGCAATAATAAAACTAATGAAGGAGGGATCCATAGATAAAGCGATTATAGATCAATCAATCACTATTTTACATAGACTGGTCCCAGAGTGTAAGATTGAAAATGAAGCAAGCCCATCCAAAAAGCTTAAGATAATCACTGAGCATATTTCAAAGGATTTTCAATCCTTACAGCAAATCTCAAACCGACAAGCATTGGAGAGGTTTACTCAAGCTAAGAGAGCTGCATTTGATCAGAGAATTGAAACTGAGAAGAAAAAGATTGATCAGAAGTTGATACTAATAGAAAATTCTTTGAAACAATGTACAAATATATATAGGGTATGTTGTATGTTAGTGTAGGTTTTTATTTCCTAGCGGGTTATTTATTTTTTCCCTATATTCCTAGGTTTTTTCTACACGTCTTTTAATCTCGCTTAGGTTAAAAAATAATGCTTAATTAGGTGAGTGGTTATGAGGTGTCACCTTCCTACATGTGTGCATCCATTTTCTATCTTGGGAAGATACTTGTTATCTTTAGTCCAAGAGATAGTTTCTCTTGATTGGTCGGTATTGCCACCTCTTCCCTCTCCCTGGTCTATAAAAGCATGCTACCTGACTTGTATTTTGTATCTCTTGATTTTGTATCCTCTTAATGCTATTTTGCTTCTAGAATTTGCATTACTCTCTTGGAGACTAACTCTGTGTTGCTACTTTGATTTCATATCATTTGCATTCATAGTTTAGATATCTATTCATTTGCACTAGTTTTTTGGGTTTATAATCTTTTCAGATTTTATCATGGTATCAAAGCAATTTTATGTGCAAGAGTAGGTTTTAGTTTCCATATTTGAGAGATTCGGGAGGGGCTAATAAATCTTATTATATTTTTTTGAAAAACCTAGTATGCTCTTCTCTCGCATCTTTGGATGATCTTGAGAATCTAGAAAAGTTTGACAAAAAAATTTTATCGTTGGGGTTTGCACATGTGTTTTATGAAATCTAGGTGATTGCAGCATTTTTGGTTATACTAGAAGCATCTGTGGCTTTTCCAATGCATCCATGAGGCTTGATAAAGTCAAATCTGGCTTTCGTTTCACCGAAATCGGACATCGTCATACACAATTACAAAACTGGAGTTTCAAGATCAAATCTGACAACCATCTTGCATATTTGGTGTTTTCAATCAATATTGCAGGTTTCAGCATTCCTTCTCTTGACTTTGGTAGCTAATTCAGCCTTTGCATGTCATTTTTTGGTTGTTGGGGTCATTTTTTGTATCTAAATTCATTCTATTTACACTGGATCTACATCTTCTATACATCAAAAAGAAAAACACATTCTGGGTTTTGTTCGTAGCACAAAAAAAACCATTTGGGTATCTTTTAGTTTTTGCATGAAGACTTTATATTTTTCATAAATGCACTCAGAAAGATACAGCAAGACCCCTCTCTGTTGGTTGTTGCAGTTTTGAAGGTCATTTTCAAATGCTTCGTTCTTGCTCATACGGACTCCATTTTCCATAAATTTTTTTATTCTAGATATTGTTTTGTTCTCTATGCACTAGTGCATTAGTTTTTTTATTTTGATGCAGAGATTTTTTCAAAATTGTAGATTCTCAGTTGTGACATTGCATAGTTCTCGTTTTGTGAACTTTGGAGGATCATAACTTTCACATACGACCTCATATCGAGGTGATTCTTTTTTTGAAACTGCATGATTTTTCGTGTACATTGCAGTGGTGTTGTTTATTGTTTTTGAATATTGTGCCAAAAGTTCATTCTCAGTATATGCTTTTCATGAGGATTTTGTAATGCATTGAAATCAAGACCACTTAGTATTTATTGCTAGTGGTATTTGTAAACGCACTAATATAAAGTGCCAAATCATAATTTATTGGGGGGGTCTTTGATTGAGTGAAAAGGGGGGGTTGTCTTGATTGTGTTCTCTCCCTTTCGGCATTTTTTTTCTCTACACTTCTTCATCATGGATGAAACAACAGTGCCTATCCTAACTCCATATAACTACTTTGAGTGGAAATCATGCATGACAATCTACTTAAGGAAAGCTGGATTACATAGGATAACTATGGGGCTTGAAACTGAAACTGCTAAAGATGAAGATAAGCCTAAGTGGTTTAACAAATGTGATGAGGCATATGGAACATTGTGTTTGTTTGTTTCTCCTGACTTTCTCTTTCACATTGAGTCTTTAAATTCGCCAAATGAAATCTGGAAAAAGTTAGAAACACTATTTGCCACACAAGATTCAATGAGGGGTCATATGTTGGAAAATGAACTAAATTTAAGTCCGGGCAATTTCAACACAATCCAGGATTTCTTCACTAAATTGAAGTCACTAAGGCTGTAGTTAAAACAATGTGGAATTGAAAAGAAAGATGAACAATTGATTCTTAGTATTCTCTCTGAGCTAAATTCAGAATATTTTGTGTTTGTTTCTACCTTCTATGCTACTAAGGGTGCACTTGGTACACAATTTACCATGCTATCTCTAGATGATTTTGCTATCTCTCTCACTCGGGAACAGGATAAGCTAATTCAGATGGGCACTCTTAAGTCCTCTAAGTCACATGCCCTGGCTGCCAACCAAGGCACAAAAGAACAGAAAGGACAAAGTAGTAATAACAATAGTAAGGATAAGAAACATAAGAATAGCAAGGAGAAGAAGGATCAGACATCACTTGCTTTAAAAGCAACTAATGAGACCCAATCTTCCAAGGGCGACAAGCCTAAGAAGGAGAGGGTCCAATGTGCCTATTGTAAAAGACCTGGTCATGATGAACATAAATGTATGAAGAAACAAATTGATCACTTGACACACATTCTTGAGAAGAATAATATCAGTGTTCCTGAGTCAATTAAACAAAGTTCTAGTGAGGGGTCTAACAAGGCAAAAGAAAACAGCAAGGGGAAAGGAAAGGGTAAGGCCCTTGTTGCATTTTCTTCTTCACCATCCACTTGGGTTCTTGATTCGGGTGCTTCACACCACATGGCTTCATCTAAGGAAGAATTTGCATCTTTGGAGCCATGTACTATGCCTTCTATTTTGATGGGTGATGACACTCCTGTTGAGGTGTGTGGGAGAGGGTCTGTTGATGTGAGAGATGGCACATTTGATGATGTTCTTTATGTGCCCTTATTATCAACTAATCTCCTATCAGTATACCAGATCACTCACACAGGTTCAGGCAAGTGGGTTGAGTTCACTCCTAACTTGGTGGAGATTCGTGAGTTGCACAGTGATTCTACAGTTGCAGTTGGGAGAGCAGATCATCAGTCACGACTCTATCTGTTTTCTCACTTTGCTCCTTATCCTCCTTCAACTGTTTTTCTCACTCATTCCAATTATGTGAGTAGATTATGGCATGAGCGGTTTGGCCATCTTAACTTCTTCTACTTGCAGCAGCTCAACCAACAGAGTATGGTCACAGGGTTGCCTTTAGTTCAGTTTTCAAGTGGTGTTTTCTAAGGTTGCATACTTGGCAAGCATCCTAAGGAAAAGTTTGATAAAGGAAAGGCATAGAGAGCTTCACAGATACTGGAGTTAGTTCACAGTGATTTGACTAGTCCATTCTAGCATCCTTCATTCAGCAGGGCCAAATATGTCCTCACATTCATTGATGACTTTTCTTGATATACTTGGGTGTACTTTCTCAAATAGAAGTCTGAGGTATTTGATCAGTTTCAAGACTTCAAAACTTTTGTAGAGAAGCAATCCGGGAAAGCCATCAAAGTTTTGTGCACTAACAATGGTGGTGAGTATGTCAACCATCGGATTGAGAGGTTTTGCACTTCAGAGGGAAGTGATTTGCAGCATTCAGTTCCATACAATCCTCAGCAGAATGGTGTGGCAGAATGGAAGAATAGGTCCTTGAAGGAAATGGCGAACTGCATGATTCACTCCAAATCTCTTGCACCACAGTATTGGGTAGAGGCCATTAACTATTCTTGTTATATCCAAAACCATGTTCCTCACCGAGCCTTGAAGGGAGTCACTCCTTTTGAAGCTTGGAGTAGTCGGAAACCATCAGTTAAGCACTTCTAAGTTTTTGGTTCTACTGCATGGGCCCACATTCCTATAGAGAAACGCAAGGCCTTGGATCCACAGAGTAGACCTTGCATATTTGTAGGTTATCCTGATGGTGTGAAGGGTTATCAGTTGCTCCACCCTACTACACATGAGTTGTTCATTGGGAGGAGTGTTCAGTTTGAGGAGGGCTCTTCGAGCTCACTTTCTACCACTTCTCCAACTCCTTCTACTTTGGCATTGGAGTCACAATTCTAGGGTGCTCCACATGTCTTCATTGCTACTGCCTCAGATCCACAATCTTTTCATGAGGCTTCTAGTATTCCTAAGTGGGATATAGCTATGCAGGAGGAGTATAGTTCCTTAATGAGGAACCACACTCGGGATCTCATCCCTCTTCCTAAGGGAAGAAAACTTGTTCGATGTAAGTGGATCTATCAGACAAAATTTGTAGCAGATGGGTCGGTTGACAAGTATAAGGCTCACTTGGTCGCCAAAGGATTCTCCCAAGTTCCTGGGATTGACTACTCTGAGACTTTTGTGCTAGTTGCTCGAATAAATTCCATCTGACTTGTTCTTGCCATTGCTACAGCTAATCATTGGGAAGTGCACCAAATGGATGTCATGAGTGTTTTTCTTCACAGTGACCTTCAGGAGGAGATCTACATGGAGCAGCCACAGGGGTTCCTTCAGGACTCTTCACTTGTGTGTTATCTTCAGAAGTCTCTCTATGGCCCCAAACAGGCTCCTTGGGCCTGGTATACCAAGATAGACTCCTTCCTTCTATCAGTTGGGTTCACTCGGTGTCATTCTGATCCCAAGGTCTACATTCTGCAATAGAGTGATTCACTCCTATTTTTGGTTCTATATGTTGATGACTTGTTGATCACAGGGAGTTCTTCATCCACTATTGGGGTTGTCAAAAATGCCCTTCATGACAGGTTTCTGATGACTGACTTGGGCTTGTTGCATTACTTTCTCGGGATTGAGATCTACCACTCTTCTTCTGGGATCACCATCAACCAGTCCAAGTATGCTCTAGATTTTCTCTCAAGGTTTCATATGGCTGATTGTAAGCCTGCTCCAACTCCCTTTCTTTCTAGAGTCAAACTTAAGGCTCAGTGTTCTTCTCCACTTGTTCATGGCACTTTGTACTGACAGCTTGTTGGGAGTCTCATTTATTTGACTCATACGAGACCTGACATTTCATATGTTGTAGGCATGGTCTCTTGATTCATGCAGGAGCCTCATGAGTTGCACTGGAAAGCAGCCAAGAGAATCCTTCACTACATTCAGGGTACTCATATTTTTGGGATTCACTACGCAGCGGGCATTGAGCTTGACTTGGTGGGCTGCATAGATTTAGATTGAGCGAGCGATTCTCAAGATCGCAAATCTACTTCAGGTTACAGCTTCTCACTCGGTTCAGGTCCTGTTTGTTGGTTGAGCAAGAAGCAGTCTGCTATTGCTCTATCTTCTACTGAGGCCGAGTATCGAGGCTATGAATGCCGCCACTGAGGCCATTTGGCTTCAAAATCTCCTCACTGAGTTTGGTATCCAGATCAGATGGCCATCAGTCATATTTTGTGACAACCAGAGTGCCATTCAGATCTCACAAAATCTGGTCCATCATCAACGGACCAAACACATCGAGATCCACATGCACTACATCCGAGAGCTCATCCATAGCCACGTCATTGACCTTCGCTACTATCCAACTTTCAAGCAAGTTGCTGATATCTTCACCAAACCCTTCACTAAGAGCAAGTTCCTTTATTTGCGAGCTTTGCTGTGGGTGCGGTATGCTTCATCTTCTAGGGGGGGCTTCTTCCTCTCACTCAGAGTCTTGACTCTCTCTACTCTTGGGGGGGTCTCTTTTCTCTCTCTTTTTGGGGGAATTTTATGTACATGGGTACCTCCTCAGGCTTGATTTGTCAAGACCCATTTCTACATCCACCTAAGCTTCACTTGCGGGGGGGTGTTAGTGTAGGTTTTTATTTCCTAGTGGGTTATTTATTTTTTCCCTATATTCCTAGGTTTTTTCTACACTTCTTTTAATCTCGCTTAGGTTAATAAATCATTCTTAATTAGGTGAGTGGTTATGAGGTGTCACCTTCCTACATGTGTGCATCCATTTTCTATCTTGGTAAGATACTTGCTACCTTTAGTCCAAGAGATGGATTCTCTTGATTGGTCGGTATTGCCACCTCTTCCCTCTCCCTGGTCTATAAAAGCTTGCTACCTGGCTTGTATTTTGTATCTCTTGATTTTGCATCCTCTTAATGCTATTTTGCTTCTAGCATTTGCATTACTCTCTTGGAGATTAACTCTGTGTTGCTACTTTGATTTCATATCATTTGCATTCATAGTTTAGATATCTATTCATTTGCACTAGTTTTTTGGGTTTATAATCTTTTCAGATTTTATCAGTAACACTGAAATACTTATAGCTAATGTGGATATAAAGATAAAAGAAATTCAGGAGAAAATTGCAAATATAGCTAATTCTTTTGACGGATTGATTTCATTGACTACATCAATTGATGGTCAAATTTTGATTTTGGAGACCCAAATTTTTGTTCTTGAGAAGGAAAGAGACAAAATAATAAGAAGATCCAAAAGTCTGAGAGGCTTGGTAAGTCCTCGGTTGGATTCACTCAGTGTACACAAGAAAGAATGCATGGATATGGTGGGAAATCCCACACCGACAGAGATAAATGAGAAAGAGTCTTTTGCACATATATTGAGTGGACTTGTATCTATTTTTGGCATATTCAAAACCAAATGGGATACTTATCTTGAGCTACTGGAGATGGATTACATTTTGGGATATTCATTGTATAATTCTTATTCTTTGACATTCCTTTTAGAATTTTTGATGGCATTGATTTCAAAGGGGGAGTGATATAGATGTGAAAAAAAATAAAAGGAGTTGTATACATTAGGGGGAGTTATGGACTCATGGATATATGGATTATTTTGCATGTTCTCCTCAGGGGGAACAGGGCAGGATGAAACCGACAGATTAAACCTTGATCATTTTTCATATGAGTTTTGCCATCAATTCCAAAGGGGGAGATTGTTGGCAATTGACACTCAATTGGTTGGTTTCATTATGTTGTCATTGATGGCAACATGGTATTGTGTTTTGGCTTCATATTTTGGATCAGTTGTGTATTGGCAGGCACTTCATAGATACTACACTTGGCACCGGCACCGGCAGGACAGAAGGATTTCTTTGGTCACCAGCAATGCAGGCCGACATGGTTTAGTAAAGGTTATCGGTATTGGAGGCTAACATATCTTGGACCCGGCATCGACAATTGATTTTAATGTTTATGCATTTATGTTATTTGGCCAACATGTAATTTGATATTGTATATATCTTTGTAAGCCAACATAAGGCATGTAAATTTATATAGGGTATATAGGTCAGTTTGATAGATCATTTTGAAATATATAATAGACATGTAATAGGATATTATGGATATGCAAATGAAATATTATGCAAAATATATCAGAGGGATCATGTATGTGAGGAAATTATTGTAAGGGTTATTTCGGTAAAGGGTTTAAGGTTTCATACCGGAATAGACCGAGCTTAAACCGGAACTGTATTCTGGCATAGAAGATGTTATCTTAGCAGTTCACACTTCTCTGGATTGTAGTATGGAATTTTATGTAGTCAGTGAGGCTCCTTTTGTGATTGAGCAGTGTGCTCTAGGCTATAAGCCTCCCTGCAAGTGCGAGCCCCTCATATTTTATAATATCTCTTCATATGGCCAGTGGATTGATATTGTGGGTCAAAATCCCACCATGGTTTTTCCTCTTTGAAGTTTTCCACATATAAATTTGTGTGTTATGGTTCTCATTTATGTGATTGGCTTATTGGTTGCTTTACTTCTTTCAATTCTATATGTACCTGTATACCGGTTGGTGTGTTCATGCTTTAATAAGGCTAAAATTAATCATTTTGGTATAACATTGATTCACCCCCCCTCTCAGTGTTATTGGATTCCAACAGCTTCTCATTTAAAAGTTTTCCCATTAATGGTTTTAACTTTCTTTGGAGAAGGACTTGTTGTGGTTACATGAACATAAGGTCTCTTAGGTATTTGAGGAGTCGTGGAGACAACAATAAAATTCATAGACTTTTCATCTTTGAATGAGGATTTTGTAAAGGATGACTCTTCTTTTACATCTCTTTTGGAAAGACATGCTTCTAAGAAATCATCTAAAACTTCATCCAACATATTGAAGTCATCCTTAGAGAATGCTTTGTCGAAAGCATCAAACTCTAAGAGAAAAAGATACGACATTAGGCATTCATGTCGGGTCCACCAAAATTTAGAGGGTATTTGTCACATCCAAGATGATGAATTTTAGAGGACAAATCAATCTGTCACTACCTCACTTAAACTAGTGCAAAGGGTGAGCCAAGGATAACAAAACAAATACTTATGCTAAAAGAGAAATAATTAAATGATTTAAAGTACAAAAATAATGAAATACAAAAATTTGGATTAACTGAATGATACAAAACTCAAAGTAGATTATACCACAAAGTCAGGAAGGTATCAGGTTTTGGACGCCAATGCAGCACGTTGTCATCTGTACGACCAAAAAACATAGAATTTTCTTGAAGATCAACAGTTACTTCTCTCCACTACACGGAACCTAGTCGTTGCCTATGAGGTTGTATAGGGGATTTCCTTAGTCAGACCCCCGTTTTGGTATTTTCACCTCCACAGACAGCCAGATAGATAGATTTGATAAAAGATAAAATGATAAAATGCAAATAGAAACTATACTCCACTTAATGGAAGCAAACCCCTATATGTATCGCTACAATAAATGCACCTAGATAATAGATACACTTAGAGATATGATAAAAAGATTTCATGCAATGATAAAAAGAGATAGATAATTGATACAGAGAAGAAAACGTGCATAGCCAAACCCCCTTTTTTAGATACGAGCATGATGAAGCTCAAGATGTGTGCTTTGTAGTTGCAAGATAGTTGCAAGAGCGATGTAGATAGAGATTGCTTGATAACGTTCTTAGATCATTCAAGAGAGCCAAAGAATAGATCCAAGAATCCAAGAGAGAAAGCCAAGAAAAGAACCAAAATTGTAGAACCCTTCCAAATGAGAAAAGAAGAGTTTTTAAACTCGAAAGAGGTGAGGAGAGTCATTATAGTTGAAGACGAGCCAAAAGACATGCATTGGCAAGCGTCTGAGTCATTGAAGGATTCAAGATTCCATAGTTTTATTGGGATGTTAGCACAATGCGCAGATGTTTGTGTGTCATGCTTCATTCCTATCAAAGATAAGTCCAAATAGGGTTTTAAATCAAACAGAGGCACTTTATCTTTGGGGCTTATGATGTCAAAATGATGGAATTTTGATCATGAGTTTGTCATTAATGCATTGGGCGTCATGCATAAGTGTCATAAATGTACTAGGCGTAATTTAGGACACAACACCAATCCTAATTACATGGGTCAACCAATACCCCACACCTAACCATTCACAAAGAAACTACTACTAGCAATTACTACCCTACCACCTCAAACATTGGCAACCAACCATTTACAACTATTATCAACAAAAATGTTCATACTAATAGAAATTTTCACCAAAATCTTACAAAAAACAACACAAACATTTCACAATTTTATTTTATTTCTACCTAGTCCATTAACCCATAAATTATCTCGATTAAAAATCAACCTTCTTTGACACGTCCTCCTACTTTTTTGCCAATGCCATCCACATTTCCACTTCACTTTCTTGAATGTAGTCCTTCAAATTCTCCCACCAAATCCTTGCTTCCTCTATCTTGGCTTCAGGATCCACTCCATCATTCCACAACATAAATGACCTTACCTCCGCATCATTCCCCTCCCACATAATACCTTCACCAAAGGGGCGTCTCAAACCCCTACCCACCACTCTCCTCACCAAATAGAGAAGTCAAACCACAAAGGGAATGAACTAGGATGCAGGTATTAGCAACCTAGATTACTTCCTTCTTTATCCTAAATGTCAATCCCTAAGCAATCACCATGGAGATCATATTCCCATTTTTCCTATATTGAAATTCTAACTACAGATAATCTTCCCCTAGAAAAATCTCCAATATTTGCAGAAAAGAGAGGTCGTCGAACTTGAAAATATCCCCCAATCTCTTCTCAGACACCTTCCCAAACAAAGAAAGCTATTTTTCATGGAATGGAGTGTAAAATTTTCTTGCATAGTAGCTTGTTGTTCACACCTCAAGCTTCCTCCTATCACCATCTAATCATTGCCACACATTGTGTCTCCTTAGAAAACCAAAAAAAATCCATTATATTAATTAGAACTCCTCCACCTAACCTCATGTCAAGTCAAAGTAATTTGTATAAATACATATCCCTGTCCTTGATTTCCAAATCCATTAAGTCATCTTTTTAAGTCTTTCCACACATGCCACCTCCCACTCGACGATTAATCCTTCGCCACACCGTAAAGTTGTAGAGAAAAATGGTGGCAGGCATAATAAAGACGCCTTAATAGCGTGAAGAATGACAAAGCATAATACTCCCAAATAATGCCAAATTTTGAAGGTCATACATCACTTGCCAAATCAGCCACTAATCCATTAGACCACTGGGGACTCTTCCTCATTCGATCCTAGCCACCACCTCACTTCATAAAAATTTAAATCACACCCCTTATTTGACATTATGTTTACATCTAAGTTACTTTCTCTCCAAATATGAAAAAATTTAAAGTCTTGAAATTTTGAAAATCTCCGCCCAATAATATTAATAATTTATTGATTTTCAAGCAATGGGAGGCTCCTTTTGCAATAGCCTTTGTTAAAGTTTTTCAGTCACCCTCCAAATGCATCTTTAAGACTAAAATTTTATTTGCAAGCAAGACAACCTGAGCCTCTGCTTTGTTGTTAGTTCAATCCTGCAAATGCTTAGCTCCCTTTGCCAAAACTACTCCATCCTTGTTTCTTGCAATGCATCCTACACCCGAGATTCCAGAGTTACCCCGAGAAGCTCCATAAAAGTTTATTTTGAGCCAACCATATTTTTCATCATGGGTAGGACGAACCCTACAAGTCCCATTAATGGGCCACTAAAATCAAAATAATAATAATATTATTATATATAATATTTAGATACATATAATATTTTATGTATTAAAAATATATTAAGTTCTTAGATTCAATATAATATATCATTAAAAATTAGAAAGAAATAATGGTATTAACCCCGCACCTTGCCACATCAAGTAGAAATACATGTCTATACTATTCATATGGCTTCCAACATTATAATATAATTCATTTTGAATATCTTCCTCAACTTAGATCAAAGATGACACCGTTGAAAGCAATTTGCCTCTTTCTAGCCTGAAGACACATTATCGACTCCATCATCCCCACAAAAAAGAAGTATTTTTTTTTTGGAGGGCTTCCCCATTATTAACACCCACAACATGCTCACACATAATTGTTCACATGCCCCAAATATCTCTAAAAGACTCAAGTGACTCTAAACAACTACCTAGCATGTTACTTAGTTTCTAATTGCAATACTTTTCACTCTAAATTGCATTGATTATTGTATATGAATAGACACCCTGCACTAGATTGACCTAGATTCCCCCCAGATGTACCATCAAATTCATCTTAATCAAAAATTCCTTAGGGGTGACCAAAATGAATTCATCCTTTGTAGGTGTGTGTTGGAAATATCGGATCAACCTTCACAGCAAGGAAAACAACTCAAACATACACATGGAACATTGCATTAGAGGTTAGAAATCAATAAAAGAAATTAGTGAATCTAAACTCTTTAAAATCATTTTATGATCCTCTATTTGTAAATATCCTCAAGATTCAAGGTGGCCCTCACTTGGAAGAGCACTTGATCTCTTGGATGAAAACCAAGAGAACGATATTTAAATGATTATAGGATCAAAATGGATGCAACTAAGATCATAATGAATGCTAAGATGATGGATGAGAGATAGGATGCAAGTGTTGGCAATTGACACTCATTGGATTCATTTTGTTGTCATTGATGGCAACAAGATTAGATAGAAGGCAACAAGACTTGATGGAATTCACAAACCAGCACTAGGAGGCATATACTGGTAAATACCAGCATTGGAAGAATTCAGGGCTACACTAGCACCGGCACCGACATCAGTACTTCAGGAACCCGACATCAAGGAAGATTTATTTTATAATTATTGTCGAGGCTGACATTGAATATCTTTTGTAAATGCATTGTAAGCCGACATAAGGCATATCATATGTAATAGGTATATAAGTCAATCTGCTAGGTCAATTTAGATATAGAGATGATGGTATTATGATGGTATAGAGATAGATATATAGCAGAACTATGAGATGCTAAATATATGTTTGAGATCATTTTTGTATGTGAACATTGTATCTTGTAATGATCTATAGATATCTAGGAAAGCACTCTTGGAGGAGAAACAATACTGGTAATAGTTCAAGCCTATGAACTGGTACAAAGCAGAACCAAAACCAGAACTCTATGTGGCATAGCAGATGCATTCTTCAGTTCATTTTTTAGTAATTTACTTTGGTAGAAAGATTGTAGTCAGCGAGGCTCTTTAGTGATGAGCAGTATGCTCTAGGAAGTATGCCTTCCTGCAAGTGCAGGCCCCTATTTATGTAATATATTTTCATATGGCCAGTGAACTAATATTGTGGGTCACAAATCCCACCATGGTTTTTTCTCATTGAGGTTTTCCACGTATAAATTCTATGTGTTATGGTGCTCATTTATGTGGATGATTTATTTGCTTCTTGTTATATGCTTATTTATTTACTGATACATACATGCATGGTTTAGAAAGTTGAAAATTGTTGATTCCGGTAGAACACTGATTCACCCCCCCCCCCCCCCTCTCAGTGTTCTCAGATCCCAACGATTGGTATCAGAGCTTGGTACCTCAGAAGAAGTTTAACAGCTTGAGGAAGTTTCTGAAACTGGAATGTTTGAACATGGCTATGGAAAAGCAACTTGAGATGGCTCTTGAGGATTATGATGCTGAAAGGATGAAGAACCTGAAATTGCAAGAAGAGCTGAATTTTGCAAATGAATTCATTTCTATTCTGCAAGAAAGGTTGTCATCTGCTCAAGCCAAAAGAAAATAACTTATGCAACAACCGGATGATGAGGAGAAGAAATCTCTTAAGGAACAATGTCAAAAACTAAGTCAAGAAAATATGCTCATAAAGAATGAAATGAAAGATCTGACCATGAGGTTATCAAAAGATATTGAGGACAGAAAGAAGAAGGAAGATAGTCTTACTTTATCTATGAAGAACAAGTTTGATGAATGTGGAAGATTGACTCATGAGAATAATCTGTTGAGAACTAATTTGGTACACTCCAGAAACAACGAACAAGAACTTGAAAGGCAAATAACTAATCTAAGAGATGATCTGACTACTGCAAGCGAATATAAAGAAAAGTTTAGGAGCAGTGTTGCACAATTGGATGACTTATTGAAAAGACGAAGATAGATTGATGATTCTAGAGGGCTTGGATTTGTACAAGGTGAAAGCTCTGGTACTACTAATGAAGATCAGACAACCGGTATGCAGAACTCATCAGAATAGAGGAAACTAGTAAGGAAACCTAATGCTTATAAATTCAATGTTAGATGCTTTGTTTGTAATAAATTTGGGCATATGGCTAAACAATGTAGAAATAAGGCAAATCAAAACTACAATTATGTTCCCGGTCAATTCACGAACTGCAAGAAATATGGTCATAAATCATAAGACTGCAGAATGAATATTAAATGCCATGCATGTGGAAACTTTGGACATTTTTCTAATCATTGTAGGTCAAGAAATAATAATAATAATACAGGATATGTCAAAGAAATTCAGAAGAACAATGTTACATGTTATGCATGTAACAAAATAGGTCATATTGATAAGTATTGTAGAAGCAAGACTCAACCGGCTAATAATGATAAAGACAGTGAGAAAGGGAAGCAAAAGGTAGATGAAATACAACAAGATTGTACCAAGAGATGGGTTAGAAAATCTGAAGAAAAAAGTGGAGATGGACCTATACCGACAAATCAACCAGTAGAATAGAGTATTCCTCCACTAGCAAAAAATTCCACTGATAACTGAGGCATAAGCCTTAGGGGTTGTCAAAGTCACTGCCAAATTTTGCATATTGCCCCAGAAGAGATCTAAGGAGATCTGGAAAGAAATCTGGAGAACTGTGTTTATCATCGATGAAGGTTACCCTAGCACTTAACTGTGAAACCGTCATCCGTACGGTTGTTAATGACAAAAAATTAGGGTTTTATTCATTGATAAAAGAAGCTAAGTGAATTCATTTCCAAGAAAGAAAGCTCCACCAAAAGTGCTCTTCTTGTCATCGTTATCTCCTGCCCAATCTGAATTAGTATATGCACATAAAGTAAAATCATCATCTCTAGAATACCATAAGCCATATTCTATTGTTCCTTGCAAATATCGAAATATCCTCTTTCTTGCACATTCATGATTTTCTTTAAGATTACTTTGATATCTTGAAACAATACTTACTGCATTCATAATATCTGATCTAGTATGAATTAGATATAACAAGCCACCAATCATAGACTTATACCTTGTCGGATTTATCGGTGTAGATGTATCTTTGATAGATAATTTATCACTTGTCACCATAGGAGTACTTACCGGTTTGGAATTATCCATACCAAACTTCTTCAATAATTCCCTCAGATACTTAGTTTGACAGATAAAAATGCCTTTGTGAGTTTGATTAATCTGCAAACCTAAGAAAAATCTCATCTCACCAATCATGGACATTTCAAATTCATTCTTCATATTATTAGAAAATTCCATGCACAATTTATCTTCTCCTCCAAAATTATATCATCAACAAATACTTCAATAATCAGAATATCATCATCAGTGATCTTATAATACAAATTACTATCAGCACTATCTTTAGTAAAACCAAGCTTCAAAAGATATTTATCCAACCTTGCATACCAAGCTCTAGGAGCTTGTTTCAATCCATATAAAGTTTTCCTAAATCTGCAAACCATATCTTTATCATCTGTCAGTGAAAATCCATCAGGTTGTTCAATGTATACTTCTTCCTCAAGTTCACCATTCAAAAATGCACATTTAACATCCATTTGATAAACCTTATAGTTCTTATAAGCTGCATAGGCAAGA
Source organism: Cryptomeria japonica (assembly GCF_030272615.1). Lineage (NCBI taxonomy): Eukaryota > Viridiplantae > Streptophyta > Pinopsida > Cupressales > Cupressaceae > Cryptomeria > Cryptomeria japonica. The sequence continues at coordinate 24,488,890 of NC_081405.1, read as the reverse complement.
AATAGTCTAAGAGCTTCAATTCTAGCTACAGGTGCAAATATCTCACCATAATCAATTCCTTCTTTACAAACCAATCTAGCTTTATTTCTTACAACTTGACCATCCTCATTCAGTTTATTCCTAAAAACCCATTTAGTTCCAATAACATTCTTATTTTTAGGTCGAGGAACTAAAGTCCAAGTCTCATTCTTCTCTATCTAATCTAATTCATCTTCCATGTCCTTTAACCAATATTTATCTTTACAAGGTTCAATAACATATGCCGGTTCAATTTGAGAAATAAGGCATGCCTCTTCATTTACCAGTCTTCTTCTTGTCATAACTCCTTTGTTCCTATCTCCAATGATTTGATCTTCAGAATGATTTAATCTTACATACCTTGGTGTCTTCTAAACTTTAGGTTCACTGCTCTGATCATTAGTCATAGTTGAATTTTCTGATTGTACTGGTGTAACTATCTCAGTTTCTTGTACCGATTGAGGCATTGTCGGTTCAGTTATGATCATTTCCACTGTTGGTTTCCTAACATATGATATAGATTGATTTCGGTATTTCTCATCCACTTTCACATTAGCGCTCTCCACAATTTTCTGTAATCTTTTGTTATAACATCTATATGCTTTGCTTTGAATTGAATAACCAAGAAATATTTCTTCATCACATCTAGGATCAAACTTCCCAATTGAATCATCTCTTTTGATATAGCATTTACTTCCAAAAATTCTGAAATATTTAACTATAGGTGTGTGTCCAAACCATAATTCATAAGGGGTCTTACCGGTTTCACCTTTGATGTGAACTCTGTCGAATGTGTAGATGGTTGTACTCACTACTTCTCTCCAATAGATGTGAGGCAATTTGACTTCCATCATCATAGATCTTGTTGCATCCAAAATGGTTCTATTCTTTCTTTCCACTACTCCATTCTATTGAGGAGTCTGAGGTGCAGATAATTGTCTCATAATTCCATTTGTCTCACAATAACTATTAAATTCATGAGATGTAAATTCACCGCCTTGATTTGATCTTAGACATTTGATTTTCAGTCTAGTTTCTATTTCAACCTTTGCTTTAAAGATCTTGAATTTCTCAAAGGCTTCGGACTTCTCCCTAAGAAAAGTCACCCACATCATTCTAGAATAGTCATCAATAATCAGCATGAAATACCTATCACCTTGAAAGCTTCTAATCCTTTCTGGACCACAAGTACATCATTAGATTTATCATGTATTCTCTTAAAATAATTTCTAACTTTCTTTCCCAATTGACATTCCTTACATACCGGATTATGGGCTTCATAATCTTAGGTATATCTCTAACTGCCTTTGTTGAATTGATCTTAACAATACAATCAAAATTAATATGATACAACCTCTTATTCCATAACCAACTCTCATCAATATGAGAAATCAAACATGTCTTATTACCAATGTTCAAGTGAAAGATATTACCTCCAGTCTGAATACCGATCGCAATCTCCAAACCAATTTTGTTAATGATTTTGCATTTTCTATCTTTAAAATGAAGTTGGAAACCCTTGTCCACCAATTGACCAACACTCAAAAGATTATGCTTTAAAACTTATACATAATAGACATTATCAGTATTATGCTTTCCATCCAAAGAAATAATACCTCTACCTTTGACCATACATGCTTTGTCATCTCCAAATCTGACTTGACTGCCATTGTATTCTTGCAGGGATAGAAATTTTCTTTTATCTCCATTCATATGATCCAAGCATCCACTATAAACTACCCATTCATCCTTATCTTCAACTTTTGCTATTAGGGCCTTTTCTTCATTCATGATAGCCCGTTCCAGTTCATCTTCTTTTAAAGCATAGAACACCCATTCCTTTCCATTGTCGGATCCACTAGCAGAGTTTGTTGTCGATTCATCCTCAAAGTCATCACTTACTCCTTCCTCATCCTCTATGTAGCATTGTTTACTTTTTTTAAATCTATATCTATTCTGATTAGGCTTAAATGTTTTCTTAACTCTCTCTTCAAATCTTGCATTCCTTTCAAGACATCTAGACACAAAATGACAAATCTTATTACATGCAAAACATTTAAAAGGTTCCTTTCCTTCATACTTACTTCATGTCGGTCCTTTAGGTACTCTTCTAGCAAATAAGGCTTCAAGTTGCTCAAATTCTTCATCTTCTTTCCTCATATCTTCTAATTCTTTTTCATATAAGGCTTTCCAATCACTTTTGTTGGTAGATGATGATGCATGAAAAGCAAGTTCAGACTTTGCAGCTCCAAAAGATCCAAATTCTTCAATCTCAAAAGCAGATAAATTCCCAATCAGAATGTCTTTATTAACTGAAGTGTTTTCCATTGTTCCCAGATCATTAACTGTAGTTGTCTTCATCTTGTAAGCTGGTGGAAGGGCTCTCAAGACTTTGGAAAGTATTTCATCTTCACTCAAAGATCCTCCACAACATTGAATTCCCATAACAATCTCATTTACTCTTTCCATAAACACAGCAATTCTTTCATTATCTTCCATCTTCAAGTTTTCATACCTTACCCGGTAACCATCAAGTTTAGCAATTTTGATAGTAAGATCACCTTCATTCATAGTTTTTAATTTATCCCACAAAACCTTTGTCGATGATTTATCAATCAATCTCATGATTTGGTGATCAATAAGTGCACACAAGAGCGTTTCTCTAGCTCTGCAATCATTTTTAATATTCTTGTCCAGTTCTGCAGGAGAAGGATTGTCAGATGTTGGATCATAAGGTGTATATCCTTTCTCAGTGATCTCCCAAATATCCTTGCCAATACATCTAAGGTGAGTCTCCATTAGAATTTTCCATATCCCATAATTTGTTCCATCAAGCTTAGGGATTTCTCTTCTGAAAATAATTGTCGGTGGATTAGAAGTGTTAGATGCCATAGGATCTACCTCAAGTGGTTAAGCTTCTACAAAAGAGGACCAAAACTCTGAAACCAATTGTTAGGATAATGGGTGAACAACTAAGAGGGGGGGTGAATCATTTGTTAATATATTATGTCAACCAAACCACTTAAAAACCTTTAACCGGATCAGATAAACATTAAGTACTGGAATAGTAGAAACAGATACCAGTAAACAATACAACTTAATAGTAAAATAGATAATCAACACAAAGCAACCATACCACATAACACCATGATTTGTACGTGGAAAACCTAGAAAGGGAAAAACCATGGTGGGAAGCCTACCCAAGGTCAGATGATACTTCTGCAGAAAGTATGTGATATAATGAGGGACCTGCACATGCAAGAAGGCACATTTCCTAGAGCGTATTGCTCATTACAAAAGAGTCTCACTCGCTACAGAGAGGTTATAACCACCTCAAGATAAATTTACAACAATCTATAATAATAAACTATTAGAGATAGCATCTACCATGCCTGATTACAGTCTCGGTTAAGCTCAATACTGGAGGTGTTTGACCTCTTCCTTAATCCCAATTCGATCACCTATGATCGACCAAATCTCCTTCGCATATGATATTACATTCCACACCATGAACATAATCTACAATGAGATCTTACATCAATTTATACCAACCCTAAGGCCTAAACCAATTAGGTTGGCCACCTAAAAGATATTACAATAATATCATTACATACATCCATATTACAATGATATGTCATGTCGGCTTGAGACCAAAACAACAATAACCAATCCATAAAACATCCCGGTAACGTGTAGAGAACATGTTAACATGATACCGGTCCATAACCTAGATAGGTACCGAACCTAATCTGGGTCCACCACATCAAAGCAATGTCTTCAAATAGTTGAAGCACAATCAAAGAACATCTTCAGCATCCTGAAATCCATCTAGAAACCACACCAACACCACTTTTGCATCATGCCAAGATTTACCAGTGAAAGCTTTGCCAGTTAAACCTTAAACCCATGTCGATAAGGGTTTACAAGAGTGTGTGATAGAATTTGATTACCAAGTCAATGCCAACTGACCAAAACATACTCCAGAAGCATGTAACACATAAAACCAAACATTCTCCATTGATCCAAACATGTCAAAAGTGTCCAACTGATAGTCCTTTCTGTCGGTAATACTAGATCTTCTACCGGTAACTAAAACCTGTCTGTCGGTAACCAACCATAACATCTAGTGTTGACATCAATGACAAAACATTAATGCAACCCATAATCAATTCATCCATAATGCCAACATAACTTACATGGATTTTGATATTGCAAGACGGCACAAGCATCGAGGTATAATTGAACCAAGACGACCTGAGTGTTGCTTGTGTAAAACAGACAAGAGTTAACCTTTGCCCTATACAAATCTGAAATGTCTTCAGTGGTATGTTGCCCGATCACGTCGTAAGACAAAATGGTATAGTAGAAGGTTCAACTCCCAAACAACAAACAAAGAAAACATCACATTCCTTCCTTGCTTCTCTAGTCGTAAGACATCCTTAAGTTGCTTAGGAGATATGATAAACAAAAATATCAACAACCATATGTAAGCATGCATGCTATTTGAAAAGTATTCTTGTCAAATAAAATATCTTGCAAATAGATCTTTTGTTCAGTTAAATTCTTTGATGCCTAGCCTCTTGTATCGTTGTTGTCATAGTTGGTTGTTTTGATCCTTGTTGTCTTGCTACATGTTTGATCTGATGCCTAAAACCCTCAAGGCGAAATGCCCCCAGCGAGGTTAAGATTTTGCCCCTTGTTGTTGATACAACTTCGATATGGATATGTACACTAATCACCAAGCCATGTTGGAATAGAAGTCAGATAATTGATTCAGATAATCGAGGATAGTGACTACGCTAAGTATGTCCAGGATTGATAAGCATTGGTGGGAGTGTTCTGCAGTAGCTATTGGCTTAGACCACATGGAGCCAAAGATATGATGCGAGTACTAATAGATGGAGGAGCTTCTCTCTCATAAATAACACCTGTTGCTAAGTTTTCACCACTTGTTTTTATTGTACTTTTTGATTTGTTTTTCATTTTTTTGTATTTTTCTGATTTTTCTTTTTTGTGTGTCACAAGGTGCCTATTTGCCAGGTTTTCACCATAGTGACGATTTTTTATGCTTTTTAAATTTTTTTTTTCTTTTTTGGTTGATTTGTGCATTGGACGACTCAAGTGTATAACTTCTTTAGATGGATGTTTTTGGTTGGTTCGTCAAGCACGTCCCTTTCTGAATTTGACAACTGATATGATCCTAATCCATAAGCTGATATGATGACAAAAGGTCCCAATCAATTAGGTTCAAATTTCCCCAACTTTTCTTGATCTTTCTGATTTATGGGATTTTCCTTTAGGAGTAGATCACCAATTTTGAATGCCCTTGGGATGACCTTCTAATTTTTAACTTCGACACATTCTTTATTGATATGCCTTGAGATGATCAAAGGCACATTCTCAACATTCATCTAGCAGCTCTATCTCTTGCAACCTGTTGACTCGATATTCCTCATTTGGAATGAGGCCTTTCAAGGATATCTTGAGTGACAAAATCTCTACCTCAATAGGTAGGATAGCTTTTCATCCATACACCAATGAGTATGGTGTAGCTCCTATAGGTGTGCGGATACTCATTTTGTAGGCCCAAAGTGCAGGGTTGAGCTGGACATGCCATTCTTTACCAGCATCATTCACTCTTTTTGAATATTTTCAAGATTGTCTTGTTTGAGGCCTCTGCTTGGCCATTCCCTTATGGATAATAAGGTGTCAAAAATCAATGTTGGATATGGAATCGCTCACAAATCTCTTGAACATCTATTTTTTGAAAGCTCTTCCATTATCTGTGATAATGGAACTAGGGATATCGTACCGACAGATGAGGAAATTCATAATGAAGGAAGCTATCTGTTTGTTAGACACTATAGTCAATGGAACTATCTCAATCCATTTGGTGAAGTATTTTATGGCCATGATGATGAACTTGTGTCCATTTGATGAGGAAGGATGAATCTGTCCCACTAGGTCGAGTCCCCATTGACAGAAAGGCCAAGATGTAGTGAATGGTTGCAACTCTTGTGTTGGTGCATGTATGAGGTTACCATGAATTTGACACTTAGCACATTTCCTAGCAAATTGATAGGACTATTTCTTCATTATCGGCTAGTAATATCCCATCCTCAAAATTTTCTTGGCAAGAGTAGGACCACTTGAATACATAGCACAATACCTTCGTGAACCTCATGTAAGGCGGAGTCAAATTCGTTACAATCGAGGCATCGAAGAAGAGTACCATCAAGACCTCGGTGATAAAGTGTGTCAGTGGTTAAGGTGTAGCAGGCTACTTGTTGGATAAAGCTTCATTTTTTGTTACCCGATAGGTCTGTTGGGAGGGTATTGTCTTTGAGGTAGGCATAAATTTTCCCGTATAGGTGTGAATCAGAACCATTAAGGGCACATATGACTTGGGATTCTGCATTGTCATAGGTAGGGGAAAACAATTGCTCCACCAAGAATTCTTAGCGATTATGTTTATCTGGAATTTGTAGAAGTGGGGCGATAGTGTATATTGCATCAACAACTCTATTGTTTAGCCTTGGAATTTGTTCAAATGTGATGTGTATGAAGTATTTCTTGAAATCATCCACCATGCGCTTGTATGGCATCATCTTGTCATCCTTTGTCTGATAGTCATCATTAATTTGATTGATAACCAATTGAGAGTCCCCATAGATTTTCAATTTTGTGATTTTCCATTCCATGACTACTTTGATACCTATCACTAGAGCTTCATACTCGGCGATATAATTGGTGCATGGGAACATCAATCTGTAGGATCACAGAATTGTGTGTCCTTCTAGAGTGACGAACAAGATGTTGGCACTTGATCCTTGTTGTGTATAAGATCCATCAAAGTATATGGTCCATTGCTTCGACACAACAATGAGCACATCTGTATCTGAAAATTCCACCTGTAGTGGGTATTTGTTTGGTAGAGGTGCTTCTTCTCGTTGATCTTTTATTGCTTGTCCTTTGATAGCCTATCGTTCAGTGTACTGAATGTCGAACTCACTTAGGATCATGACCCATTTTGCTAACCTCCCTATGAGAGCAGCTTTGCTGAGTAGATACTTTAGTGGGTCGATCTTTGCCACTAGCTTGATAGTATGAGCTAACATATAGCGTCGCAACATTTGGGAAGCGAGCACTACAGCTAAGGAAGATTTTTTGATGAAAGTATAATTGAGTTCATAGCCATTCAGTGTCCTGCTAATGTAATAGATGGCTCTTTCCTGTCCCTCGATGGGTTTATTTATTTGCAAAGGGGGTTTTAATTAAATGTAAATTTAATTAAATTACTTAGATAGAAGAAGGGAAATATTAATCACATCTTTAATTTCGTTAATAGGCTGATTAGAAGAATAGGGATATTAATTAAATCTTAATTAATTAATTAGAAGAATTAGGGATAATTAAATTAATAAAATTCACTTAATTTGTTGTGCAGCTTTTAGGTGTCTACAATAGGTAGTAGAATTAACTCTACAAGCCCCATGAATGGGGGAATGATGAGGCCATCCCACACCATTCACATCTTACCATCCTAGGAGGTAAAGGAATTGTTCTTCAATGGTTGATTCCTTGTATCAATATTCACTACTAAAATGGATCTTTGAAGTTTTATTTAGAACAATGTCATATACAAAGTTTTATCCTAAAAATTTATTATTTTTCTCTCTTTCCAAACTTCCTATATTACTATGGAGGTTATGTTGGGAATATGAGTTAGGTTGTCATTGATGTCAAACTTGTTTCAAATGAAGTTTGATTTGGATATGATCTTGTATTGTTAAGGGTTTCTCTATCTAGTGTTTATTTTGAGTTTGTGGTGTTGTTGTTGAGTTTGATGTAAGTTTCTCTGTCTGGTGTTGTTGTTGAATTCGTGTTGATGAAGTATCTCTGGAAAGTTACAGTTGTTGCAAGTTCAAAATGTAGGAAAGAGTTTTTAATTCTCTAGTAGTAGAATTCTTTTCATTCCCCTGGTTGTTGGAGGATATATTCAGAATTTTGTTGTTGGCAATTGACACTCTATTGGTTGGTTTCACTATGTTGACATTGATGGCAACATGATTTTGTGTTCTAGCTTCATGTTTTGATTCTATGGTGTACTAGCAGGCACTTCACAGATACTCCATCGGCACCATTACCGGCAGGATAGAAGGATTTCTTTGGTCACTGGCAATGCAAGCGGACATGGTTTAGTAAAGGTTATTGGTATTGGAGGCCAACATATCTTGGATCCTACATCGGCAATTGATTTTAATGTTTATACATTTATGTTATTTGGCCTACATGTAATTTGATATTGTATGTATTTGTAAGCCGAAATGAGGCAGGAAAAAATTGTATAGGGTATATAGGACAGTTTGATAGATCATTTTAAAATGGGAGATACAATAGACATGTAATAGGAGATTATGGATATGTGAATGTAATATGATGTGAGATATATCAGAGAGATCATGTATGTGAGGAAATTATTGTAAGGGTTATTCTGGTAAAAGGTTTAGGGATTCAGACCAAAATAGACAGAGCTTAAACTGGAACTATATTATGGCATAGAATATGCTATCTTAGTAGTTCACACTTCTATGGATTGTAGTCTGGAATTTTATGTAGTCAGTGAGGCTCCTATTGTGTTTGAGCAGTGTGTTGTAGGTTGTAAGCTTTCCTGCAAGTGCACGCCCCTCATATTTTGTAATATCTCTTCATATGGCCAGTGGATTGATATTGTGGGTCACAAATCCCATTGTGGTTTTTCCTCTTTGAGGTTTTCCATGTATAAATCTGTGTGTTATGATTCTCATTTATGTGATTGGCTTATTAGTTTCTTAGCTTATTTCAATTTTGTTTATATCGGTTGGTGTATGAATGTTTTAATAAGGATAAATTTACTATTTCGGTATAACACTGATTCACACCCCCCCCCCCCCTCTTAGTGTTATTGGTTTACAACAACTGGTATAAGAGTCTTGTGCCTTGGAGGAAGTTTAACAGCTTGAGGAAGATCCTAAAATCGGAATCAATGAATATGTCTTTGGAGAAACAACTTGAGATGGCACTTGAAGATTATGATGCTGAAAGGTTGAAAAACTTAAAGCTACAAGATGAATTGAATTCTGCTAAGGAATTCATTCTTGTCCTACAAGAGAGGCTACCATCAGTTCAAGCTAGGAGGAAGGAACTTTTGCAAAATTGGGATGATGAAGAGAAAGATGCACCTAAGGAACCATGTCAAAAATTGAGTCAAGAAAACACGGTTATGAAGAATGAAATGCAAATTATAACTATCAGGATGTCTAAGGAGATTGAGGACAGAAAGAAAAAGGAAGAAAAATTGTTGTATCCCTGAAGAACAAATTTGAAGAATGTGGTAGGTTGGTTCATGAAAATGATATGCTAATACTGATTTGGTACAATCCCAGAGTAATGAGAAAGATCTTGAGAGACAAATGATAATAATAAGAGAAGATTTAACTACTGCAAGTGAGTATAAAGAAAAAATCAAGATCAGCTCAGCACAACTTGATGAGTTATTGAAAAGATAGAGGCAGATTAGAGATTCCAGTGGACTTGGATTTGAGCAAGGACAGAGTTCCTGTTGCTACTTATCAAATTGCCATTAGTTTCATATCCAAAGTCATACTATATTCTATTCAGTTAGTATTACCGAATCATGCAATCGGTACACACAGAGATGTCGATATGAATAGCCTAGTCGGTTACAGAAGGAAAACAGTCACAAAGCCCAGTATACACCGAGTTGTCTACCTAGCAGTAAAGATAATACACCAAGTTAATATACACTGAGTGAAATGTGTTACCAAATTCATTGAACCTGGACACACATATGAAAACGTGTTACAAGATCGAGGCACATCTAACCATTTTTGTATTGGAAATTGCACATACAGACTTTGTATAATTTTGAGGTCATCTAACCAATGAAATATTTTGCATGGTTATTTATTCAAGAAATCATGTTTGTAAGATCGAAGCAATGAATCAGATCACCGACATAAGAAGTCTATTTATACAGCATGAATTTAGGGTTAGAAATATATGTGAATGTGAGAAATGTGTGTGCATAAGTGTATGAAGCAAGACTTATGTGATACATGAGAAATCACAGAGTATTATGACTGTTACAGAGACACAGAGGTCACTGAGAAGGTTATCAGAGAACAGTCAAGGAACAGAGTAAACAGAAGGGTTTACTGAGTTACTTTATGAGTTACCGAGGTATGCTATAGGCAAGGTAATCTTATTCTGAGCACATAGAATCTGCTTCAGCATTTCAGATGTAAAGTTGCAAATATTTGTAAAGTCTTATTGTAATATTTTGAAGTTGTAAGAGAAACCTTTAACAGGGTAAAAGACTCTAACCAAGTCTATAAATTGTAAATCCTTTAACCAGGTGCTACACTTATATAGTGTTGTATAAATCCTTAAGTAAGGTAGATCTAACTGATCTTAATACTCCTAACAGGGTAAGCTATCAGAAATAACTAAATGTAGCTCTAACCGAGCACTCTTTATTATTGCAGTAGTGAAGTTGTGGGTGCCATCCCCACCGTAGTTTTTCTCTCTAACCAAGAGTTTCTGCGTAACCAAAATATATGTGTTATGGAGTGAATCATGTATGATTGTTACTCATTTGTTTTAGCTTTATGTTATGTTACAGTAGTTTTTGGTTTATGCATAACAGTAAAGATATTGTTGAGAAAAGGATTTGATGTACTGATTCACCCCTCCCCTCTCAGTACATTAGCTTTCCATATTGGGCCTAATAGTTCCAGTACTACTAATGAAGATCAAAACCATAAGGCACTGGTAAGACAATTCAATGCTTATAAATTCAATGGTAGATGTTTTGTTTGCAATAAATTTGGTCACATGGCTAGGCAATGTAGAAACAGAGCAAATGAGAACCCTAATTTTGTTCCCAGTAAATGTTCTAAATGCAATAATTTTGTTCATAAGACATAAGATTGCAGAATGAATGTAAAATGCTATGCATGTGGAAAATTTGGACATATGGCTAACCAATGTTGGTCAAGCAATTTCACCGGTTTTAGCAAAGCAATTCAAAAGAACAATGTTACATGTTATGCATGTAATGAGGTTGGACATATTGCTAAGTTCTAAAGAAGAAAAAATACGTTGGTTAGAAATGGAGGATCAAATGAGAACGGAAAAGAGAAGGTTAGTGAAATTCAGCAAGATCATACTCAGAGATGGGTTAGGAAGACTGAAGAACAAACATCATATGGGAATGTCCCAGTTACTTATCTGGTAGAAGAGGATGCTCCTGCACCGACAGGAAGCTCATCCGGTATCTAAGGAAGATGCCTTAGGGGTAGGCAAATTCATGAAGATGTTGCATACACCCTGGAAAAAGTTTCTAGAAAATGTTCCAGATATTGGAGTGGATTATCCGGCATGGTTATGTTCTAAGAAAGATCCGGTATCTTTCACCGATAGTCATTTCTGTCAATGGAAGATTAGGGTTTTTCTCAAAGGTTAAGAGGTCAAATACACTTCATTGTTAATCACCCTACATTCAAAGTGATTTCAGAGCAATTCAGAGCGACTAAGTGCGATCAAAGGTAATTCAAGGCAATTTGATTTCTTCTTGAGCTATTTTACCGGCGTCTGCAAGAATTTATTGAAGGTTTTTACCGAGAGCGATCTAGAGGTATTTATCTTTAAACATAGAAGTGATATCATCTTTTATTCTTCTTTTTGTTACAAACCCAACTTTTGTAGAGGTTAAGGACCGCCCCAGGCCAATTTGTAAGTGGTATCCACATGTGGCTAACTTGGAAGATTCGGTTGGAGCATTCTCTTGCGATCTGGAGGGAGTTATGTATGTATAGGATGTTAGGGCATATATTCACTGTCACATCGAGGTCTTAGGAACTTCAAAGATTAAGGGCATGTATATGAGTGAGCTAATGGGATAATATGGAAAGATCAAACTAGCATACAAACATATTGAAGAACTAGGGTTTACAAACATTCTAGATATTTCAAAGTTTGAGGATGAGATAATCAAATATGTACTGAGTTGAGTACATGGAAAATTTATATGCCTGAACAGACCTTACAAAATCACCAACATCCAGACAAGAAGGTTTCAAATGATTTCGTGAGGAAGATCACCGGTGCAACATCTGATAAACGCTCCATGAAGGTGAGCACTATCACTGATGTTGAGACATGGACTAGCTAGGACTCGAACCTAGGACCTTCCATACGTTGTTGGAGTGCTCTACCACTTAGCTACTGGCCCCTCTTGGACCAGTCCATCATCGGTTCGAGTGTGGCTTATTTCCAACACCAACAACCGACACCGACATCAAATTTAGTAGTATCATCATTAGGTATAAGGTAACTCAGTCAAACCAACTGAATTCAGTTTACAGTTGATTCATTTTGGTTGCATACAAAATAATGAGAGAAAATGTAAAATTAGATCTATGTGGTTTGATGCTTAATGAGTTGTTGATAAATCTAGGAAAGATCAAGGGTGAGAAGAAGGGTACATTTCGGTATGGGAACTTGTTAGTTTGCCTAATGTTATATTTTCTAAATGATTCACCTGGTTCTGGTAAGAGGCAATGGGCTTTTGACATCCCGGTAGGAAGACAATTGAAAAAGTCAATTGTTGCATTAGGAAGCTAGAGAGATGATAAAGTATGGGGGTATTTTAAGGCATTTCAAAAATCTATGAGGTCTAGGGTAAGGGTACCTAAGCATATTATAGAAAAATATTCTACCGACATATGCTTCATGGTAAAGAAGGATGAGACACTCATGGAAGTAGTTAAGCGCCGAAGGATCTGGATTGAAGAAATGGGCTATGAGGTGGATGCACATATTCTTGATGTCTATGCAAAATTGCTAATTGATGCACCAATTGATGAGGCAGAGAAGCCCTATGGTATAGCATAGCAGAAAACACATGAGGTTGAAACAGAGTTCAACCGGAAGAAAAGAGAGAAACAAGAAGGGAAAGAAAGAAAATTTGAGCAGAAGGTCTCAAAGGAGATCAAAGCACTAATTGATGTTGTTCTGGAGAAAGGCAGAAAGGGGAAAAATCTGGAAGTTCATATTGAACATGTTACTGCAGAATTAGAATCAGAGGATGACACATTGTTAGCATAAGAGGGTTGTTAGGAAGAAACCGGAGGAAACAAAGGCAAAAGATAAGAAGCAACCGCTTAGGAAAGTAACAATCAAGCTACCAGCACAAAAGCAAGCACCTAAAGATACACCTGCAATTGCATCTAGTACTGCCAAGAGGAAGAAGAAGAGTGACATTGACTTAGCAATTGAAACTGGTAATGTGACTATCATACCACCTATAACTTGTGCAGAAATAGCAGATGAAATTACTAAAGATGGCATGTTGAAGAATGATCAATTTTATTATGATAAATTAGATGATGATGAACAGAGAGAGGTAGAGGAAGCAGTCCTAATATACTTGGACATTTATAAGAAAGCCTTAATTGAAATAGAAAATCAAATATCAATTGAGTTATATAACATGTTAGATGCTAAAAGATTATCATCTATGCAAGAGGATAAACACATTAAAATTCAAGATATTTTATCTATTTGTGTTACTATAGCTCCAAATGAAATGGAAAAGACACTTGAGGCGGCAAACGGAAAATTTTTCAATAGCAAGCATAGGATAACTAGTTTGATGCTAGTGAGAGTAAATGAAATAATAAAGGAGACTCAAAAAGCATGGGTTAAATTTTTGGGAGAAAACAGAGAATTCTTTACTTCATCAGAAACCAAGACAGACACTGTAGATACATCGTTTGAAGGAAAAAGAAAGGGGATTATGGGTACTTCACCCTCAGTTTTGAAAAATATTAAGATAGTGGAAATTGAGCCACCGGTAAATATAGATGTACAGACAAATATTGAGATATCGGTTAATACAGAGAATGAACAAGCTAACATTGTACAGGATACTAATATTGAGGAAAATTGTCCTCCGAATACAAATGTAAAGGTTGAGGTTACTGTTCCTACAAAGGAATCAGCAGTTACGCAGACTGCACCTAGTGGCGAAGCAACTGGTGTAAGTGAGGAGGTTATAAAGGATAAAACTGTAGACACCCAAAAATGGTCAACGCTTGCGAGGTCATACTTTAACATTTGCGGATTGCCTCATTTTAGGTTTTTGCGTCGCATTAACATTTCTCCTATGTCATGCACTTGATTTTTATCATTTGCGAGCATCGAGTCATTCTTCTACATTCTTCAATCATCTCGTCCTCGAATTTGGTCTTGTTGACAGCATTATCCAGTCATTATTTTGATCGATTTTATCTTGTTGCATCAATGTGAGTATTAATTTGTCATCATTTTGGACATCGTAAATCCTAATTAGGGTTTTGTCCTCTTATCAATCCTGTCAATCTTGCGATCGATTTGTCATCGATCGTTGTCCTCTTATCAATCTTGTCGATTTATCATCAATCCTTCAATCTTGTCATCAATCGCTGTCATGTGCAATCTTATCATTTTGCGATCGATTTGTCATCGATCATGGTCATTTCCAATCTTGTCATCTTGCAATCTATTTTATCATCGATCCTTGTCCTTTTGTCAATCTTGTCATTTTGCGACCAATTTGTCATCAATCGTTGTCTGTCTCAATTATGTCAATTTGGATCAATTTGTCATTGTTCCTTGTCAATTGGCGCATTTCTCAATCAAATTGTCTATCGCATTGGTCATTTATCAATTTAAAATCATGATCGACATCAATTATCTTCAATCAGGACCTAATTGTCATCCTCGCATTTCTAATTCGCCTTCTAAGGTTTTATGATTTATTCATTTAACCTAATTTGTCATTTCTTCCTCTAGGATTACTAAATTATTTATTAATCCTAAGTTTTCTCATTACAATTAAATATTCATTTAATTGGCTAATTATTCCTCTTTGTGAGTGAATTAATTAATAAATGAAAAATTATTGATTAATTCACTAATTTCTAAATTTCCTAATTTTTAATTTACCTAATTCCTAATTTCCACCAATTTTCTAATTTCCTAATTTTAATTTCCACCTAATTAACTTGTCTCTAGTTCTCCCTATTTTTGTGCTTCATGTGTCATACTCTTGGCATAGCAAGATGTCATAAGGTTCTAGTCCTCTAAGCTTTGCATTGGAAATATGTCATAATTCATGACATAGAAGGTGTCATAACCTTCTTCTTTTCACTCAATTGTGCCAATTTTGAAATCAATTGCCTAAATATCAATTTCATGCCAATTTGTCCTTTTCTCCAATTTCTCTATAAATTGGATGATTTTCTTCAATCAAAGCCCTTGACCCTTGAATCCTTGATCTGGAATCCCTAATCCGAATTTCTATCAAATTACGGAACTTACACTTCTAGTACTCTTGAGCTTTTCATCAATCTTGCTTTCAATTGTGTGAACACTTGTAGGTGAGATCCACAAACCTATTGAAGAGGAAAGAACAACAATGGAGCCGCATGGAAGGAGTATTCAATTCTACATCTGGTTTGCATAATTTTCATTTTGAATGCTTTGTTTCCATACCTCTATTGAATGTGCTTTGGAATTAGGTTCATTTCAATGAGTGTTCTTTTGATTGAGCTAGCATGTCTTGTGTTTTGATTGATCTACTTGTCTTGTGATGATTCCTAAATTCTTACGCTACAAAAACATCAAAGGAGAAAATAGGGGAATCTGGTAGGGAACCCAGTGTTGGTCCATCATTATTGAAAATTGACACTTCTCAGGTAGAAAAGAAAAACAACACAGAGATGAGTCCCACTGAATTGATGATGATGGCCGCACAAAAACTGATGAAGGAGGGATCCACAGATAAAGGGATTATAGATCAATTAATCATTGTTTTACACATCAGTCCCGGAGTGTAAGATTGAAAATGAAGCAAGCCCATCTGGAAATCTTAAGGTAATCACTAAGCATATCTCAAAGGACTTTCAATCCTTACAGCAAATCTCAAACCGGCAAGCACTAGAAAGATTTCCTTGGGCTAAGAGAGCTGCTTTTGATCAGATAATCGAAACTAAGAAGAAAAAGATTGAAGAGAAGATAATCCTAATAGAAAATTCTTTGAAACAATGTACAAATATATATAGGGTATGTTGTAATACTGAAATACTTACAGCTAATGTAGATAAAAAGATAAAGAAGATTTAGGAGAAAATTGCGAGTATAGCTAACTCTTTTGATGGATTGATTTCATTGACTACATTAATTGATGGTCAAATTTTGACTTTGGAGTACCAAATTTATTCTCTTAAGAAGGAGAGAGACAAAATAATTAGAAGAGATAAAAGTCTGAGAGGCTTAGTGAGTCCTCGATTGGATTCACTCTGTGTACACAAGAAAGAATGCATGGACATGCTAAAAAAGCCCACACCGACAGAGGTAAATGAAAAAGAGTCTTTTTCACACTTATCGAGTGGACTTGTATCTATTTCCAACATATTCAAAACCGGTTGGGATACTTATGTGGAGTTACTAGAGAAGGCTTATCTAGAAATTTGAAGTTGGTCAAGCTCCGGTAAGACATTTTTGGGGATATTCATTGTACAGTTCTTATTCTTTGACATTCTTTTTAGAATTCTTAATGGCCTTGATGTCAAAGGGGGAGTAGTATAGATGTGAAAAAGAATAAAAGAGTTTTATACATTAGGGGGAGTTTTGTAGTATTTTGCATATTCATCTCAGGGGGAGCAGGGCTGGATGAAACGGGCAGATGAAACTTTGATCATTTTTCACATGAGTGTTTCCATCAATGCCAAAGGGGGAGATTGTTGGCAATTGACACTCTATTGGTTGGTTCACTATGTTGTCATTGATGGCAACATGATTTTGTGTTCCAGCTTCATGTTTTGATTCTATGGTGTATCGGCAAGCACTTCACAGATACTACACTAGCACCGACAGGACAGAAGGATTTATTTGGTCACCGGCAATACAGGTCAACATGGTTTAGTAAATGTTATCGGTATTGGAGGCCAACATATGTTGGATCCGGCATCGGCAATTGATTTTAATGTTTATGCATTTATGTTATCTCACTGACATGTAATTTGATATTGTATTATTTGTAAGCCGACATAAGGCATGAAAAAATTTATAGGGTATATAGAACAGTTTGATAGATCATTTTAAAATGGGAGATACAATAGACATGTAATAGGAGATTATGGATATGTGAATATAATATGATGCGAGATATATCAGAGAGATCATGTATGTGAGGAAATTATTTTAAGGGTTATTCCTAGTAAAGGGTATAGGGATTCAGACCAGAACAAACAGAGCTTAAACCAAAACTGTATTATGGCATAGAAGATGTTATCTTAGTAGTTCACACTTCTCTGGATTGTAGTTTGGAATTTTATGTAGTCAGTGAGGCTCCTATTGTGTTTGAGCAGTGTGCTCTAGGCTGCAAACCTTCCTGCAAGTGCATGCCCCTCATATTTTGTAATATCTCTTCATATGGCCAGTGGATTGATATTGTGGGTCATAAATCCCACCGTGGTTTTTCCTCTTTGAGGTTTTCCACGTATAAATTTGTGTGTTATGATTCTTATTTATGTGATTAGCTTATTAGTTGCTTTACTTCTTTCAATTATGTTTATATTGGTTGGTGTATGCATGTTTTAATAAGGCTAAAATTTACTATTCTGATATAACACTGATTCACCCCCCTCTCAGTATTATTGGTTTCCAACAATTGCATCATTTGGTTTTCTGGTTTGCAAATTATAGAAGTTTGTTGTTGATGTTCTTTGATAGTGAGAGTGTCTATCAGACTAGTCTGGAAAGTGCTTGGTGGCCTCCAGATATGTGGAATCTTGTGTTGTGGTTTGGTGGACATGTTTATTTGGTTCGTGCAGTATTTCAGTTCAATTCTCTGGTGGTGTTTCTGGTCCACAAGTGAGTTATGTTTGTTCGTGCTTGATATGTTCAATTGTGTTATATTTTTCATCATGCCCAATTGGATTATCTTGATTGGATCATACTTTTTGGTCGAGATATGCATTGGACATTGAGTTAGAATATTGTTATAGTTCTCAAGGTGGTGTGTGGAGATCCACATTAAGTAATTTGCACTGGAAAATGTTTTGGCCAACTAGTTACTAAGTTTTATTACTTATTTACACATTACATATAATGTCAACTTTGGAGGATGTGTTAGTGTGTGTGATACATTGGATTCAACTTATAAGGATGTGTTCTGAAGGATTTGGGTCCCTTCTTTCTCTTGGAGTTGACCGCATTGAGTATTTTTGGTCTGGGTGGCTTAGTTTATGGAATATTGTACACTCTATCTTTGGCTGACCCTCAATTTTTTGATGATCAAACTTGCATTTAAGGAGTGCAAATGTATGAGTGAATTTATGTGAAGTGAATGAGAATTATTTGCAAGAAGATTTAGTAATGTAGATGTGCAAATGTCAGTTTGTGAAGATCTTTTATGGTGATATATTCGGTGTGATAATGTTTTAAGTTAGTGGTTGATGTCAGATATGTTTTCCATGATATTGGTCACTTGACACAGAGGTTCAAGGAAAATTTCATGATCAGGAGATTCTTCTCATATTAGTTTGACTATTCTTTCAATTGTTGGAAGATACTGGATCTCTTGGCATCTCTTTGTATCTTGCCCTAAGGTAGTGTGGCTTAGTCTTGCAAGACCATAAGGTGCATGATGCTCCTTGGTAGTGAGCCTAAAACATTTTAATCAATTTTATTTATATTGTGAGTATGATTCTCGTCATGGTTTTTTCATGTTGGGATTTCCATGTAAATATAGGTTCATGTGTTGACGGTTGATGTTTTTCAGTATTGTTGTAGAATAGATGAATATTGCTTAAAATTTGATAGATCAGTTTTTTAGAGATGCAGATTGATTCACACCCCCCCCCCCTCTTAGTCCTATTGTAGGTTCAATAGGTTGTAGATACCCACACACTCACAAATATTAAAATTTTGTAGAGGATTGGTCATGAGTTGAATAGAGTTTTGATGTCCTCAAGTAAAGGGCTTGGCCAATTCAATTTCTTTAAAATCAGTCCCCCAACAATCCTTTATGAGGTTTAACAAGATATGGTTTTCTATTTCTTCTTTGGTTTTACAAAAGGGCACATATGTGGCTCCAAATGAAGCCAAGCTTCCTAAACCTATCACCTATAAGAATCTTGTTTACAATGTCACACAAGCAAAAGCCCCAACTTTTGGCAAGCAATGTTTGTGCCAACATAAATGTGTTGCCCAATCATCTTTCTTCTTCGCACTTTCTTTCATTGCATAACCCATCTTCATATTATATAGTCATAATTTCACAACACACCATATAGCCATATTTGTGTTATCAAAGATGAAAATTTTCTTGGTATTCAATAGGTAAAAGTACAAAGATGTGTCAAACACTTTCGACCAACTTATTAAAATAAGTGAATTTAATCGTAAAACAGTTTTTTGTCAAACATATGATCTCATTCTAGCTAAATTAAATATGGCCACAACTTTTCCAATTAAAAATGTTCACTGAATGCATGGGTAGCATCACTTTAAGACCAATTTATCAAAAAAAAAATCAAAATTTCTGATGTTTCAACAACTACTCATGTAAATAAATTTTTTTAAATATAGTAAAATACCCTTTTGTAGATCTAGAAGTGGAATTTAAAATGTACATATATCTTAATAACTTAATTATTATTTATATTTTATTTGTTTTATTATTATTATTTTATGAATAGGCATTTCTATTAATAGATTTAAAGGTACACTATTCACATAAAAAATTTAGGAGGAAACAAGATCACTCCTTGTGAGTCACACGAGTAGAGCGTAGAAAACCAGCAAAATACAAAACCACGGGCGGCACCCGAAAATGGAAATAATAAAAAATAGTTGCTAAGAAGCTAAGGTAGTGGCAGAGGGAGGTGGTGGAGGGTCCCTATCATCTTTTTGACCCCATACATTAGCAGGGTCAAGGGTGTCGTTTGGAAGGGACCACCCCTACTTAGCAACAACAACTTCTTGTTTCGCATTCTTCTTTCTAGTTGGAGAAATGGCCAGTGACACTTGAGGAATCCATTTGGAAGAACTTGGCCAACTGGAATCAACGCCGATATCTGGCCAACCTGTGCCACCTATACGCAAAGGGTCCACTCCTCCCATATTCCACCTAGTAGCAGAGCCACCATGTGGCGAAGAGGTGAAGCACCTGCATTAGAAGTCTCTTCCACCATTAGATTGGTAATGAGGGGCCTAAGAGCGTGAAGTGTGCAAGCGACACATAGGGGAACTGTGGTCATACTCCCTATCATGAGCTCGAGACCAGGTACCAAAAATAAAAGGATCTAGTGGCACTTTGGCAGCCATATAGAGAGTGTTTCCCCAATAATGTATAAGCTCTTGTAGATGGCCCACCTCCAACACAACCTTGTTGGCTTGCACTTAGATCTAGGGCATCATTACAAGTGCATGCTTTAGTAAACATGAACATCAAGAGAGTTGTGAGAAAAAATAGCAACATTTCTATCTTTCCATAATGTGAAAAGGATCACAATCTTGAAATCATGCCATATTTGCATGACCTGAAAGGGAAACCAAGGAGATTCTCCCAACAAGATCATATGCCAAGAGAAAGGTTTGGGCCCAAAGGGTCAAAAAAAATCATGAATCCATGTCCACAATTGTTGGGATCTTTTGCAATACCAAAAGAGGTAAATGAAAGTCTCAGGATGCCCATAAAAAGGGCAGTGAGGGCTTGGCACACCCATCTGTCATAGGTGAGAGCCAAATGGAAAGCCTCGGAAAAGAATACATCAGGTGAAGCATGCCAACTTCAGCTCAACAATAGCCGACCAAATAGTGTGTAATTTGTGATGCCATGCAGATTGAGAAGATTGCATTTTGCAAATGTCACTAAATATTCAAGGATGGAACCATAGCCAAGAGAGGGACAAACCAACTATATCCCAATTTGGGTTTGTAATTACAAAAGGATGTGTTGAGAAACCAATGCCAACCCTTCCACCATGGTCTAATTGAGTGGATGTCAATCTTGTGAAGCATATGCAGAGGAAGGACCAACAAGACAATGTCAAATGTTTGTTGATATGGTCAATTGAGGCGAAATCGGGTCTACAAATCTTCCGAGGAGAAAAGATTCATAGTTCTTTTGGAGAAAAGATCCTAAGGAGTGCAAATGACAGGGTTGTGAAAACACAGATCATAAATTCCAAGAATGCGGGATAGAGGGAGCCCTTGCACTTGAATGAGCAACAAGCACCAAATATTATGTTAGTTAAAAGAAAGGCCATCTCTAAAACTAACCCCATCCTAGTGGAGCCCAGGTTTGATGGCTTCCCAAGCCTGCCAAATGCTCTTAGCAAAAAAAATTCCCTTGGATTTGAATGGCTTATTTCATAACCAGGAGAGTTTGAAAACCAATCCCCTTCCAAGACGGCCTATGAGTTGGATAACCTGAAGAAATACAATGCCTGAGTTTTCAAACCTCCGTTGCCTGAAGTGGTGCAAATAACTCATTTGGCACACAAGGCAAGACCTTGTTTCTAGGTTGAAAGCAAACCAAGACCTCCAAACTCCTTGAGAAGATAGCAATAATCCCAAGAAACCCGGTGAAAACCATGGTGGTCAACTCCAAAAGACCAAAAAAAGTCTCACAGGAGCTCTTACAACTTGTTGTAAGAGGCCTTAGAAGGAACCCAACAAGAGGAATAATAAACATGGGTGGAAAACTGATTTTATTCTTCTCAAGAAGATGTTTCAATTCATTACTATCCTTCTTGTAACAAGTTTATCATGTCCTGACTTCTTGCAATATGCACAAAAAAGATTATCCTTGTATAGTTTCCCCTTAGGTGAGGATGGAGAAACGTCATGTTGTGGAGAGGATGATTGTGCTCTATCTTGTTGTGGTTTTGGCTTAGACTGTTTTTGGTTCTTGCCTTTTCCTTGATTGCTTAGATTCCCTTTATTAGCCACCAAAGCTTGGGACTTTGAAGACTTGAGAATCCCCATCTTGTTCAACTTTGATTGCTCATGTATCAACATCTTCGTGATTGCATCAAATGATGTTGGAGTGTATGAGGCACCTTGAGTCAACCGCTAGGTATGAAAGCTAGAAACAACGGTTGCATACTTAATGAAAGTTTGTCCAACAAATTGTAAACCAATTGAGCATCATTTTTGTCAATGCCACAATCCTTAAGCTTGGCTCTTAGCTCATTTGCTTTCGTGGCATAATCTTCGATTGTATCAAAATCCTTGGGATCCAACAATGTGGATTTATTGTCAAGCTTGCAACCCCTAATCTCATCAACTTGACCACACAATTTCTCATAGATATACCAAGCATCCTTGAGTATAGTACATTTCTCAATGTGAAAAATAAGGTCATCAAATACATGCTTCTCAAGGTTCTAAGAGTCATTGAATTTTTAGTGATCCATTCCAATTGAGCATTAGGATCAGCTTTAGGATCTACTAGTGTTGTAATTGTTCCATTTACGTAATGAATGGGTCTTGTTTCCATTAGCTTACTTCATGCTTTGATTTTCCAAGAAGCATAATTATGTGGAGTTAAAAGTGGAAATTTAGGAGAACCCATAGCAAAAAAATGAAAGAGCACAAGATAAAGAGAGGCACAATCACACAAGACACCCCCCCAAATTCACTCAATCAAAGAACCCCACCCCCCCCCCCCTCACTAAAATGACGATTTGACACTTTATACTTAGTGCGTGTATAATGGGCCACTTGTAAATAAGGTCAAAGTGGACTTTTGATTTCAAAATACAACTGCCTCAAATAGGTTATAGAAGACTCAAACCAATAATGCAAGAGATCTAAACCAAGATCCAAGCAAATTACAAGTACCAAATACGCCAAAAAAGGCCAAATATTGAAAGTACAATTTCTACTAAAAATGGTGAAAATCTGATAGCACCACGTGAAAGTAGATGAAAAAATATGCACTTTCTTGAAAAAAAAGGTACCTAAAAAGGGGGTTGTATAATCTCGAACAAAGCCTGAGAAGTTGCAAAAATGAGGATTAGACAAGTATAGTTGTGAAAAAATAAAAAATTCTGAAAAATTTATCCACTAAAATCATAAAATAACCACACCATTGCGGAGAGCACAAAAAATTAACCCAAATCAAAAAAATTGCACTAAAAAAGGGCTCAAAATGACCAATGAGCCTCTGAAGTTGGACTACAAATTCAAAAGTTCATTGCAAAGGGGTCAAAACATTTCAAAAATATGCTGACATCGGCATTTCACCCGATCCAATTTGATGGTCGTACGGTCGTCATGGCCAAAAATCCCCTACTTGTGTGGCATTGTGCAGACAAATCTTGGCCTGACATGTGGTAGTGTGGTGCTGACGTGGCAGGATGACTTGGTTAAACCATACGATGATGTGTCAGTCTATGTGGCAGCTGAGTGGGCATTGAGTCGGCAATACTAATGAATAATTGAGTCTCACGTGTTTGTATGGATGACTTGTGTGGATGTACGATCCTCCTTATGTGTCTGTTGATGTGGCTATCGTGTGGTTGTACATCTATTGTGTGGCAACTTGTGTGGTGCTTAGCTGACACTTTGACTGGACCTCACTGACAAATGGTATTGTGCTACGTGTCACCATAGTGTCATGGTCTCGGGCCAATGATTTTGCACCATGTGTCACAGTCAAAAAAACAATGGCACAATGGAGGAAAAGGTTGTCAGTGACCGAGGAACAAGGCCAATCGATGGTTGGAAGAAAGCCTGACGGTGGTGACAAAAGTTGGGATGGAAAACCTGGGCGACGGAGATGAACAACAACTGGTGGTCGAAATGAGAGGATCGACAGAGCCAAGGCGAGAGGCAACTGGGATGCGACTATGTTGGTTCCCAAAAATGGACGGGTTTACACTGTCACTGGGAAGAGACCAAGCTGATTCCTCTAAATATCTATGGAGAGCCACCTCCAACTATTAATATCCGTCAGGCTTGGACCAACATTAACAAGGATACAAAGTCCTTTTGTACTTTAGGCTCTACAGAACCAAGGAGGGTGATCCCTTCAGTAAATCTCCTACTCTCTGCAACGATACTTAGGAATTTGCTGAAAACAAAGCAGATTATCTCATGAAAAGACTCAACAGAAAGGGAGAATGCTCAAGGATGGCAAATCCTTCAGTGATCCTCAACCTTAAGCTAGAGTATGAGAAGGGGCGGGACAACTTTCAAAAAATACATAAAACGTAACAAATGATATTCTGATATTTATGAGATTTGTAGAGATTCATCAGTTGAAAACAAAACAAGACTGATAAACAAAACCAGTTACAAGCACTAATTAGTGTCTTACTCCATTGGGCACTTGAAAGATGTGAAACATAAACTTGAAAGTGCGACAGAACTTGATCTGATAACATAAGATCTGAGATGATACTGCCTTACAATATATCCCATTTGTAACCCTAACCCAAAACTACTTACTTAAAATCCTTGCATAAGTCCTATCATTCTGCAACTCCATTTAAGCAATTTAATTGACCCCTTTGGCCCAAGCATAAACAGAAAGCTACATACATCATAACAATGAAATAAACCCTTGATTCATTTCACTTAAATAACTGATAGAATCATGCAATGGAGAGAAAAAGGTCAGATTTCTATTTTTTATAAGTAAAATGCTATCTTTGTTACAAGATAAGATTTATGCATAACTCCTTTAAGAACCTGTACAAAATTTGACACTAAAACATTTGTTTATTTGCTCTGTAAAAGATTTTACAGTTTGTTTGCTTCACTTTTACTCATTGCTGGAAACAGACTAGGAAAAACCCAAGGAACAAGAAAACTGAACCTACAAGACATTTCCCACAAATCTAAACCTCTTTTCTTGCCATGATTTCCCTTTTTATAGAATTAAAGGGAGCCACAAGCTTCCGGCCAAAAGACACATGTTAACAGCAAATTCATTCTTAACAATTAGCCCTAAAATGTCGTATGCATTTCTGTTACAAAAATGTTTACATGTCCATGCATTGGCACTTGTGAATCATCGTTCTTAACTAAAAATTGGTAGGGGCAAAACCGTTTGAGCCATGTCGTTATCACCCCAACACCTTTGGATGGAGTGTGAGATGTTTCACTTTTGTCTTATTGAGTGTCCTGGCAAGAAGAAAAGTTGCCTAAAAACTAGAGGAGGAGCTTCAACCTTCATGCCCAGGATCAGAGGCAGGGGGAGGGGGAGTTAGAGGGTAAACATAATATGTTGGGGAGGGGTCGCAATGTCCATGTAGCTACATGGATGGATTGCTGCCACTCCCTACCCAGACATGTTCTTTTTTCATTCCTCTATGGGCTCTCTCTCAAAAACCCCTAGCACCTAGTGATAGAGTAGACACAGAGGTTGTGCCATGCATGGTCTTTCTTCATAAGAAAAGGCTTACACGCCCCCTCTAGCAATCCTTCCCACTTCCACATCCCCTTTGGCAATAGACATACTCACACATGAGAGAAGAATTCCATCCAGTATCACAGAGTATATTGTAACTCCATCTACAAGCTTGCTCAAATATCATTCCCTTTGCAGAAGGAAAAACTGCATTCAGAAAATGAAAAGGCTTCATACTCTCCTACCAATTTGATCGCCACCTTGTTGTATTTATAGTTCAACAATACTTCATCAAGTAGTGCTTGTTCGTGAAACATCATCACTCTGGTGTTCTTAATTTGCTCTGCCAGCTATGGACACTAAAATTCATGCATATCACATCCACTGTATTCTTTTGTCAAGGTTCATCTGATGCGAGTGATTTTATCTTGATTTTATTCTTCCATGGGTGTACATTCTTCTTCTTTAGGATCTCTGCCAACAGACAAATCTTTGAATTCATTAGAGAACTCATGATCCATCACACTTGAACCAGAAGCTTATCCAAATCTGTTCACATCTCTGGGCTATCATTTTTTACTATCTAATCAGTTCTGAGTCGACAAGTCTGTATCCCATTCATTCTGCCTTTCCCAAGCAAGCTACGACCGGTGCCTTCTATGATCCCTCCTAATTCCTTATTTGAAACTTAGTCGCAGATCTCATTCAGCTTGGCAGATCTAACAGTCATTATATGTCGACGCGGCATTTGTCCTTCCATCTGTATCCGCGGACCCACCAAATCCCAACTAAATAGTGTCATATCATCCTTCGATCGAACTCCGTCAGCGGCCCCACCATAGGTCTTCCTGGTCACCCTGGGACACATGGCATCATCTCGCGATGTCGCGATCTATAACCTCCTTGCAACTTCCATCGCGGGAACACAGGGGACATCAGATCTGTTCAAACTTTACCGCTTTGTACAATGCCCGTTAACTCCTCCAAAATTAAAAATCGAGCAACTTTTACCTCAAGACAAAACATCTCCATTCATTTTGAACACGTGCAAATGGATGGGACTGTTAGTAGACTGACCTTTACCGCCTGAGAACCAGTAACACAATGTTTCGACCAGTTATACTGCCATCCTCACCGGTTTTCGCTGAGAACAAGTGGCACAATCTCGTGGTACCACGATCTTTAAAACCCTTGCATCTTTGATCACGGGGAAGCGCGAACCGTTGGATCCATTCTATTTTTAGCAAATGGTCGAAATACTTAGGACTTTCAGGCTTAGGAAAACATAAGCACAGGCACAAAAATTAAAAGGGAGATCGGTCATAGGGAAATTCTATGTGCATGACTCAGGAAAATCATATTTTATAAACCGGTGGTATGTAACAACAGACTATATCATTTCTAGGGTTTTCTTCTTAAAACATAAGGAATTTTGATAAACTCTAAACCTTAGACTTTGGATCATTTAAGAAGATACAAATAAAACCCGAAAATCAATATTTGAGCTCAAAAATTGAAAATTTCATGCAATCAATTTTCAAAGCTATCAGACTACACAGAGCAGGAACAAGGCAGAAGCCGTAGTGGCGGATCTCAATGTGATGGTGTTGGGAATAAATGCAGTGGCCAGTGAAGAAAGGGGTGGCAGCAAGTGCAGCTAGCGACAGGACTCGAGAAAAACAGTCGGCGGCAGAGTCTCCAATGCATAGTAAAGATGACAACAAATGGAGACAAGGGGGTCATCCAATCCATCCCAACCAATTGGGAATTGCTTAGTACTTTTGTTTTTTCCTACGATACTCTGAAGTTGTCAATTTTTTTTGCAACATGACTAGAGGAAGAGCACCAATAGATAACATAGTTCCAATAACCATCACCTTATTGTCATGTTGACCCCCCAATAGTTGTCATAGTGCAAACACCATTAATAAATTTGTTTTGTACCAATAGCCGATCATTTTTTGTAATTAATTGGCCCATTTGTGCACAACTATTGGAACATTTGTCTCATTTGTGTACCACTATTGGAACATTTGTGCACCACTATTGGGACATTTGTCAACAATTACTAGCAATTTTGAGTTGACGGTTACTGGAACATCTTTAGTTAGGTATTGGGCGACACTTTGAAATGTGTACTTTTTGACCTTTGTGCACATAACTGATTTCACAGTGTGCATCGTTACTACCCAGAAGCCAGATCAATAGCTATAAGCAGTTAAGTTGCATACGAAAACAACTAAAAAATATATATATACGAAGACAACTAAAAAAAAAAAATCAAAGTCCGATGTATCGTTTAGGATCTGTGGGTGCGCGAAGTTAGCTCTGACGGCTACTGGTGCTCTTCCCCCTATCTATGCAGTCGACAAAACGATTCTTTTATTCGTTAAGAAAACACTTTTAAAGATAAATTTGCAGGCTGCATAGCCAAGGTTCTGGCCATTCCCACGGTTCACATACGGTCCTTCTCGATCCAGTTGTCTTGTTATAATAGGTACCTACATATCTAAGAAAGGACCAAACAAATCACTGGAAATCCATTAAGTGGATCCTTTCTGAGAGATTATTTGGCAGAACTTTTAATTCTCGAATTTGAACATTCTTTCACCAACCTGTCAATCGGGTGCAGTACATCATGCGCACTGGAGTGTCTGTTTTCACGGGCACGTATGCTTTGTCGTGTGAAAACCGAACTGAGCCACATGTCTCATATTATTGTGAGGTGGCAAGATAAAAATCACAAAGTTCTTAAATTATTATGTCCTTAACGACCATGGAGGCTGCAACGATAGGGACAACTTTGTTGTCAGTCGTGAAGGTAATTATAGCATCTCGACTAAGATTGGGAAACATAATCGAGAATTGTGTCGAAGGAATGTCGAAATATAAAAACAAGATATTGCCGAAAAACACCGTAAGTTGAAGGCATTCGTTGACTCCCAGAGAAATTTGGCAGTGGAAACCTGTGTTCTAATGATCTTATTTCCAGTTGGATTGGTGTTTAGAGTACGCGAAGGCAGCGGTTTATGATCCAGTGAGTCTATTGACTGGGAGGAAACACTTTGGCCTAAAGTGTAACTGCAAAGATGAAGATTCTGAGAAGAGGAAGAGGAAGATAATTTTAACGTTCATGAGGTCAAGGATAGTTTATGAGACAGTTTGTTCAATCAAAAATGATTTTTGTAGATTAGTTCTTTGTCTATGTCAATTCTGAGAAGAGGAAGAGGAAGATAATTTTAACGTTCATGAGGTTAAGGATAGTTTATGAGACAGTTTGTTCAATCAAAAATGATTTTTGCAGATTAGTCCTTTGTCTATGTCAATTGATGATGAAGAGGACGCTTTTTAAAGTTGAAGGAGGCTTTTTAGAGTTGAAGAGGAGGATATTAAACAGATCATTAAGCAAGTTATATGCCCACATCTGCTAAGAGGGGGTTATAGGCACGATAGCGTGATAATGGAAGGTTTCTTCACAAACATGGCACATATATAATATTTAATGTATAATTTAAAATATTATTATATATACTATTTAGATAAATATATTATGTATTATGTATTAAAAATATATTAAATAATTGAATATAAATATAATATTAAAAATTTGGAAAAAATAATGACATTAATTTTATATCTTGTCACATCGAACAAAAATACACACCTAAGTAATATTCTTATGGCTTCCAACATTATAGGAGAGTTCATTTTGAAGATCTTTCTCAGCTTAGATCAAACATTGTACACCATTCTTTCTAGCCTAAAGACATTATCCCTTTGTTCTATGGAAACACTTTTCTCTTTATGAAGTCATGGCACTTAAATTTAATCCCTTGTTAAAATCATTCTCTATGTTACTAGTCTTGGTTAGGTTGCTTAACCTCCCATCGCATTTTCTCTTCCTTTTTGTTTGGAGTAAACTTTCTTGGCAAGTTTTTTCCCAAACTCTTTGAAAATGGCTATATGTAGGAAAATTGAATTTGAAAACAATTAGTTTGATTATTATGAAGTTGATCTTTTTACATTATTTATTTTTATGGTCTTGGACATAAGTCTTAAACAAGTATGAAACATTAAGACTCCTAATTTAAGATATTAGTAGAAGAGTGTAAAACATTTTCATGAATGTTAATATTGTCCTAGATGAGGCTTCTCTTGCTACTCTTTGACTGCCTTAGCACAACCTAGTGAGGGTGTCATCTTAAGAAGCACTAAGTGATGGGCTCTATTTGGCTACTAAGCCTACATCTTGTTAATTCCTAATT
Organism: Cryptomeria japonica; assembly: GCF_030272615.1. Classification (NCBI taxonomy): domain Eukaryota; kingdom Viridiplantae; phylum Streptophyta; class Pinopsida; order Cupressales; family Cupressaceae; genus Cryptomeria; species Cryptomeria japonica. The sequence continues at coordinate 24,459,130 of NC_081405.1, read as the reverse complement.
CTTGAGTTGTTGGGTGGCATTTGGTCTCTTTGGTTGATTAGGAAATGGTAGTTTTGAAGCCCATTATTAGGAGAATGAATGAAGATATATTTTTGTCCCCTTTTTCCCTAATTTTGTGTTGCCTACAAGTGTAATTTCTACATCCCCAATGCTCACTTCTCAAGTTGTATTTTGGTCTTCAAATCCTTTGGATCATGTAGCAATTCCTCAAAGGGAAGGTGTTTGGGCTCCAATTTATTATAGAAATTATCTTTCTAAAAATAAGGCATCGTCTCAAATGGTACTAAATCTCAAAAGAAAACTAAATTGGCTAGTATGTTAAAGTGTTAATTAGTTTTTTTTGTTCTCTTGGTTTTGAATCCTAGCTCAAATAAGGATATTTGTTTTTTATGTTTTTCATTCTTTGTCATCTCCCAATTTGAAATAATTTAATTTCATGGGCAAAGTGCTCATTCCAATATTTTCTATGGGTTAAAGGAGTTTAAAATATAATTATTTAATATTTAAGGTTTTGAATCCATGATAAAGTAATATTTTCAGCTACTTAATTGAGGCCATTTAAATATTGTAATATTTTATTTTGTGTTGACAATCCAAGATCGTGTTACACCTAATTTTAGAAGATTCTAAGACAAGTTGGTAAAACATAGTTGATTTTATGACAGTTTGTAAGAGAGGAGTTAGTGCTTATTTTTAGCCAAGAATCTTGTAGTGGTTATGAAAAGTGATTATTTAATTTATTTTCAATATAGGGTTGTTTGGATTTTGGAGCTATTATAAGTATGCAAGTTTTCCTTCAAAAGGACTTGTTATCACATTTTATTCACAACTTTTTTGGATGAGCACTTCCTTCTTTGGATAAAAACCCATTGTCTTTTGAAGGCAATCTTACTTTAAGATTGCATTGGAGTTTCAAATATTTGCAAAATTTTGCAAGTCATTTTAGTTGTGCAGTGTGGTGTGCATTTGTAGGATTTCAAGAGACTGTGTAGTATTGTATTTTTCAGATTTGGTGTGGATTTTTGTGGAGTGTGTGGCTGTTATAGATCAGTAATTAATTGTTTTAGTTATGCAATGTGGTGTGTGTTTGTAGGATTTCAAGACACTATGTAGTGTTGTATATTCAGATTTGATGTGGATTTTTGTGGAGTGTGTGGCTATTATAGATCAGTAATTTTTTGTTCATTTGTTCTTCTAAAAAGCTTCTAGAGTAATGAAGATTTGTCTTTCAATTAGGGCAAATAGAGCTCCTTTATGTTGAAATGTTGCAGGTCACAAGTGAAATTTATGTGCAAGGTTGTCTATTGTTTTTGATGTTGTGTGTTGTGGTTTATTTCATTGTTGTAGAGCAATTTGTTTCTATGCATCTTGGTGTTCTTGATCAAAACCAAGAGATGGTAATGATCTATTTCAATTGTGCACCAAGTTCTTGACGTTTGGATTAGTTTTATACAATTTTGAGTGAAGATGTGTGAAGTTTGTTTTCCAATATTCATGTCACATTTTAGGTGGTTGATATTTGTTTTCAAAGATCAATTTGTTGTAGAAGATTGGTTTCATATTGTTTGTCGAGCCACCTAGATCAGCCTCAAGTGTTGAGATTTTCATCTTGGAGTTGGAGGAGATCGATGTTAATGGCATTGTATGATTTGTAGTGTTTGGTGGATTGTTTTCTTTGGTAGTTCCCAAATTTTCTTGTTATTATATATGTTGAATAATTTATTGTTGTAACAATATATTTCCAATTTAACAATCAATTTTTCATTTAAAGAAATATTCATAAATTTCTATGCAAAGATTGTCAAACTAAGAGCATCAATTGTGAAGAAATTGCTTAATCCTTGTGGAGTTTTTTATTTCATATCAATATTTGTTTGAAGAAGGTTTGAAGTCTAATATTCTAATTTAGATTTTTTATGTGTTGCTATAATTTTTATTTTGGGGATATACATACTCTATCATACTCTATCTTGTTGGGTTTATCTAGGCATAAATGCCTATTTGTAATCACATTTTATCTTTGGATGTGGAGCCCGATACAATCCCACATTTAATTTATCTAAAAACATTTTTTTTTTAAATGTCAACTAGAAGAAACCAAACCTTCCAACATTTTGGGGTTCCACGTGTCCGCTTTTGGTATTGGATAAATTAATTAAATGAAATATTTGTCAAAGGGATTTAAAATACTATATAGACATAATGGAATAAATCTTATAGAGAATATTTGTACTGACAACTTTTGTACCTTATAAAAAACTTGAATGATGAGAAAGTGGAGGAGCAAGAGTGAGAAATAGAGTGGGGGGGAGGCGGTGGATTTCAGATCCTCGATGGGTGGGAATACTTCAAAGGGTGGAGACAAGGAGGATGCAAATGATGAGGGTAATGATGGTTATTAGGAGGTCCAGGAGGTGAGCTTTTGATAGATCTATGTTGCTCCAAGTGAGGATGTTGGGCCTTTGAACTTCCTCCCTTATGGTTGTTCATCATGTCCGTAAGGAACGCTCTAATGGGGTTTCTAAGGTCATATTTTTGGCCTATGAAATGGTTTCCTCTATTGAGCAATTATTCTTACTTCTCTCTTGGCCAAGGCTTCCGCTAGTGGCAAGTTGTCTACTGGGGGGATTGTTGGACATGTTTCTAGCAACATGGGCTCTGTCAAGATTGCAATTGAGGAATCTTCTCCTACATCTTACAAGGACATTGTGTGAGTAGCTATTGGGAAGGATTTCACCTCAACTAGGCACCTTTTGCTTACAACTCTAAAGGGATTTCGGATTCCCCTCCTTTTTGTTCCTTGCAAGGTTCAGATTTGAACTTGCATTGCTCCTTGAAGGAGTGTATTCCTTGCCCTATTGCACAAGTAATTACTCCAATTGTTCATGCAAGTGGTGTTTCTAATCAACAATGGTGCAACCTTGCCAAGGAGTTGTGTCCTTTTACTTGGATGTCCCTTGTGCTTCTATAAGGATTATTGATGCGTTTGTGGTCAAAGCTTATACTTGTCTGAGGAATGCCTACATTGGGAGGTTCTTTGGTTCTCATACAAACATCAATCTTGTCCATAGTTGGGCTATTATAAGTTTGCAAGTTTTTGATCAATTTCATGCGATGACCATATTAATTAATTTTTTCTTATTCTTCAACAAAATGTAGGAAGACCTAACCAAGTTAAATTTCATCTCCACTCCAAAGCTCTTTCGATACATTTGGATTCAAACCACCATGACTGTTGATTTAGTTCTTTCAACTGTGGTTTTGTTGTTTGGCTCTCAAGGGCATTTCTTTTGAGAAACTATTTCATGGTCCTTGTTTCATGCAATCATGGCTTTACTTCTTGTGTACAATTTTGGGTCCTTCAAAAAGATCTTCCAATTCAAAACTTCGGCCAAAATCGCCTATTTTAATAAAAAACAATTAAGTTTTTCAATGTCAACATGGCACATATGTGGCTCTATGCACCTTAAAGTTAGTTTGTACAACCTCTAACTCCGGTCCCCTAATGCGTACCAAGATGGGTGAAATCCTCCAAGTCTACAATAATCATAGCTCTACAAGATTTGGACATACATACATGGCCCCAACTTTGCACCGCATTATGCCATATGTACATATGGCACAAACTTGATATGTAGGAAACTAAATAAAACTATTTACCTTTCTTGTAAAAGTTCATATGAAAGAAAGAAAGAAAGCTTCTTTTACAGTCTACGATGTCAGGATGTCTGCATATGGGTCTACAGATGGCTGATAGCAATATGGACTACCCCATACTCCTTGCAGGAGCCACGTAACTGTGCTACAAACGAGACATGCATACCTTACGCCTTGTGGGATTTGGACTTGTGACCTCTCTTTCAAGAGCACAAGTTCACCACTAGGCCAACTCAGGCTGTATGAAGATAACTGTGTACCATATAGCAGTAACTTTGAACAAAATACTACAAAGCAAGCATTCTGCCAAAGTTTTTTTGGCAAACAATTTCAATTTGTCTGCCCCCTTCATTCTTCAATTACAAATCAAAAATGTTGTGTGCTAATAGTCTTATCTCCCTAATCCATACCAAGATGAGCGAAATCCTTAAAATCTCTCTACAAGATTTGGACATATATACATGGTCCCAACTTTGCACCACATTATACCATATGTGCATGCATATGGCACAAACCTGATATGTGGATAACGTACAAAAAACTAGTAACCATTTCTTGCAAAGGTTCTTATGACGATTCCTATAACTATATAGCAGCGATTTTGAACAATATACTACAAAGCAGGTATTCTCATCTGCCAAAGCCTTTTTTGCCAAACAAATTACAGTTTGTCTGCCCCATTAATCCTTCAATTACAAATCAGAACCTGTTTTGCTATAATAGTCTTATAGTTGGTTTAGAGGATATGGCAAGAGTCTTTTGGGCTTCTGGTGTTTCTATTTCTAATTAGTTTATGTGATGATCAACAAATTTATTTCAAAATTGTGTGCTTTCGATCTCTTTAAATCTAAGATATATCATTTTATATTTCACCAATGTACAAAATATATTTCACTTTACCAACGTATATCTTCTGCAACTTTTCACTCTATTACTAGTTAAATAAAGTTGTATCATTGTTGTGCTCGAAGAAAAGCTTAGAATATGACAACCACCCTTGGTTTTCAACTAAATAGCTTGCATTTCATTCTATAATTGCCCTACACAGTCGGCCATCTAAAAGTATTAACAATTTTGCATAGCCAAACTCACTAATATGCTCTCAAATAAAAAGAAAATATTTCTAAGATCTTTTTTTGTCCAATGTAACACAAAAAAACAGGAATTTTTACTGGTTTGAGATTATCTCCTAAAAGTTTACTTTGTAACTCGTTTTGGTCACGACCAATCAGTGTCTCACTACAACACGCTAAAAAGGCAAAGCAATCTAATGTTAAAAAGATTTGACAACCACATCAATACATTTAACAAACAGAATACCTTATTCATTAACAGCTCCAAAAAATCTTAGATCTACCTACCACACCTCCAACGTTCATAGTCCACCACTGTCCTTGTAATCATAATAAAAATCTATCTATTCTTCAAAAAAATTAGTCATCATCGGTCATTTTATCTGTAATTAGATGCAATTGCATCATAGTCATGAAATGTATTATTATTGTGAACAAATTCAACATTATATTGTTGCTTTATAAGAAGTTGGAGATGGAAAAGATTTTACTAAATTAGACAAATTATCTAAAATGGTCAAATTTTATTTTGTACAATAATTAACTATATAGTTTCTTGTTTAAAACAGATCCGGCTATGTTTGCTCTGATTTCAATCAACTTTGAGATGGATTCCTGAAACAAGCGAGTAGCCTTCTTTCAAATTTTTCTCAGGAATTATCTGGTTCCTGAATTATGATCTCTAACCACATTGCTCTTCAAGCATGTACCTTTAGCTCTGTTTTCCTTTTCCAATTCAAAATAATGCTGTGTACACATTGATGAAGTTGTGGCGAAGTGGCTATTCAGTCTTACTCATCTAGACTATTCCATACGTTTCTTGTTTCATCAGCTACCTTCGGATGAAATTTCAAATTAATAATTAGAATGACCACTTGAAAGGCTTATAATAGAACTGCTTCATACCAGAAACTACTCCATAAACTCAAGTGGCCAGAGGGACTTTCTGGTACTCATTGCGCAGCTGACCACAAGCAGCATTTGCATCCAAACCACGAGTATGACGGATGCTTGTAGTTACCTTATGCCTCTCTAGCGTTTCAGCAAATGCCATCAACTGCATATATTGATAGAGAATGAAAGTTAATACAATGTCAAACCTCTTACCTTACCTTCAAAACCATGCTATGGGAAACAAATTTGCATGTATGACATCATTAAAAGCGATGGTGACAAACTCAATAGCAGATATCCATGGACTTCTACTTTCAGGTTTTACTTAAAAGTTGATCATATGCATGAATATTACGCTTCACCTTGTGACCAATGGAACATGCTTTGGCCTATCCTTCAACTGATTATGAAGGATAAAGTCAAGCTCCCATTGCTTGAAATGAGATGAGACATATGAACTCACACCATAAGTCCAATACGTGTAGGTTCTACATCTAGTTTTTTAAGCATTTTAGACTTAAATTTGATTTTTCCTGTGCTAGAGAAAGAGCTTACCACTTTCTTATATGGACGCTGAAAGTCAGAGCCTGCAATGGGATTGAAGGGAATCAAGTTAACATGATGACCACGACCCCAACGGTGAAGCATATCTGCAAGCTCTGATGCATGTTCCGGGCTGTCATTCACACCAGCTGTACAAGAAATTAATGTCAATAACGGATATGAAAAGATAGCCATTTTCAAAAAATGAAATACACAGCTCATAATCCCTTTGTCTTGGGGGCATTAAATGATGACTAGTCTAATTACAGACTTTCTGTTTTTTTAAAAGGTTGGTTTGTTAGAGAATACCCAAAAGTGTATATTCAAAAGAAACCCTTCGACCAGTTTCTTCAAAGTAATCCCTACAGTCTTTCATTAATGATTCTAGCGGATAAGACTTCGCACTTGGAACAATTGTCTCCCTGAGTTTCTGATTTGGCGCATGCAAACTGCAGAAATTAAAGAAAGAACATTGTTATGAAAGTGATTTTTTTGCAGATACAGATTAGACTATAAACAAATTGTCAAATGCCAAGTACAGGATGTACAAAGGTCAAGAGCCACCCCCAACCCCATATTCTCAACATCGATCTTTTATCAATCAAAACCATGCCAGATTCTTGAAACTCTCAATAGTTGAATTTTTACATTCAACTATTCATATTCCTCTCCCAAATTTTCTTTACTATAGGAAGCCGGAAATATATAAACTCCACATTTGACACATCCCTTCAACAATCTGTCTCCTTTGATTCAAAAAGCTAAGCTCACATGACAGAATGGTTTCCTAGCTTGTTGCTGTCAAGTTCTTGCTAATTATGAGAGTTTACACAGTTTCCCAAATATTGCAATCATGGTGAAAAGCAAAATGAAAAATATAACTGTAAACAAGAACATGCCCCGGGAAAAGCAAAACAACATACATAGATCTTTATCATGATATAGTATTTTTTCAAATGTGGAAGTCTTTCTTGAAATGCACATGGAAGACACTTTGAAAGTCTTCTCAAAACAACTATAAATATCTAATTTATACATTGTAGTGAAATTGTCACTACCTTAATTTCTCCACTTCCAGGTTCTTTAGGAGAATTTTTTTATTTTTGCATAAAGGCTTGCTGCGCCAAAAGCTAAATATTTTGCCCTTACACTATTGTAATATTCACTGTCTTCTCATTTATGTAAGCATTGGGAGATAGTACCTTACAGAGAATAGAGAGTATATAACTTTTAAAAAAAACTACGCCACATAAGCTATAAAGGGGCTATAGCTAAAACGGGAATATTTCATGGGCGACGGGTAAAAGTTTATATAAGAACATTCCTAAGTATTTTGAGGCTTGCATGCCTTTAATTCAGCAAAGGTAGGCATTTGAAAGCAAAATTGTGACATTGATAAGGAGGATGATCTGGATGATTTTGAAGGCCCTTTCAACATCCCAGATTTGTTTGTGTTGTAAATTAAAATAAATAAGCATCTCATTTCTTGCATTGTGAATTTTCCATGCCAATGTAGCTGCTTTAATTTTGTCCAACAAGCTTCTGACCCTTACAGAGTTTTGCTACTTTACATTTTCAGAAGCATTACTAAGAGATTTTGCAGCATTTGTTTTGCCCTTGATCTTCAGTTTTATGTATCGGATTTAACCTTGTTATAGTGTCAAATTTCTTTCCTCTTAACATAAGCAAATTACTGCATCTCTTTTGTTGTTAAATATTTAGATTTCCACCTATTTTGTACACATTGCATTCAGTGTATTTTTTTTCTCCTTTTTCGCCCGCCAAGCATCTTAGATAGAGTTTATGGAAGCCTGCCCGAATGTGGAGGTTGATTGAACATAAGAGAACTGTACACAAGCTTCCCATTTGTATGCAATGATTTTAAGTGCAACTCTAATCAGACAATTTGAAGCATCAACATTTTTATGGCATGCATGGTGGAAACCTTATGCAAGGATCTTCAAGAAACCTAGAAAGATTACTCACTGACAAGAATTTTATATCAAGATCTGGTGAATCTTGGAAACCTGCTCAAAATGACCTATAGATTTATTTAATCACTTGGTAGCTCCACTAGCTACAACAGACCTAGAATCCAAAAAGGAAGAGAACTTGCCTTGTAAATAAAAGTTTACAAGTATTACCTAAAAAATAAGCAGAGTATTTTCTTACTTTCCATGTGCTATGATAAGGTAAAATAAAAAAGAAAATGTAATGGCCACTCCCAGAGCTTAGGTCTTTGTTGCTTGGGATTGTGGAAATCCATTAAATTTATAGCAATAGAAAAATATCCTGCCTTTTACCTACTTGAATAGAGATGGTTCCTCCACTCCTATTCACCACATTAAGAATGTAGCTAATATTTGTCCAATTCATCATGTTACAATCTCTATGTGGCCCTCATATTCTTTTAGCATCTTTATGGGAGAAGCCTCTTGATTGATTCAAATGTTTAGCATCAACTTAGAGAATGAAATAGGTGGTTTGCTATATGATCAAATCAAAGAGAACGGAGATATCCTATTTCTATTGAGGTAGCTCACCACCATCAAGAAAGCCCTTTGAATTTATGTTGGGTTTCAACATAAGTTTCAAAGCCCTTGGAATTTATATTGAGTTTCAACATAAGATTCAAAAAGACATGGGAAGGAATACTCATTGAGATTTCTCTCTTGCTTGGTATGACTTTCTTGCTACATTACCAAATTCGACAAAACCAAGGGCCATACTAAACCCAAATGCATCCATGCCTAGGGCATATATGCAACACTCGAGAAAAACCATGGGTGTGCCAAATGCACGCCCAAGGGAAACCAAGCAAAACAAAGGAACCCCAAGGCTTTTTTTTAATAAATGATTTTGTCAAGAAAAATTACAGAGTAAGAAAATACTCTAAAAAGTGCAAAAATCCCTAGCTTATTTGACCTAGCTATAAAAAATGACTTGTATGTCACATATAAACACAAACACAAAACACTCCTACCTTTCATTCCACAACTCTTTCTTTCACACTGCTCAGGGTTGTTTTCTTGAGTATTGAAAAGGAAATTCATCATTTAATTTTTTTTTAAGTTTCTTGTAATTTCAAATTTATTTCCAAGCTTCCTACGTTGCCTAGGGCTATGTTGCAATTTTTTCCCTGATATTTGTTTATTTTAAAACATGTAGGTATGGCTACTACTTTTAGTTCACTGAACCAAGGGACATATAAAGTTGTAAAATTTGACCAAGCATCGCCTCTTTGGTAACATGTCACAATAATTAAGTGGCTTGGTGGAGATAGGAGTTATCTTTAGCATTATAATGAGTGCCAGAACAAGTATAAGAGCTTGTATAGTCGAGTGAAAGCTCACTTATGTACAATTATGGAATAAGTCATTGGAGTCTATGGTGGGTTGAACAAACATGGATTGTCAAAAAAGAAAGTTATTGCTTATATGAATGAACAAGAAGCAAATAGTGTAACCAAGAGAGCAAGATCAAAATCTCATCCTTTGGCCAGAAAGGATCATGCAAGCAACCTCCAAGGCCATCCTTCACTTCTCTAATGGTGGCTGCAACACATCAATTGATTGTGACACAATCATCACAAGAAGATGATAGCTCCTTTCTTTCCTATTAAAGAACAAATCATGATGCAAGTCCATCACAAAAAGCATTCAAGTTGAAGCAAGGTTTACTGCAAATGAACACATTGCATGTTGTGTTTACATCAATGGGCTTCCTTCAACTTTGTCAGATCCTCATATTGACATGAAATCGTGATGGCAATTAATCAAACACCCGCAAATCATACAAGTCTTGGCTGTGAATAAGTGTGCACCATCTTATCGGCTAAGGGGAAAAAATTCTAGACACATCACTGCAGCAATTAGGGATTCATGGGCCACAATAGAATTCTCATCATCTATGATGGATGGAAAGATTGCAAGAACAAACCCCTAGTGTCATTGCAATGTACCCTAAAGAGGCCATGTTTTTAAGGTAATGCATTATGAGGAGCAAGTAAGGATGCAAACTTCATTGCCAACATCCCCATAGAGTTGATTGAGATGATGGAATCTTTAATATTGTTCAAGTCATAATGAACAACGATAAATCGTGGGGTACTAAGTTTATTGGTGGGGGCAAGATGCGACACATATTTTAGCCACCATATACTATCCACTCACTCAATTTGAAATGTAGAACCTTGGCACACAAATCAAGTGAATTACAGAAATCTACACCAAGGCTAAGGAGATTTAGATGTTTGTGACAAATCATCATATGTTACAAGCCATCTTCAAGTCCTCCAAGTTGGAGTTGTTGAGAGTAAGTTCATGAAATTTCGATATTTTATTTTTTATTTACTTTAAGTTTTCTATAAAACTCTCATGTACATTTATCATTTTTTAATATTTATAATTGTATTTTACTTCTTACTACTTATATCATGTACTTTTTTTTCTGTTGAGACTCAATTTACATCACACAATCATCTTAAGATGTCTTGTGAAGGTGTGAAAGGCATTGAGGGCCATGGTCATCAGCAACCTTTAGGGTGTATGGAGGCAATCTAATACAAAAGAGAGCCCAAAAGATCAAAGTATTCATCCTAGATGTGATTGGTGAGCTCTAGTGGATTATCTTTTGGGTTTCAATGAGCCCATCATGAGTACAATCAGGTTTGTTGATATGGATCAGCCATGTTTAGGTGAGATATATAACCACATTAACTCAATCACAGTTAATAAAACAGACATAATAGCAAACAAAATAAAAGACCTTCAAAAACATTTTTCATACAAGTGAAAAAAATCATAGTTGAAGAATGGAACAAGAAGACCACACCCTTGCATCTCCTAATATTTACTTTGAAACCAAAATAATACAGCACAAAGATACTGTTTGCCCGAGAGGGTGCCAACATGCAGAGACATTGAAGTTAGCAATGTGTACAAAGCAATGTTCACTCAACTCTTCCCATATGAAAATGAGAAGCACACAATTGTGGGTGAGTTTGGCAATTTTTATAGCTTCAACCAATCACAATCTTAGAGATCTTTGAGACAAATACAAGGATGCACATATATGGTGGCATCTCCATGGTCAAAGCTCACTAACTACAATCTCTTGTCGTCAAAGTTCTATCACAAGTATGCATTTTTTATTTTTTAACTCTAACTTTTCTTTGGCACCTTTATATCATACTTTATAAATTTAACTTTGTATTGACTATGTCTCAAATTTCAACAAGCTGTGAGTTGTTCAGCTAACTGAAACTAGAGTACATATTTCTTTATTCACTCAATCCCCGTGCATTCCTACTTGCAACTCCTCTCACATAAGCAACTAAGTACAAGGGGTTATGAAGAATTGGAAAGTAGCCCCTGAGATAGCCAACTTGGATGGTTTTATTGCATGGCTTTCCAAGTCTCTTTAAGGGGTGAGGATGTTGTTATACAACGTTGCATGGTACAACTAGTGGGAGTGGCAGTGGAGATGCTTATGGTTCAAACCATCAACAAAAAAATCATGGACACTCATGGGTCAACAAGGAAAACAAGTGACTCAGACTCACAGGTCAAGTGTGACCTAGTGCACACAATGTTTTTGTGAGTTTTTCAGCCAAAATCCAACGAGTCTCAAACTCAGACTCGTGAGCCTTGATCATAGACTCAACTTATGCAAAAAAAATTGAAAAAACAACAGCAACCCAACCAATGCACAAACCTTAGAAAAAACACATCCAAAACAAAATTTAAGTCACTACCTCAAACCCTGCCCCACACGGGGAAAATAGCAGAAGCCTTCAACCAACCATTCTCTTTTGACATCTCTCTTTTCTTAAGATCTTCTTAACCATGGATGCAATCTCCCCCTTTTCACCACTCTCATTACCTTTGCCCACAAGCAAAAACAGACCCATTTCACAGAAGCCATGTCACAGATAAACAATTGCAAGCCATTTTTGGTGCGAGAAATCAACTGCTGTGGGTTCATCAAAGAGTTGTTAGGTGATCATGAGATTGATGATGGCAGCAGCCAAACTCACTCAAAAACTTGCATTGGGAGGGAATTCATTGCCAAGCTTTCAGTGGTTGTACCAAATGAGGCCACATGGGCCTGGCTCTTGTGTTTGTTTCAACAAGAAATTTACAAAGGATTTCAAATACCCTAGGTTGCCTTTACAGGTCAACAAGGTAACAGGTGTAAGTTTAGGTTGAAATGATGGCAAACATTAATCTATCTTGAAAAGAGATTGTTAAAGTATATCATGAATTGTAGAAGGTATGAACCTCTTGCAAGGACCTGAGTAACTTCATTGAAAAGCTGTTGGTCACACATAAGAACAGGCTTCTCGAGATATCCAGTGCGGTAAGTGTTTATGTGTTTTTTATGCACAATCAAACACAAAATAAAATACCAAGGTATCTTATCCTCTCTTGAACAAAGTCTCTCAAATGCTAAGCTTCGCAATCAAATGAGACAACTCCAAGATTTCTACTGTCAGGTCTTGACTCGTGGATAAGCTCAATGGTTGATGTGATTGCTGGTAATCCAAGGGGACTTATGTTGAATATGTGAATGCTTGAATTGCTGGAACTTAGATTCTAACTACTAGCTTGGAAAATAAAAGAGCAAAAGAAATTGGTTTAAGAAGTCTAAGAATGTAGGAACGATGGACAATCTTTGGTGAAAATCTATTAAGCCTTGCTTTGACATGCAAAGCAACTCCGCAAAGCTTAGTGCGATATTCTAAGGAAGTTAGATGATTTTCAAATCATTATCAAGCATAGACACCATTAATTGAATGCACATCAACAATTGAATAACAATTTAACTTAAGCTCATTCAAGTATTCCAGTTGACCACACAAGGCGAATTTGCAATCAACAAACTGCTAGTGGTATGGATTAGGAGTTTCACCATGAATAATGCACAACGCTCTATCATTCAACTAATCAACATGAAAGCAAATGAGAAGTAGAAACCATGTAGCTTGCTGAAATGACACATTTCACCATATCTTCAATGAAAAGAGTATATCCATTTACAAGCCTTCGCAACAATTTCTTCTTCTCCTAATCTATTCTAACTTCTAACTTCTAATTTACCTGTTCTTCAATTCTTCTAGCATTAACCTGCTATTAACCTCCAATTAACTATTAACCTCTACAAATGAGAAGTTTGAGCCTTATATAGAGAGCTCATTACAATTCAAAGGCTCAAATCGATATGAGATCAATGGTCGAGATTACAAGATGAAACCCTGATTAGGGTTTGTTGGAACATACTCTTCTTAGCCAATGAAATAATTACAATATTTGGACATGTCTTCTCTTGAATATTCGGCCAATAGATAGTGAGGGTAGGTACATTGGAGTTTGTGTCCCATGGGTGAGTCAGGTACATTGCATCTGGACACACTGATGTGGAACTCCTCGATTTGGTGAGTGGTGACTAGGATGACACCTCAGTTCGCTTGTACTTGGTAGATCAACACAAAGTGTTTGAGCAATATCTCTTGATACTCAACATCTCAAGTTTCAGCAGTGATGATGATGAAGGCATGTCCCCAAATTATATCATGTTGTTTAAGCTAAAGTCTTCTATTAAGAAATAAATTCTTATTTATTTAATTAATTCATTTATCCTTTTTTATCCCCTTTCCCTATTTAAATAAATATTTTTATTTATTTAAATTATCTTTTCCTTAAATTAAATAAATGTTTCATTTATTTAATTGGTCTCACTTCCTCTATTAATTAAATAAATTTGTATTTATTTAATTAATTCATTAGCTTTTCCACTCTATGACACATGTCATTTAACTCTTAATTTTCTTCTACCTACTCCCTTCATTATTTTATTATTTATCTTACCTACCCTCTTATTATTTTATCATTTTCTATACCTACCCTTTAATCATAGCCAACCATTTATTTTTTCACCTCTTAATCCTATCCCTCCATTTTCTAAGGTCTTCTAAATAAGAGGATTCTTTCATCTTTATCAATCCTAATGAGCAATTTAACAATCTAGCAATCTAGCATTGGAGCATACATTTTGCATTCTAGCATTCTTATTTTGCATCCATCATTTTTCAAATCTTCATTCACCATAGCTTCTTGTGTGTGTGCTTCTGAGAGCATCATTTTTTAACACAAGATCTTGGCTGATAGAAGTGCAATGGAGTAGTTTTTTATAGCATGCATGTGTGTTTTTAATTTAAATTTTGGTTTGCATTGCGTGCGTTTTGCAAGTACTCTATTGAGAATATCGGGTTAAATCTGGATCTTAATTCCATAAGATCTCAGACATTTTCCCCCATTTACACTTCTAACTTTGATTAATTCTTCTAGAACTATTCTCTTCCTTGATCATGTTTGATGTAGACTATGTGATGCCCTTGGTTGATCTTGTCTTGCTCATGATCTTATCTTGGTGAATGATACACCTGGTTGAAGTTAACTGCTCAATGTACTAACTTTGATTCTTGGATTCCTAAAGGGAATTCAAGATTGTGAAAAAATTTCTCCCTTGAGTGCCTTCATTCTCATGTTGTATTTACTATGTCTCTCATGTTGCTGATATTGATGTTGACCTCTTGTCCCACTTGTCTTTAATTTGAACATGCTGGCATTGATGCGTGAGTCTTCATCTCCTTCAAGTGATGGAGTTCCTTCTTCCTTGCTTCTATAACCTGAAAAACACACAAACCTTGATCAAGCACAATATCAATCTTAAAATCTGAAATGGATTTCTTTTGTTCAGTTTTTTTATTTTCATCTCCAAGGTCTGATTTTATCATACTTTCAGTCTAAGACTCCACTTTTAAGTAAGATTTAATCATTCTCAGATCTGATTTCTGAGTTTTATCCTGATTTCTGTCTAAACATGTGCAAGTTCGGGCATTTGAATGAGCAAAGGAAGGAAGTTTGCTCCTCCAAGGGGGCAAAGGAAGTGTGCCCGCTCCTATAAGGGGACAATGGAAGTGTGGCCACTCCCATGGGAGCAATGGAAGTAAGGCTGTGTTGTGACGTATTCATCATAAACCCTATTTCTTGCCTTGGATAGACTTGCAACCTTGATTCCTAGCTTGGAAAATGACCTAAGTTTGCCCTGTGAGATGGTTTGAAGCTTGAAAAATGAGCAATTTAGCTAGGAATGAGATTTTCACTCCTGACCTTTCCAAAGGGTCCAGTGCGAAAATCTTCTTAAAGCTCATTTCTCCCTAACTTTGGCTAAATTTTGATGTGCAGGGTATCTTGGAAGGAAGGTTGGACATTCTTGTCACCTTTGAAGATTTGAAAGCATGAGAAAATGAAGAATTTTGGACAAGGAGGGAAATTTCGCTCCTGACCCTTCCAAAGGGTCCAGAGCGAAATTCCCAAAAGCTCTTATCTTGCATTAAAGAAGGTCAAGTTTTTTTGACATGGATGGAAGAAGAATGACTTGCTTTTGCCTCTTGAGGTTGTTTTGAACTGAAAAAATGAAGGATTCTGGCCAGGAAAGAAAATTTCGCCCCTGACCCTTCCAAAGGGTCCAGAGCAAAATTCCTTGTAAACCTATTTTTAGCCTTTCTTGGACATGAAACTTTATTCCTAGCATAATGAAACATGAAATCCTACCTTGCAAAGAAGTTTCAGGTTGAAAAAATGAAGATTTTTTGGTCAAGATTGAGAATTTCGCTCCTGACCCTTCCAAAGGGTCCAGAGCGAATTTTCTCAAAACTTCATTTGCTATCAAAGTTTTGCTAAGTCAAGTGTGGGATAAGGTAAAATCAAGAAGGAATCGCCCCTGGGAGTGACTTGAAGTTGCAAGAAATCAGGAAAGATGAAGGAATTGAGCCTAGAAGAGAATTTCGCTCCTAACCCTTCCAAAGGGTCCAGAGCGAAAATCCTCAAAGTCATCTTTTCTTCCAAAATTTTGGACAAGACCAAGCTAGGACAAAGGTGTGAGAAGGCATTTGGATTGCCTTAGAGTGGATTTTGGTTGCCAAGAATGCAAATTTTGAAGCCTAATGAAAATTTCGCTCCTAACCCTTCCAAAGGGTCCAGAGCGAAATTTCTAAAATTCCCCTTTTTCCCTGCCAATTCAAGACAAGATTTTGGTTTTTATACCATGGGAAGGAGAAAGACAAGATGTTCTATGCCTTGGAAGTGATTTGAAGTTGGAAGGATGGCAAGATAGCCCTAAAACAAGATTTTCGCTCCTGACCCTTCCAAAGGGTCCAGAGCAAAAATCCTAAAACCTAGGGAAGGAGAAAGACAAGATGTTCTATGCCTTGGAAGTGATTTGAAGTTGGAAGGATGGCAAGATAGCCCTAAAACAAGATTTTCGCTCCTGACCCTTCCAAAGGGTCCAGAGCAAAAATCCTAAAACCTACCCATTCCTTTCAAATTTATGCTAAGACAAGGCTTGATTAAGGTAAGAAATGCCCTTGAGACTACCTTTGACTTGATGTTGGTTTCCAAAAGTGATGATTTTAGGCCAAAGGAGGATTTTCGCTCCTGACCCTTCCAAAGGGTCCAGGGCGAAAATCCTAAAATCTCCTATTCTGCCTTGCAAAACGAAATCAAACTTGGATTGGGTGAAAGAAGAAAGATATTTCCTAGCTTTGTGAGGTGGATTGAAGTTGGAACGATCAAAAATGAGCTACAAGAGGAGAAAATCACTCCTGACCCTTCCAAAGGGTCCAGAGCGAAAAGCCCTAAAAACACTTTTTCCTTCAAGATTTGAGTAAAACCAGGCCTGGACTACAGTGAAAGAAGCTATTTAGAATGCCTTGGAGAGATTTGGACCTTCAAAAAATGTGAATTTTGAGCTCAAGAGAGAATTTCGCTCCTAACCCTGCCAAAGGGTCCAGAGTGAAATTCTGGATAGGTCCTGTCCCTGGCCAGGTTGTTGAGCGAAATTCCCAAAATGCAGTGTTTCCTTCAAAATATTGTTGAGCCTAGTCAGTGGTTGAGATGAATGGATCCTGGAGATTGCCTTGGAGAAGGTCAATGATCAAGCAAAGGTGAATTTTGACCTAAAAAGAGAAAATCGTTCCTGACCCTTCCAAAGGGTCCAGGGCGAAATTCTTGAAAACACCTGTTATTCACCTTGTTTAGGCTAAGTTGAAGGCAAATTGCAAAATTGTGATGGCAAAACTAGGTTGTGAAGATTTTAATTCATGAAGCAAACAAGCCTAGATGAGAGGTTCAAATAAGCCTTGAAATAATTTAAGCCCCCATCACTTTGAATATTTTAATGCCCAAGGAAAATGAAGATTCATCAAGCCTTAATCAAGCTTTAACATTCCCTAAATTAGCCTATAGTCTTTCACTAAATTTGCCTATTACAATACATTTGGAAGACTAAAACAAGTTCGCATAAATTAAGGCATTTATAACTTAATTAATTAATTTCTAAGCTTTGAAATACATGAAAAATCCACCTTTAAGCTTTGGAATTAATTAAAAAAATAAAAAATAAAAAATTATGCTTGAGCGCTCAATATTTCATTATTTTGCCTTTACAAGCAAGTCGGCCATCCTTTAAGAGGGGTTTTATTTTATTTTATTCCCTATTTGCCAAGTCGGCCTTGAGGGAAATCAAGGTGAGCGCCCTATATAAGGGAGGTGTATTTTAACAAATTCAAATCATTCTTTCATTATCTCTCATGCGAACTTGAAGAGCAGATTTGGAGGTGCGATAATTTCCAAATTTTGGGAGGTGTTTGAAGGCGAATTTCCAGATTTTGAGAAGCTAGTTGAAGGCGAAATTCTTTTTGAAGGCTGATTGAAGCTTAATTCATCCAAAGGAGGACCTGAAATTCAGATCAAACGTCCTTGTCCAGCAAATTCTCATCTCCCTTCATTCATTTTTCAAGGTTGATAGCTAAAAATTCAAGGAAGAGGTATGAAGAATCAGATTCTTGAAATTTTTATTCAAAACTTAGTTGGATTTTCCATAGTAATCCTTTGGAAAATGTAAGTCTTGTACAATCTGATTTTAATTTAATTTGAAAATTCATAATTCTTAGATTTATCATCATTTTCAAATTAATATTTAGTTATTTCCTTGAAAGGTCTTGAATCATATACCTTAAGATATTATGCTCAAACCCTAACTTTAAGCTTTTGTGTAGGTATCAAATAACGACCTTCTCCAGTCCGGCATCAACAAGGACGACCTTCTCCGGTCCAACATCATCAAGGACAGCCTTCTCCGGTCCAGCATCATCAGGGACGACCTCTTCTAGTCCAGCATTCGAAGGAAAGGTACACCATCCATCCTGCACATCGAAGACAAAGTTAAAGCAAGGGTTCGTTGAAGAAGCAGACAGTTTCAAAAGAGTTAATTAAAGCTAGCTTCTCAGCAACATCAAATTGAATATCTACCAAGTTACAAGTGTCAAACAAGGTGGCATCCTAGTCATCACTCCTCCAGTCGGACTGGTCCACTTCAGCATGTCTAGATTCAATGTACCTGATTCATCAAGAGATGGCACTAACTTCGATATACCTACCCCGGCTATCCATTGGTCGAATATTCCAGAGAAGACATGTGTCCAAATAATGCAATTATTTCATTGGTCAGAATTAAGTTTATTGTAACAAACCCTAATTAGGGTTTTCATTGTAATATCTCAGCCATTGATCTCAAGTTGATCAGAGCCATTAAATTGTATTGAGGGCACTATATAAGCCCTGGCTCTTCATTTGTAAAGGCTAATAGTTAGTCAATAGTTGATAGTAGGTGAATAGTTAGCTAATAGTGAATAGTCAGTTGATAGAATAGCAATTAGAGTAGAATAGCAAGAGAAGGCAAAGATTGTTGCCAAGATGTTGTTGTAAAAGACTTGTAAAACTTCATTGAAGAAATGGTGAAATCTATGGGTCGATTCAACAATTTGCATGGTCTTTATACTTCTCAGATTTGATTTCATGTTATTAGATGAGTGGAAGAAATATGTTTGATTGATGGTGAAATTTGTATATCCATACTACTAGCAGTTTGTTGATTGCAGACTTGCCTTGTGTAGTCCACTGGAATCATTCAGCTTGAGCTTAACTTCAATTGTCGCTTCTTCATTGGCATGCATCAGCCTGATGGTGTCTATGCCTGTAGCAATGGTCTGAACATCATAAAGCTTTCCTCCGAAGATCGCACTAACCTTGTGGAGATGGTCCTGGGATGTCAAAACAAGACTTAGTTAGAATTTCATCAAAGATCATTCATTGCTCCTACATTCTTAGTGTCAGAATTAGATCCTTTCCTCACCCTCGTCCTTTTTTCCTTTTTTCAAAAAATTCTAAGCTAGTGAAATCCTGTGTTCCAGCAATATTCAAAGCAAATCAGACGTTTAGTCATCAAGTGTAAGTCCCCTTGTTATTCCAGCAAAATCACATCATACCACAAAGAGCTTATCCACGAGTAGAGAACCTACATACAAGAACCTTGGAGTTGCCTCGATTGATCCTTCGGCGAGATCTTCAGCAGTCGGGAAACTTTGCTCAAGAGAGGATAAGGTACCTTTAGGTATTTTATTCTGTGTTTGCATGTGCATGAAAAACACATCAATAGGCTGCTCCATTGAGGGAGCAAAGGAAGTAAGTTCGCTCCTATGAGGGAGCAAAGGAAATTCGCTCCTCTCAAGGGGCAATGGAAATGAGTTGAAATCGCCATCTCCAGCAGCATTCCATCAACTTCTCCATCAGTTTCTCCATCAATTCAATCTCTTCTCTTGCTCATGCCATGTCAATGGGCAAAGGCAAGGTTGTGTACAAGGTGAAGCATAAGAAATGCTTAAGGTTTTATGTTCTCCATGTGTCTAAGTTGATTAAATCACCTTCAAACGGACTCTTGCATCTATATTAGACATCTTGGATGATAAGAAAATGTCTACTAGGTTGGTTAAAAGATCAAAATCATTGCTTAACAAGGGCACTTTATTGCAATTCATGATGAGCAAAGACATTTTCGGATCTCTTAGAAGGCAAAGGAAGACATTTCGGGCTTCTAAAGTAGCAAAGGAAGGAAGTTCGCTCCTCTCAAGTAGCAAAGGAAGTTCGCCAATACTTAGCCAAATTTTGCATATGCGACTTACTTCTCCATAAAGAGCAATCAGACCAGAGGATGGCAAAGGAAATCTCTCTATACTTGGTGAAATTTCATCCAAGGGATTCACTTTTCAAACTTCCTCACTTATCTTGTTCAAATTGACCTTACTTGACACCTTCCATTCAGTCTTTCGCCACTATAGGCTTTGATCAATCGGGTTGATGACCACACATTAACCTTATTCACTCAAATGCAAGAGAAGGAATGTTACAAGACATCAAATGCTCATCCTTGATCAAAAGGTTTTTTATGTTGATCGGAGCTTCTATGAGGTCAAAGGAAGTGATTGTCAATGCCTTGGAAGAGCAAAGGAAGTCAATGTCAATGCCTTGAAAGAAAAAAGGAAGTTTCCTATACTTAGTCAAATTTCACCCAAGACACCTTATCTCACATCTCACAAGCCAATGATAATGATCATCACATAATCATTCATTTCCTAGGCTTTGACAACTGACTAACTTCACTTAATCAATAGAGAGAGACTTGATTTGATTTCCCCCTGGACACCTGAGAAACTACACCTCCTCAATGCAAAGGCTAATAGCAAAAGACTCTACCACTATCCTAAAAAGCAGAAAAACAGTGGGGGGTCCCCATTTGCAATGGGGCAATGTGTGAATACATCACAACAGTAAGCATACCCAAGCATACCCAAGGAAAAGAAATCCAAGCAAGTTGTGACAGGAAATGTTCAACAGTGTAAGGTTTTGTGCTCTGCACAAGATTGAGCTGGCCTTCTGGACAGAGTGGGGCAACAGGGAATAATGGAGGTGAACCTGAACAGTGTGGATGGATGGAATGATTTAGCCTCTGCTGGTGTCAGCAGAGGCTAATTGGTGGAGTATATATAACAAGATGTAAATTAAGGATGAATATGGTCTGTTTTTTTGTAGGAACCACTGTTAATTTGGTAATTGGTCATTTTGTATATAATGTATTAGGGTATTGATATGTTTGAAATCTAGTCATATTTTTTGTTAATTCAGTTGTTAAATACCGATAGATATATTATAGATATGAACTATGAAGTGATATGCAGTATAACCAAACTTATAAGCATACAGCTTATATTTTGTAACAAACATATTTTCGAGTGAGGACCCCAATAGATCCCTCTCTACTTCAAAAAAATAATTACATCAATTTCTCTTTATCCATTTGATTTGTCTCAAATTAATGTTATATGAAAGATTTGGAAGGTAAAAATCTCCAACATTTATTAGTGGCATAATGTTTTTTCACTTGGATGGAAAAACCAATTTGAAGATATGCCTGAAACAAAATAGCAGCAAAAGTAAATGCAACTAATTCCGATGAGCACAAGAAGAAAACAAAGGTACAATTAATTAGGCTTCAAAACTAGGATACCTGATTGCCAATGTTGATTGAAGCTTGTAAGTTGCTAATTTCTTTATTGTGTTTGGAACACCCACAGTAGAAATTGTAATCATCCGTTGACCTATTTTCACATCCTACAAGTCAAGAAAATAAAGGTTGTATGAAATCCTACCTACATGAGGTGTAACTAAAATTGGTAGCATTGAAACCAACTACAAATCATACAAATTATCACACAACATCATCAATTATATAGCAGCCATGTTGAGGAAAAATAGAGAAATGGAAAGAATGAAAACATCAATAAGCTATGTGCAGCAAAGAAAATAGTAGGAATATATTCCCAAACACGAGATATGTATTTCAAGTCTTATTAAACAAATGCTCTGCTATCACTGCCAGAGAAAACCTAAGATGGTATGATATCATGCAAATAAAAGGTGGATATAATAGAAGCGGCACAAATGAAACAAAGACTCGTCACTTTTAACAGGATGAAATGTGATCCAAACACAAAATGACACTTTGCCCTCAGCATGAGCTCAGTAATCATGGAAACTCAACCACAATATGGGTAACCAAGCTGCAAATGAAAGATTGAAAAAGTAATGACAAATTTTGAACACAAAATTATCAAAACATGAAGAGAGCATTCTAAAGCTATTATTATTTTCTCTATGTGGATATATTTCTAATCCTGTGAATTGCCCAAGCTGTGCTTGTGGCACTCTTGTCATCTTTATATTTGATAAGCAGAGTGCTTCACATTCCTATTGTGAATCTTTGCTTATCACCTTTCATCCAGCAATGCTATATCATTCGTCACATGATCTTTGTCACATTACACTCCGTATTAGATCATAAGTATTTGTATGATATATCAACTCCATTGAGATTTATAGAGAAACCCAACAAATGTATTTGATATATAAGGAAACCAAATCATGTTACTGCCCCAGCTTCTAGCATTAACAAGCTGAAGACCTCAATGGACCCTCATTTGATATGTCATTTGTTTGGGGTCATAAATTAAATTTGCTTGAGGAACAATTTTCTCTAGCTGAGTCGAACATTAGAACACAATGGTCTGGACTCTCAACAGATACCCACTTAATTAAGAGGCACTTTTCCAAAGGAATATCCTACAAATGAATCTTAAAAACGTTAGCACTCTACAATTGAAACTGAAGTTTCCTCACTAAGGGCTGCTAATGAAATACCCAAATAAGTATAGGCTGAATTAATCTCAACCAGCCCAATATATAAAAACCTTAGGTGAGAATGCTAAAAGAAATGCATTGCCCAAGCCTAGAATAGGCATCGAATCGAAGTGTAGAATACAAACAGTCAACTATGCATATGGCACCCCAAAGAAACTAATCCAATTCCTCAATGTAGATCCCAAAAGAACATGGAGAGAAAAGGGTATATCAGACAGTGGACACACTCTCCAACAAGCTGGGGACATTGTTTACTCTTTAATAAGCAACCATTATAGGGTAGTGTTGATGTGTGTTTTGGGCATGATCGAACACAGAATATAATACCAAGGTATCTTATCCTCTCTTGAACAAAATCTCTCAGATGCTATGCTTCATGATCAAATGAGACAACTCCAAGGTTTAACTATCAGGTCTTGACTCGTGGATAAGCTCAATGGTCGATGTGATAATGCTGGAATCACAAGGGAACTTACATTGAATGCTTTGAACGTTGTTGGAACTTGATCAACTGATATTGCAATCTTGTGATGCTTTCTCTCCTAAACAAACCTGAATTGGAAAAAGGACAAAAGGGAAAGGGTTTAGGAAGACTAATCTACTCCTAGGAATGTGAGGGACAGTGAATGATTGGGCAAAACTCAACTAAGCTCTGCTTCGCCATCAACGAACAACTCCACAAAGTTAGTGCAATCTTCTATGGTAAATTTATAGATGTTCAAATTGCTACCATCAACATCAATACCATCAAGGCAATGCATACCAATGGACAAGCAATAATTGAAGTTAAGTTCAATTCCAATTCCAGTTGACCACACAAGGCAAACTTACAATCAGCAAGAACTGAGTGGTATGGATAAACGAATTTCACCATTAATCATTCACAATTCCTTTCGTTCATCTAATCAAACATGAAAGCAAATGAGAATTGGAAACCATGCAACTTGTTGAACAACACATTTCACCATATCTTCAATGAAAAGAGTATATTCATTTACAAACCTTAGCAACAATTTCTTCTTCTCCTACTCTACTCTACTCTACTCTAACTTCTAATGAATCTAACTACTATCTTCTACTCTTCGACTACTAACTATTAACCTTTTCAAATGAGAGCACTAAGCCTTAAATAGAGGTCTCATTACAATGAATGGCTCAGATTGTTTCAAGATCAATGGCCAAGATCAAAAGATAGAAACCCTAATTAGGGTTTGTTACAACCACCATTATATTGGCCAATGAGAGATGAGGGTAGGTGAGAAATAATATTTGATGTAGTGCCACATGTCACTTGTTCCATCCTTGAATGAATGTTGACTTGGTACCCCTTGATTGAACGAATGGTGACTGGGAAGCCACCTCAGCTTGCCTTGTAGACTTAATCAATTTGCCTTGAACATTCTTCATGATGTTTGGAATTCCTAATGATACTTTGCATTCCATCCTTATGTTAGGGAATTCTCCATGAACTGTTTCCTCCTTAATGTTCTCGGACTTTGAGATTCCTTTTGATGTAGTTCCTAATTTCTTGATGTGGAAACCCTTTCTAAGTTGTATCTTCATTCCTTTGAATATGTTGATCTTCCCATCCACATTTGTGATGTTGTCCTTACAATATGCATGTAGAGTCATCTTGGAGCCGATCCTTCAACATTTGCTGCTTTGAAGTGTTGAGCCCTTGGTACCCCTACAAGCAACATCCTCCTTCACCTCAAGCCTTGATCATCATGCTTCCCTTCCTTGCAGCAGACCTGCGAAACAAACAAACATTGAATCAAACACCTATGGGATAAACTTTGTTTCAACCTTGGTGGAAAATCGATCATCAATTCCTAAAATATCTGCATTATCTTTGTCCATTCCTTCACTTGGTGGAAATTTGATGCCTATAGGGGGACTACTTCGTTATTGATCTTCATTTGAATTGATTTGTCCCTTCCTTGGTAGTTCTGCCCTCAAGTGGAAATCTGAACCCCATCGGGACTCATTGTCTTTGAAAATTTTGTTTGATTTGATCACCATTTGATGGAGTGGAAATTCAAATCCCATCAGGACACTCCAATGTTCCTCATTTTGTCCTCCCAAATTATTTTCCAGAAATAATTAAGGTTCTGAATTCAAATAGCTTTCAGACCTGTACGCTGATGAAAATCAGAAATTCAACATTAGGAAACACAAATTCTGGAAAATACAAGAGATTTGATCAAAATCTGAAAAATTTGTCCTCAGAAAACCTGATTTTCAGACCTAGGATAAGTCTGATTTTGATGCTTAAGTCTGAAAATGCACCCTTAAACTCAGAAAATGGATGATATTTCACTGTCTCAGGTCTGATTGCTGAGTTTAAAGGTCTGAAACATCTCTGAAAATCGTGTTCTATCAGCTGGAAATCATCTCCTTCATGGCACAATTCATGTAGCTAATGCGACTTGCATCCACTTGGCTGGAAATGATGTATTTTCAGTCTGAGATTATGGCTGTTAATGGTGTTCTCAGGTCTGATTTTCTGAGTTTGATGTCTAAATACACCTCTGCAACTGCAACTTTAATGGCTGGGATCACTTAACAATCATGGCGCCTCATATACTTGGTGTGATTTTGCCCCAATCAGTTGGAAATGGACACGCCTAGGCATAAACAATGGCTGGGAGCAATAACTAGATCAGCGAACAATGGTCGGGAACAATACAATAAAAATCAATGGTGGCTGGGAATGTTGTCTCAGCTGGGAAAAAATGCCTTCAATCAGCAATGGCGCCACAAAGGGCTTTGGACAAAATCGCCCTTCTTCCAGCTGTAGTGAACCTCCCCTTGTCTTCTTCCAGCTCTCTAGCTGTCAAATCAGTCACAATATAATATAATATAGGCACTGGAGCGAGTCCTTTATTCATGTTCTTACCTTGTAAAGTCACCACACAGCCAATGTGGGTTAAAAGTTTGCTTTACAAGAAGTGGAAAATCAACTTGCATTGGGATTCAACACTTAGCATTAATTTCACCTTGTTTTGATCATTAAATATATGTGGTAAGGGAAAATCGATGCTAATTGGGACACATTAACTTTAAAAATCTCACTTGAATTCAATCTTCAGCCACTTGGGGAAATTCGAACCTCATTGGGACAAATAATTTTCATTTAAATTCACCCAATTTGCTTGCTGAGACATGGACTAGCTAGGACTTGAACCTAGGACCTTCCATAACGCTGTTGGAGTGCTCTACCACTGAGCTACTGGCCCCTCTTGGACCAGTCCATCGTCAGTCTGGGTGTGGCTTATTTCCAACACCAACACCCCCCCTTAAGCCACACCTCTCGTGTGTTTGGGGCTCCTAGCCTGGACCTGGCTCTGATACCATGTTGAGACATGGACTAGCTAGGACTCGAACCTAGGATCTTCCATAACGCTGTTGGAGTGCTCTACCACTGAGCTACTGGCCCCTCTTGGAACAATCCATTGTCGGTCTGGGTGTGGCTTATTTCCATAACGCTGTTGGAGTGCTCTACCACTGAGCTACTGGCCCCTCTTGGACCAATCCATTGTCGGTCTGGGTGTGGCTTATTTCCAACACCAACATTGCTCATTATAACTTTGAGGGGAAAATCAACCCTCATCTAGACAAATTAATTCCATCACTTAATTCATTTGCATCCCCAAATTCACTCCAAGGGAAAATTGATGGCCATTTGGAGTCTGGACAAATAAATTTGATTATTTCATGTAAAAATACCCCCTGGTGGAAATTCGTCCTTCGTCGAGACTCAAAATCCCATTAAAACTTGTCAAATTCCATCAAAATATCCTCCAGGGGAAAATCGAAATCCATCTAGACATGAAAATCTTGTCATTTTCCAACATTTTATCCCCAGTGGAGAATTGACCTCCATCGAGACACATAAACTTGTTCAAGTCCTTGCATGCTTATTCATTCTTACCTCATGTTGTTCCAGTCCACAATGAATGTGGGATAAATATTATAAAATAGCAGCCTGGTGGAAAAACATGGGTCATCGGGACACTTCATTCGCCTTGAGTGGAAAAACGATCTCCATCGGAACAACCTTAGTGAAGAATCCAGATGCATCGGGATTTTCCCAAAAAAACACTTGAAACTTAGTGGAAAAATGCCTCCCATCGGGACAGAGTCCATTTATACCTTAATTACATGGGGGGAAAAGTTCTCCATTGGAATAATGATGATTTTCACATTGTAAAAGCCCAAACTTATCAAATTTTATCATTTCACTCAGTGGAAGTTCTATTTCCATCAAGATTTTCAACATTTTAACTGGATTTGAGTGGGGGAAAATAGGGGTCCATTGGGATTTTGTGCATTTTTGACTTGTTTTACCTCCTAGGAGAAAAAATGACTCCTATAGGGACCTTTAGCACCTACGCACAGAAATCACACCAATTTGCAACATTTTTATCATTTTACGCTCTCATTTCAAGGCAAAATTGAAATTCAACGCTTAGCCAGAAAACTCTACGACAACTTGAGACTTAAGATCACTTTAACATTTTAACATCTTTTGCATTTTGACATGACACCCTTTCGTAAGCAAAGACTGAAACTAGGAAACTAGGAAACTAGGCAAAATATCTACTCTAAAAAGCGAAAAGTGGGGGTCCCCATTTGCAATGGGGCGATGTGTGAAAACATCACAACAGGTAGTTAATTTGCTAAGCAAAATTCCTGCCACAAAAGCATAAATTGGGTAGAGGATAATAGTGACAATGTGTTCCCTTGATAATACAATAGATATTGAGATATTTTAGTCATACAGCCACCAACATTTATGCATAGTTGCTATTTTGAGATTTGTAGAAAAACATTGCCTCTCCAAACAACCAAAAAACATTTCAATTTAAGAAACAATACAAGACATCAAGTTCAAAATAACCTTATTCAGTACACGATGTGCTTCCAATACAGCCTTCAAATTCAACATCGGCTCACCCATTCCCATAAACACGACATTTGACACTCTGTGCTTGAAAAGTTCCTCTATGACCAAAACCTGGAGATATCATGGCACTCGTGTTGCCAAAAACAGCAAAGAGAGACACTTTAAGTAACTTAATAAACAGAAAAACCATACAGTCAATAATATTAAGCTGTAAATCTACCTGTTCAATAATCTCATGTGGCTTGAGATTCCGAGAATATCCCCCCTTTCCAGTTGCACAAAATGTACAACGCAGAGGGCAGCCCACCTATGAGAAGTGAGAAATTCAAAAACCCTTGAGCACAAGTTTAAATATTATTTTTAACAATAATAATTTAATGAAAACTGTAAGGTTTAACATCAGAACAGTCCGACTTCTTTCTATTTATCCATTTCTTTATGTCCTAACAATGGCAGCGATCCATGAATAATTTTAATGATTGCTTGAATCAATCTTTAGCCAAAAATGAATATTTTCTCTAGCAATATCTAGAATTGATTTGTAAAAACATTTTACTTGTGAGGAGACACATGCTGTGAGACGGGTAGAGCCCCCTTCCTCAATAACAGGTATTCCAACTGTTTCAATGAGTCTGCTGTCTTCCAGCCTTAACAAGACCTACAAACATGATCAGAATTAAAAGCATAACTGCAAATTGTCCCCTGTATATTTATCACCAGTGTGTGTATTCCGAAAAACAATATGACACCAGCAATGGAAAACAACAAATGAAACATTGATAAAGAACTTTCCAAGTTCTGTAAATGATAACTTTAATCGCAAGCTGTACCACTGCAATGTCATCCTTATTGAGTTTCTGACCATCCATAATCACCTATCAGTGTTTCTAGCAGATCAAAGTTGTCCTTTTATCTTTTTCTTTTGGGAAATATTTTTGGACTTATTTGCATGCATCACAATTATGATCAAGGGAGAGTAAATTTTAAATTTTAAACCTTTCAAGTCCATAGTCTGTACAAAATAAGGTTATAATTGTTTACTGAGTTACTAGTCTTTATGTACAGAACTAAACCTTGGGCTAATTGCAACTACTACTGCAACAAATTCATAAAAATGTAACCAATATGACCATAGGAACACACAGGCATATTTTGCGCTTGGGCACCTCATCACGATTGTGATGCAAACTAGATCAGGGAATCTAATGAAAAATTGCCCAATCTAGCAGCCCACCAATCACAATACGTGTGATACAAAAGCAGCAATGTCCATACAGTAAGTTTATTAAATTCTTGTGGCTCAATACAGACTCGTTACCAAATTACACAGTGCAACAGAAGTGATAGACACTTCCTGTAACCAGCCCTATTATCTAACACAGTGGCTACCACTCAAACCCCTCGTTCTTTTTTGTTTCATTTATTTGTTCTTCTAGCAGCCCAGACCAACCAACACTCTCTCTCCCCAAAATAAACCAGAATAAATAATGATATCCAAAGCATAGCAGTCAATTCAGCCCAGAAAGCATTTTTTATTTCTGTAGTAGAGAACCTTTATGTGTCAACACACGGCCCAGCAAGCTCTTGGTATTCCTTGTAGATTTTGTGACCAGCATGCAAAACATCCATACATAGTCCCAGAAATAGAAAAGTTCATCCTAACTTAAAGGGCAAGGCAAGAAGGATAAACCACACAGAAGAAAAGCAAACAAACAAAAGGCCCAACAACTAGAAACAGTTTATGAAATGAAAAATCAGACGCTACAGCAGGAGACAAATGATCTCAAAGGTCACGTAAGGTAGTAAATAAGTCACCCAAAATAGCACAAGCTTCCAAGCTATCACCAGGTGGGGAGTTCAGAAAAAAATCAGAAAATAAATACAGCAAGTCAACTCTATTTCTGAAAGCAATAAAAAACAGCCAATTTGATTCATTTTGACACTGAAAAGGATGGAAATACCAACATCTCCTTTTAATGGAAAGGTAGCAAGTAGTGAAGTTCAAATGGAGAGTAAAACGTTGAATATTTTACATGAATTCACAACCTTCCAAGTAGGCAACCATATTGCATAAAGCAATGTCCAACTCGACATCCAATCAGCCCATAATACAACTCAGCACTCGATATCTTTATAATTCCTGTCACATCCTGGAGAAATCAGAACTTGTAATCAAAGTAATACACTCAAATACACATGCTATCTTCCTGTAGCACACTACACCATCCCTGTCACCTTTTCTGTAACAGTTTAAAATACCAGAGACTACCATGCAGTAGCTAGGTTACGGTCTGTAATGACAGAATAATGATTCTAAATATTGCCACTAATAATCATAAACAAATATAACCCTGAATCCTTCATATAGCACTCCAAAAGAAAGCAACTTGACAAGAACCCCAAAAGGCAAACACATAAAACTGAAGCAGAAAACTGAAAACATAGACCACAACTGATTTTGATCATGCAGGATTGGTCATGAACACAGATGCCCTACATCAGAGTGTGCCAAACCTTTGAGAGTTAGTCCATCATGTCCACACCGTATTGCTAGTCAAAGATGTTTACTAGAAGGTAGCAGAAAGTAATAATTCACATTCCTGCAATAGAATTCCTTGCATCCCTACTAAAATTAGGATTTGCAGGATTAACTTAATAATAACATATGCATACTGGCATGTAACCAAAAGTTATTATTTACATTTTAGCGCATATCCATGGATTAGTATTACAAAAGATACAAGAGATAACAAACGCAAAATATACAGGAAAATACATCCCAGACTTTTCAGTATGGAAAGATACAAAGTACCATTAACCTCAAATACTCTATAAACATAAAATAGGAGAATCTATAACCATGCCAAATTCTTAGACAGATGGCTATGACATGTACAAAATGATGAAATATAAAATATAATTTTAATATATAATACATGACTTAAAGTAAAGTATTTATGGGAGGGAAAAAAATAGACTCTTGCCTGTAAAATCCTTTACAAAAATTGTATAACTAACTTACTAGACCTGAATATATAAACAACACATCTCACTGAAATACTGTAGTTTATTGACAACATAAAACGGGATCACACAAATGAAAAAACACATGTGATGACCTGCAAACAACCAGCCAAAATTGATTGACTGTGTACTGTATACAGCTGTGACAGACCACCAAACACTTGCCAAAAATGAAAAATAAAGAAAGAGAATATCTTCAGCACAATTGCAGCCTTCTGGATGAGATTGCTGAAGGGAGCCAAAGGGCTTTTGTCCTCCAGTTTCAAGGTTCAAGCGATTTCATCCTCAAATCAGCTACAAAACACTAATGCAGAATTGTAACAGCAAAAAGGGAGATACTTCTGACATTTAAACACCTCATTTTATGGCACAGAGGAGAGCCCAAATCCTACCATACCCATAATCTGACTGCAATCCCCGAATAACAAATGCTATTAAAGTCAAAATGCAACCATAATCCAGTCCCCCTCTCTGATACATATCTGCCCTCTTTGAAAATTTGATTTCAAACTCCCATAATGCACTATACCAGAAAATGCCATTAAATATAATTTATTTGTTATTTCTAATTTTCTCAAACTGTACCCCACTTTAAAGAGACTTTTTCCTTCAGCCCATTGGGAAAATTTAAGGAATGGGCTTATGAGACAGCAGGATGAATTAATGGAAAGGGGACATTACATTGCCTTTGGTCTTAGTTCGCACTATTAGATATACAGTTGATATTACTCAGGATTCATACATTTTGAGCATTTTGATAAACTCCAATACAAAGGATATCAAAGGTATGTAAGTCTTTTTGTTACTTATAAAAAACCCTAAATCGTACTGAAAAATTTCCAAGATAGTAAATATCATGTGGCAACATCAAATTTAGGTGTTATGGTGTAGGTTATAACTGATATGCTAGATATCAACATTTCCATTCCATTATTTTTGTTGTTTGAACTGACAACCCTCGTATCGTAATTCAACCTTCCAACAATGTAAATTATATCCCATTACTTTTTTTATTTGAACTGCAAAACCTTGGATCATATGTTGACCTTACAATAATGTAAATTACATATCATTCAGAGTATTTGAAGAATAGATTTAAACTCTAGTGCCTGAACTTCCAGTTAAATGTTTTCCAATAAGCTAAAACCACAGGTTTGGATCTCGCATGACTGGAATCATTCAAATACTGATACTAACAATTCTGCTAACCAATACATAAGCAGAAAGGTTATAAACATGAAGAAAATGCAGGGATCAACACTCCAGACAAGCTGGTTAAATTGCCTACAGGCTTATGGTTGAGTAGTGGATAGCAGGAATTTACTATTATGAGACCTAGGTTCCAATCTCATGAACCAGTTTTCCGCAAAACAGAAGATGAATTCTCGTTACTATGTACTTGCTAGGATAAACACTGATTACCAAGAATGCTTTTGTAATCAAAAGTTTCTTCAGCAGAATAAGAAGGTTCCATATTGGGTTAAGCTAATTATGGATTTCTGAAATAAAGAAAGTGGGTTTGGTATTGTGGTGAAGGGGACGATGCGCTAGGTGCATGATACACTACTTGCATACTGTGGTTTCCTTTCTATAATAGACAAAAAAAAATTAGATAGTAATACAGAAGCAACGTCACCTTTATTGTTCCATCTGTAGCTGTCACAGAATGGTGGATCGGGGATCTTCCAACCTTCCACCCTGCATTTCTAAGATCCTCTCGAAACTTGAGAGGTACTTATCCAATAGTGGCAACAAACTGAATATCAGTTTCTTGTCAAAAATCCAAACATACCTGTATCTACTCAAGAACAAAGCTTTATTAAAATCATTCCATAAGAAAGAATCTGTACAGTTGTTGCATTTCAACATTTAACAAACATGTATAAAATTATAAATATGACCACAATATTAGAAAACAAGGTTAAAATAACAGCTTGGCCATCGCACGTACAGGAATTACTACAAACGAATGGAATGTGGATATGATATGTATATAAAGCATGACGAATATCAAAATCAAAATAAAACATTTTGTAAGTCAAGACATCCACAAATTCCAAATTGTCACAAATATTCATATTGAGCAATCAAATTAAAACTAAGCTGCGAAGAGAATCCTGTAACTATCTTTGTCAATCTAATTTTAGACACTAGAATACTGTCCACAGGTTGTGGTATGATAGGTACACTCCTAAGAGTGTCCTGGACTAAAGTATGGTGTAACAAATATGAAGTACATTCAAATGATCTCAACCTAAGCAGGGGGCTTTAAACTCTTTTCCAGCTAACCCTTGGTTTGACGAAGGAGTGTCCTGGACTAAAGTATGGTGTAACAAATATGAAGTACATTCAAATGATCTCAACCTAAGCAGGGGGCTTTAAACTCTTTTCCAGCTAACCCTTGGTTTGACGAAGAATGCAAGGCAGCAAGAAGATGCTTCAAAGATAATGAATCAAACAAGGAAAGCAAAATAAATTATGAGACTTTGATAAAACGGAAAACAGAAAACTATGTGATAGCTAGAAGGAAAGAGTTAGTTTCTTTGGGTAAGCACAACCCCAAAGGTTTCTGGAGGGAGCTTCAGCAAGAGAGAAAACAAAAAAAGAACATCACAGATGCACACTAGTTAGATTATGCAAAGCTCCTTTATGAGTGGGCACATGATAAATACAAACCCCACACAATTAATGATTCAAAAGAACTCTTCTCCGTCGAAGATGTCAAGCAAGGTATAAGAAATTTGCCAAGTGGTAAAACTCAAGAGATTGACAGGTTGCAAGCTGAATTTTAAAATGGGGAATAGAACTCCTTGCTCCTCACATCAAGAAGTTTTTTAACAAAGTCACTCAAAGCGGCTTTCTGACTGAGTGGACAACAAATGTTGTGATTCCTTTGCACAAAAGTGGAAAGGTTAATAATCCTTCTAACTATCATGATCAACCTGCTTCTTGGAAAGATTTTTGGGAGTTTGATAGAGCTTAGAACCAGCAGTTGTGCAGAAAG
This sequence comes from Cryptomeria japonica, assembly GCF_030272615.1. Lineage (NCBI taxonomy): Eukaryota > Viridiplantae > Streptophyta > Pinopsida > Cupressales > Cupressaceae > Cryptomeria > Cryptomeria japonica. The sequence goes on along the minus strand of NC_081405.1, from coordinate 24,425,371 downwards.
AAAAGGTAACAGAGTGAAAGGACAAGCAGGTTTAGACCAAAGCACTCCACCATTGACCATTGCATCACTCTTAGACACTTCATTGAGAAAGTTTGGGACTCACAAGGGCAAGAAGCCTTTTGTTGCTTCGTTGATTTCAAGAAAGCCTTTGACACAGTTACTAGGGACAAACTTTGGGGTAGATTGGAGGAACTTGGAATCCCCGACGAACTTAGAGCTGCAGTTCATAAACTCTATAATCAAGTTAGAGCTAAAATCATAACAAAGGAAGGGATGTCTGAATGCTTATGTATGGACATTGGGGTTAAACAGGGGTTTCCTCCCTCCCCCACCTTGTTTGGCCTATCGATAAACTTGAAGTGTGGCTAAACAAGAATACTGGGAAGAAATTCAGCTTGCAGGTTATGTTGTGAAGCTACTTTTATATGCAGATGATCTTATTCTAATTGCAAAAACTGTGAACGGTTTGAAGGAACATTTGAAGGCACTTGAAATTTTTTGTCAAGGGGTTCAAATGCAAGTAAATACCAGCAAGACTAATGTCATGATCTTCTCTTTGAAAAGAAAGAAACAGAAAATTAGCTTCATGTTTGATGGTTGTCCATTGGAGATAGTGGAAGAATACAAGTACTTGAGAATTGATTTCCACCATAAGCTCAGTTGGGAAACTTGTAAGTCAAAAAGGATTCAAGGAGGATGGAAGGCTTCTTATCTCTTGCAAAACAGATGTAGGAAAGTAGAGTTATGGGATTGGAAAACCAAGAAAGCCCTCTTCGAAATGTTGGTTACGCCAATTGTCCTTTATGGTTGTGAGATTTGGTGAAGTAGGATGTCAAACCACAAATGGAGGCATTTAGAAATAATCCAAAAGCATCTAATCATAAGTAGTCTCAAATTCAAATCAACAGTTCCCTATGAGATTCTTTTAGCAGAAGCAGGAATGTTTCCAATGGAGGCCTTGGCAATAGTTTATTTGCTAAATTATCTAAAGAAAGTTAAAAACATGGATAAGCAAAGCTGGCCCAAAACGGTTGTTGAGGAGAAATTAAAACAGAGGAAGAAGACTTGGATGAAGCAAAACAATAAATGGATCAACAAGTGGGACATTGATTTGCAAGAATGTCCCAACAGTAATGATGAGATAAAAAAGTTTGTGTTTAAAAAATTTAGAACTGCCATGTGGACAAAGCAGGTTGGTCAAAAAAAAGCACACTATATCAAAGAGTTCAACCCCTTGAGAGAGCATTATAAATTGAATAATACTACCTAAGGTCAGCAATTACGGGAAAGGGTAGACTTCTAGTTGCACAAATCAGAGCTGCGTCACACCATCTTAGATGTGAGACAGGTAGATGGGCAGTCCCTAGGGAGGAGTGGGATGAAAGACCTTGTCTTTTCTGCAATAAAGGGGTGGTGGAAACTGAATGGCACTTCATGCTTGAGTGTAGTGCATATGAAGATATCCGTACACAATATGAGAACAATTTGAAGGGGAGCAATCTAAACGAGCTGTTTGACGAGGCAAGACTTCATAAAATGGCGGGCTTCTTGATCAAGATCCACAATAGAAGAGTCGACAATGAAAAGAACTTGAAAATTGTTAACAAAGATGCTCTCGGTCCAGAAACTGATGGTCTCGTGGATATCTTTAAAACTCATTCATTCCCTCACAACAAGAGCAATGTATATGGGGCACAGCACAAGGAGAGCAGCCTATATGGGATACATTAGAGCGCAATGGGAGCACCAAATGTGAATTACATCCAGGCCCAACAGAGACTTAACCGACAGAAGTCGCACCATTTCAATAAAAAAGTAACTACATTAAAGGCAGACCGTAACTTCAATCAAAATTTACCAACCCAAAAATAGTAATACAAATACTACTACCCCAAAACTGTGTAGAAGTTAATCTTACATTGACTGTATTCCTCGAGGTTTTGGGCCTTTACTTTGTATAGCAAATCATGAAGCTGCTTTCCTCTGTAAGTTTGCTGCAAGAAAGTTCGCTTATACATTAATTAACTAAACTCAAAGAGAAATTTTACCAGCTAGGACTAAAATGTGATTTCTCCCATATCAAGATAGACAACAATTTTATTTTTGCATGTTTGAGTTAATTAAAGGTCAAGCTATTTACTAAACTGTGGAAAAAGGATAGTTACTTACCTGGCCAAGTTCTTTAGCAATTTGTCGAAGCTCGGCCTCTGACCTTCCCAATAATATCTTGGAGACTTGGGAATTACTGTCTTTCACAAGGGAAGAATTTATTATGTTATCCGTCTCAGGGTTTGAGGTAAGCACTTGCGTTGTGGTGATATTGTTATTCACTGAAAGGCTGAGACATCTGGAAGCAATGGCTGCCGTGGCTCGAACCCGGGACTTTTGAGAAGTAAGAAAGTGAGTATGAGCTTTAGGAATGGAAAAGAAATTTTGGTTGGAATACAGGTCCCGCCATTGCCATAGAGGTGTTGAGCACTTCATCTTAAAAGGATTAAAGATGGTCCTGTTGTCTCTGATTTTTTGTCGTGAGGAGCCGAAGGGTTTTAAAGTGGCTTTAGGGGCTAGTATGTCCTAATTAGTACTAGACAAAAACGTTATGCTGAAGATATCTGTTTTGTCCAGGCATTAAGGTTACCACTTCGACTATAAACAGTAATTTTTTTTTCCCAAATTGAAGTTTTTGTTTAGATAATTTTAATATTATTGATAATTATTATATTTATTTAAGCAACCATTTAGTGGAGGGCAATTTCTTAAAATATTTCAATATGTGTTGAGGGTTTTTAGGAGCTTCTATAAGCAAGGGTTCCATCAATTTTGTAAGTAGTATTTTATCCACCTATCCTAATGTATCATGGTATAAATGTCATCCATCTTTCATAACTTCATTTCATTGTTGTTGATAGATGAATACAATTACAGATACATAAGAAAAAAATAGTAAGACAAGACATAACTCTACATGCATTATAATTTTATGGTTGTTTCTATTATTAACTACTTTTAAAAGTTCAAAAGTCATAAGAAAGGATGGATGCAATAATATGAAGTTTTACAAATTTGGTTCCAACAAGTTAAAAGTAAATTGTATGTACCATTCACACATGCCTAGGCACTCAATAGGTTAAAAGTAAATTGTGTGTACCATTCACACATATCTCTAGGTGAACACTAAATAGGAAAAAGAAAACATTATCATTTTGAGTCCCCATTGGTACAAACAATTTATGTGCAGGAAGAATGCTACTCATTCCCTATTTTCACATATGACAATGTTTGGATATTTATTCCATTGTATTTCATCTTGTTTGAGTTGCTTGTGTGCATCACAATTCAAAGAAAATGGCATATGATGCCTCAATGAGACAAGCATAATCAATTGATCCAAATCAATCTCTTTTAACATGGTGGTTCGTGAATAGAAGCCAAGGATTTATCTCCAGGAAGGAAGAATGCCACTCACTTTCAACTGTCATAACTAAAACTCTATGGACTATATAGAAGACATTAGTGGACCACGATTTTTTTGTAATGTCATTTTGGAAGGACATTGGAGACATGCAAAAAGAGATTTCAAATTACTATTTTTTATGAATACTTTCTATTAAATATATTAATAAAAAGGTATAGCGTTCACACAAAAGTAGGGTAGCAAACAACACACCCACAAAGTATAACAAATGGACCAAATAACAAGGGTCAAGTGCACAAACAAACTTAAGAAGCCAAGGCTATGTTAAGTGAAGGAGGAGGGTCCTAATCATTAGGCTTCCCCCAAACATCATTAGGGGTGGAATTTTCAATCAAATCCTAATGATTCTCACCTAAGAAATGGTATGGGAAGGCCAATATAATCCTCCATGAGTAGTAGAGTCCCTAGGATTATGAGGCAAGGGACCACAAGAATGAGAACCATGATCTTCGTAGTTTCAACTATAGTGGCTATGCTCATGTCGATACCCTCGAGGAGAGGTGGAGTTAGGAGTAACCCGAGCAATAGTGCAAGGGGCATTGCCCCAATGGTCCAACAATTCCTAGAGATGGGCAACTTCAAGTATAACTTTGGTAGCTTACACCTAAATATGTATGAGAACATTAGAGAAAATAATCGTTTTAGCATGCAGAGAATAATGCTTATTAGCAGCATAGTGAGTAAAAAGAGCAGCATTCCTATCTATCAAAATATTGAAAATAATTTCCACCTTAAAAGCATATTATATCTACGTATATTTTAGTAGTAGACAAAGCCAATATCAAAACCATGTGTCAGAAAAAGGGCAGATCTAAAAGGTATGTAAAATCATGCATCCAATTCCATGGTTTCTGAGTCTAGGGGAAAAACCAAAAGAGATGTTTAAGGGATTCAAGTTGATTGTAGAATTGAAAATGGGAATTGGGAATTCCCATGTGAGCAAGGCAAATCCCCGAAGGAAGGCCTTGCTACAACAAACACTAGGCAAAATGAGCCAATTCAAGCTCCAACACCACACACCAAATACCTTGAAAACATTTTTTCCCAAGTCCCTTGAGAGGACTAAGCTACTAGCAAAGCTTGAGTTGATCCACCATATGCAATTGTGGAGACAACCAAGAATAACCTTTAGATGGCATGTAACTTTGAAAGGTGTTTGGATACCACTTATAGTCCTTCCACCAAGGTTTGAGACATTGATTGAACTAACTTTGTAAATCATATAAGGAGAGATAACATAACTAACTAATGCATAAGTGTCTTGATCTTGATTAGTAAGCTTGAATTTAAGTTTTAATTCTAGCTAGGGAATAAAATTATTAGTGGCTTGGTGAATTAAATTTGGTAAAACTCTCTCTCCTGGTCTGAATAACTTCAAGGCATAAATCCAAAGTAAGTGAGCAAGTAGTTTCCCTTAAGATATGAGAATTGAGGACCATCAAATGGATTGTTGATTGTAATGTTGGAAAATAGGGTTCACAAGTTTATGGATTCAAACTAGGAACTAGACCTATTTACATAATGATTACATTTAAGGAGTAGATGAACTCAATTGGCTCAATCACAAATCTAGTTGAAAAGGACTGAGTACAAGGTGAATTCAAGCCTCCTTCAATTAGTTGAAAATTAGTTATGGAAAGATCTAAGGCTAAATGTGTAAAATTGATAGTAATCAGCATGCATAAGCACTTTTAGATTTGATATGCAGACATAAGTATAGATCTGGAATTAGGAAGATGAGAGGAACCTATGTCTGAAATTTGGGCTTGAATTTGTCGAGTCCATAGGTGTGTAAGGAGACATTATCCTCGAAGTGTTGGATTTGAGTACCAGGTATCTTTTTGGGATCAAGATACTACTCAAAATCTTTCCCTAAAGTTTCAAGCCAAAAAATTGTCAGACATAGGTGTGCAAGGCGACCTTGTCCTCCACTTTTCACCTCTACAAAAGTTGGATCTGATTGTCTCTATCTATTCTTCCTAAATCTGCAATTTCGTCTTATGAACCTGCCACCTATACATAGTGAAAGAGAAATTGTATTGTTGATAGGGATTTGCCTAGGTCAAACTCCAAGTTTGGAATTAACTATTGGAAATATTGCATCATTTATAGGATGCATATAATAACTATTTCTAGGTTTGTTAAAGTTTATATAACAACCTATTATATTAGTGGTACAAATGTTGAGTTGTTAAAACTATTGAATATCTGGACAACTGAGAGAGGGGTGAACCAATTGTTAATTAAACTTTTTAATTCTTCCACAAATCCAAAATAACCAACTTATTAATCATTTAAACCAAAGAAGATGTAAACATGAAAACACACACCTACACAATGAACACCAGATATGACGCGGAAAACCCAAGAAGGGAAAAACCATGAAGAATGTTAGTTCTCGATATATAACACCTATTAGGGCGACATTGGTCAAGGTGATTTTTATAAAGGTGGCTCACTGCCAGAATGCTCACTGCCCAGAAAGGCTCATTATTGGATGAAGAAGAAAGAAAATAAAATCCACCATAGTGACACAACTATCACTAACTACAATGTCAGAACTGCCTCTGGTGCCTAACAGCAACCACACACTTCACAAATCAACTTCACACACCTTCACATAACTGCTTATATCAACATCAGTCAAATTTTGTTTTTCAATTCGCCCACATTCCATACGACATTCATTATGATCATCCTTTACTTATACTGTCCTTTGGACTACATAACCTTCCAAGTCTGCCAAACATAATTTGAAATAGGTATGCATTGAACATTCTTATGGTGGAAAGGAATGAGAAGTGGACCACACCACAACACACTTCAACGGGCAAATCAATACACTACACCATCACAAATACTGGAGCCAAAACAAGATTCATACGCTACACAAGTGTCGTAACACAATCTCCAATTCTAGATCAAACCGGACCCAAAAAAGCACTTCCCAACTTATCAAAACAAGAATGGAACCAAGACAAACAAGAATCCAAGCAATAAACAACACACTTAATTACCAGTCAACACTGAACATCATCCAGAGCACAATTTCCGGAGAACCAAACAATCTGGCAAACATATTCTGGATCACCAACTCAGAAAACCAATACCAATGCAATATGTTGACATCAATGACAATCATTAATGACAACCATAACAACACCATCAACATCGCCTTTGTAACAAAAATAACTCAACATAATAAGGAAAATAGTTTGAGGAAATTTCCTCTAAAATAGGATTCATGGCCCTCCTATAAATATGTATGAGATTTATTGAGAAAATAAGAGAGATGAAGCACATACTATCTTGTGGAATATCATTGTAGCTTTTGTATGTCTCTGTCCATATTTCTTACATGGTATCAGAGCAAGCGCTAGTCTCGGAGGAGTAACTTCCCATAAGCCATAGTTATAGCTGATGCAAATTGTGATGAGTTATTATGCACTAACTTGCAAGGAGTTGCCTGTGAAGATTTGTGCATTCTTTGTTGTCTTTTCTTAGTTTTGCACTGCATTCTTTTTGGATTATATTTTGCATTATAGTTATTTGATTCATTTTCAAGAAGAAAAGCTTGAGTCATCAAATCATAGAGAGAATGGTCAAATCAAAAGTATGTAACATCTATGGTTCTTTCTTTCTATGATCTTAAGCGTGAAAGTGGACAATAAAGATGGCAAAGCAAAGAGGTAGAGGGGCTAATAGATTTGGATAAGCCTGAGCTATTATTTGTGTAGCAATGAGCAATATAGTTAGTTTGTGCAAGCACTTAATGAATTAAGAGTGACTTTTATATTTAAGGATAGAAAGCTAGATGCTCGATGGAGAGGAATTAAAAGCATTCAAGGGAACCAAAAGTTTCTTATCGGCATGTTCCTCTTCTATAGAAGTACAACATTGAGGCTATATCAAGTAAGATGCTTGCTTGCTTAATATTCTCCTCCCCTCATCTATATGAGGGTGCGGTGGTGATCAATTTTTTGAAGTTTTAATATTCAAATTTATGATACTCATCTAATTGGTATGTTGGTCACTGCATTAAGTGTGCTTTCTATATCTCACCTAGATGCCAATATAGCTTTGAGGAATCAAAATCTTTACAACCCAAAATTTGTTCAAGATAAACAGGTTGCGCAAGTGTTAAGGAAAATGCAAACCATAGTGGTGGCTATGGATCAAGAAAATTTGGGTAAATGGTTAGAAACAATCAAACCAAAGCATGACAGACAAAAATAAGTTAAAATTATGAAAACTTAATCATTCACACTAATCTATCCTAATCTAACCAACAAAATAACTGAAACAAAACATGAAAAATGTAAACCATTTGTGTGTGCTTCTTCAGTTAAACTTTGTTGCTCTTCCTTTCATCTCCAATTTCAATATGTTTCTCTCATTGTGTAGATGAAAATACAAAGTGAAAGTAAGGACATGATGGGCGAGATATACTAGGAACATGATTGATTGACAAAATGATGATGCTAATTACTAAATGAGTGAACGAAATTCGGCAAAATGAAAATGCATTAAATTGCTAAATGGATAGAATGACAATGCTAAAACTAGATGAATTGATTGATGGAAGAGACCCTAATTTATAGAAAACTCAGGATTCTATGCATGGACAAGATTGAAAAAGATTTTTTGTTAGATGGACGGACTTGATTGAGTGCATGACAAAACTGCCATTCGAGGAAAGATGAAGATGACAAAGAAAAAGTGGAGAAAAAGATAAAAGCATATTTTTGAAGATGCATACCTCATTTTCGAATTTAAAATTAAGATATATGAGATATATCCAAAAAATGGATTTTTGAATCAGCGAGAAAATCAACAAAAAAGCAAATATTGTCTTCATATGAGAGGATAAATAGAGATAATTTACTAAATAAAATTTATTAAATATCTCATTCTAAAAAAAGCAAATAAGGATAAATTAATAAATAAAATTTATTAATTATCCTTATTTTGGAAGAAAATAAATAAATTGAATTTATTAAATTATTAACCGTATTTATGACAAGATTAATTAAATAAAATAAATTTATTTAATTAAATGACAAAAAGGAACAAATAAATAAACTATTAAATTTATTTAATTAACTCTAGAAAAAATGTTAGAAGGAAAAGGGGTTCAATCAATTAACCAATTAATTAAACCCCAAAGGGCAAATTAGTCAAATCGACACCCAGAGACCTCAATTTGGTCAAATTAAGTCAAATTAGGTCAAAATGGGTGAAAATGGGAAGAATTGAGCGAAAATAGGAAAATTAGGTCAAACAAGGCGACGCCACGAGGTAGGGGAAGACATCAAAATGATGTCATAAAATAGGAATTGGGAGAAAATGATGCCAATGAGACAAAAAAATGGGAAGCAGGAAGCGAGAGGACCAAAAAGGAAGCAAAATGACCTAGTCAGAGTAGGTTTTAATTGATTGTTTTCTTTTTGGGGATTTTTTGGATTTTTTTTTTGATGTTTTGAGAAGGTTGGGAATGAGGCTATGATAATGCAACAAGGCTACGAGCCTATGCTACAAGGATGTGACTAAAGGATGATATCATATGTATCATATTTATGCGGAGAAAACCCTTTCAGGAGAAAAACCCCACACTCCAAAAGCAGCTCAATATATTATTCAACAATCAATAACATATTACAATATGCTTGTAGAGAAAGCTCTTCGCAGGAGTGCCACTAATTAGAGACTCAAAGGTAACTCAAGATCCATAAGACTCTTACACACAACCTCTATCTCACACACCTCATATATAGGAGATTCAATACAAGAAACCATCAAATGGTATTACAAAACCATGGGCTAAAACCACCCAATAAACTAGAGTCGACCTTATCTCCATTCTAGATGCTCTATGACGTGTCAAAACACACATCAACATGTGTTCCTCCCTTTTACAACTCATTTATGTGTCCGATGCAATGTATATTTCCTATTTCAGGAGTCCAAACTTCCGGAGGCCATAACTTGTGAATCATCTATTTGATTGACAAACCGTTGGAAGTGCCAGAAAGCTTACGAAGTGCTCTATCGCCTCATAAACTGCTACGCCATTTATGCCCACTTTTCAAGGAATTTTAGAGCTTATAAAGTCCACAAAATTAATTTTAAACCTTCCATCTCACCGTCCAAAAACAAAAACTTTAATATCTTCAAAATGTTATCTGATGCTCTGCAAAAAGGATTAGAAAATCTGTTTGATGGCAACACACACAAGAGCACAAGAAACAAACGTTAGTGTTAGCAACAAAAGATTATCCTAAATAGGCATATCAAGAGAGATATTAAGCATGAAATAGAAAGCATATAAACATAGAATGAAATAGCTAATCAAGATGCTCATAGTTGCTCCTCCCTTGTTCCTCTCCTCTCCAAGTCCCAAATGAGTGTAGCTCTCAGCAGCTTTTTGCACTATGGATGCTTATGGAGGATTGAGATTTAATATTAAGCTTCAAATATGAAATGAAAAGCTAAATACTATGCTATTGATGCTAAAATGATTGATTTTACCAAAAAGACAAGATTTTAGTTATGCTATGCTAAATCCTCTCTAAAAATGTCTATAGCCTAAATGCATATAAGTTTTCAGGATCTGGATTATGAAGGAATGGGCTCTATTTATAGGAAAAATGGAGCAATGGATGGCCAGGATTGAAAGATTTAATCAAGGGTCAAGTTTGAAAGTTGGGGATCCATGTGCACAATTTGCACCAATGAAATGGTGACAAGTGTCAACATAAGATTGGGTTGAGAGAAGAGGTTGGAGGCATTAAATGCCTAAGGAGACCTCATGGTTATCTAGAAGGTAAGGGTCAAGTCTAAATTAGGATTACCCACTGGATTAGGAGTTAATGCAAGGATAAACCTTTGTGCAAATGATTAAGAGATAATCATGGTCAAAGCATTAAAGGCTTGATGAGACCCTTGGGTTGGGTAGAGGTTGAGTCAAAACAAATGTTTTAACCATGTGGGAGGGTTTGAGGTAACCATTAATGGTTATTGGAGACTTTGGGGATTAAGTGGTTGAAGGTTGAAAGCCTTCAATGGTTATCAAAGACTTTGAGCCATTTAGTGGTTGAAGGTTGGAAGCTTTCAAAGGTTATCCAAGACTTTGAGACATTTAGTGGTTGAAGGTTGAAAGCCTTTAATGGTTATCAAAGACTTTTAGGCTTTGAGAAGTGACTCCATTTTGCTTAAGAATGTGACAATAATTAGGGGATGGATTAGGCTAATTAGGAAGGGGTTAGAAGAATCTAGAAGGGGATTAGATTTTGCAAGTGGATTTGGTGGGTGAGGGAAAATAGGATTTTATTAAAATAAAAATTCATTTATTTCAATAAATGTGTGCAAGTTGTATTTGGATAAATATTCAAATAAATATTAATTTATTTAAATGAGAAAAAGGAAGATAAAGCATTAAAATGCTTGAAGACTTTGAGGGGAACCATTAAAGGCTTGAAGACTTTAAGGAAAACCATTAAAGTCTTAAGAAGACTATAGAAGGAAGCCATCAAGTTTGAAGACTTTAAAGCCATCAAGTTTGAATACTTTAAGGGAAACCATTAAAGGCTTCAAGTGGGTGAGGATAAATAGGATTTTAAATAAATAATTTATTTAAAATAGTTGTGCAACTTGCATTTGTAGGAAAATACAAGTGGGTGGAGGATAAAGGTGATTTAAATAAATTATTTATTTAAAATAATTGTGCAACTTGCATTTGTAGGAAAATACAAGTGGGTGGAGGATAAAGGTGATTTAAATAAATGATTTATTTATTTAAATGTGAGAGGTGGGATTTTGGGGGATTTAAATAAATATTAATTTATTTAAATGTGAGAGAAGATTTAATTAAACAAATATGATTTATTTATTTAATTAATGGTATGAATTTGGTTAAGTGAATTAAATCAAATAAATTGAATAATTTATTTAATTAATAGGAGAAGAGGGTTAAGATGAATTAATTAAATATTAATTTAATTAATTATTAATTGATGGTTAAATAATCAAATAAATACTAAGTATTCATTTAATTAAGTGGACAGATTTATGTGACTACATTATCATTTGGCATAACTGATACAGATGAGGTGATGCAGTTGAAGATGGATGGCTTCACCGGTAAAGGATAGAAGTCTATTTGTGATGAAGAGATTGAGATTTTGTGATTAGATGACACGATCAGTTATTTATGTTGTCATTGATGGTAACTAATGTCAAATGATGATTACTGATGTTCCTGATGTTTTGTTTTGTCATCTAAGTGATTTGGTTTATCGGAAGATAGGGTTTACCAGAAGAGAACTGAAGTCTGTGAAATAGAATTTTAACCAGTAAAGCAGAGATGTTTTGGTTGAATCAGATGATTGACGATATTTGGTGATTTGCGGTTTGAAATGTGAACTTGTATCATGGAAACGAGTATCTGACCGAAACCGGAACTTGTGATGACTATCAGAAGGCATTTTTCTAATTTCTGATGAAGTTTTGCTAAGGTTTTAGTAGGGTTTAAGACCGGTGAAGAAACCATCAAACCGGTAATAATTTTTGTTATCACGGTGATCGACGACGAGTCTACATGAAGGTGGTAACATTACATAAACCACGTGAATGATTTGATTGTTGTTTTGGCGCGATTCAAGGAAGAATTTATTAGGAATCAGCGAAACGCTTAGTAGAGTGTTTTGAGGGTTTGACTTTGGTACATATCAGATTTTTGTGATGGGTTACGATCAACCAACGGTTGATATTACATTGTAATTTGATGTAATGATCTGTATATTGATATGGGATGATCTCTTATGATTTGTATTGTAAATTCATGATGTAATTAGGGTTTGGTGGTTGACCTAGTTGAGATGGCTATTTAGGATGGCACAGTTGATGTTTATGATGTCGATGGTCTAAGAGAATGTGTTGAGCCATCCAAGTGAAGTGTGAGATATGCCTAAGATTTGCAGAGTGTTGAGCATAGCTGGATCTGATTTAGCAAGCAGAGAAGTGCAAGTAACAGATCACTTATTCATTGTTGTTCCCTAACAGTTGCAGCATGTTAAATCCCTTAACCGGATAGGTCCTAACAGGCCTTAAACATTTAAAGTCCCCTAACAGGATAGCTCTCAAAAGAGTGTTAAATCCTCTCACGAGGTTGATCCTAACACATCATCAAGCTCCTAACCAGGCTGCTAGGAAAACCCTTAACCAAGTGACTCCTAACAAGGTCTGCTCCTAACAAGGCGTACTTCAAAAGAGTACAAATATTTGTGGGTGCCAACTCCCGCCATGGTTTTTCCCTATTTGGGTTTCCACGTAAAAAATCATGGTGTTCATGTGATGTTCTTATTTATGTTTCATTTCATGCACTATTACTAAGTACACCAGTTATGATGTTTTATAAGAGGTTTATCAAAGGTTGTCGGTACTGATAAGAGTTGGTAGAGAAAGTGTTTGATCTAATAGATGAGGATAATAAGTTGGTAAATGATCAAATCTATATGATTGCTTAAGTGGTGAAAGAATTGATAGATCTGGTAAATGATTTGATTAATGTGTTAGCAAATCTGATAAAGAGGTTGTTAGATCTGATAAAATAAGTTGAGATATTTGATTTCAGATATTATATAAGTTTGGTTTTGGTTTAAATTTTCAATTGGTATTAATACTGATTCATCCCACCTCTCAGTATTAACCAAATCCTCATAGGATTAACACAAAACTAGCTATGATCTTGTGACGAAAATTTACCAACATGCTCATCTAGCCAACCAGAAGCTTCAAGGAGAATTTCACACTTCATGTTCAAACAAAAAATTACTATAAATAGTAACCTCATGTAAATGCAAGGTTGAGACACCATTTTCCCAACATTGGCTACATAACTCACACTCAAGATGTTTGTATCCCTGCTAAATCCCACATCCATCCATCTAATTTTAAACATGCACATTCCTCATCCTCTAAATCCATTTTGGGTCCTCATATTCTAAAACCAAATCCCTCATCCCTTCCATCCATCTTAGGTCCTTATATCCCTCTTGTTGAGTCTTATAATTCCACGTGAAATTGGAACACAATTTCACAACTCAGGGATACTTGTCCATGCAGAAAAAACCTTCATGGCTTAGAAGACTACATTTACTTATCAACCAAGGGTCATACAACTTGAAATGGTGCAAAACTATATGTGCATTACTATCCTATATAAGGTTGCTACCCTATGTTAATTGCAAAAATTGCAGTAAAAGAGAATGCTCGAAAATAATTGCTAAGAATAACTATTGTTGAAATGAAAATATCAAAGAATGAACATGCACGTTGTGTAAACAAAATATTATGATACAACATCTTAATCTAAAGAGTAAAGCAAGAATTAAATCAACTTCTATTTGGGCAAACATGCATTGAACATTACCTACACACTATCTATTCTATTAAAATTATGGTTGTTGCAAGAACAGTGAATAATGGAACTGTTATGCTACTGAAATTTAGAAAGATTATTCTAATTCTAAACACTTGGAACAATACTGTCTAAACTAAACTAATGCTAAGAGTAAATTTACCTCAAGTGGCCCCCCTTGGGTAAGATCTCATTATAGATTAAAAAGATTACTCAGCTAGTTTAGGAAATCATTGCATTCTATTAATCAAAATTACATACATGATTTAAACATAACTTGCTAAAAATAGCACAAAATTGTTCACCTTTTCAGGTCAATCGCAAACTTATTTATAACATTAATCCTATGACTAATTCTATAACCAACTACAACTAAATCCCAGATCTAAGAAGGGATTTATTAACTAAAATAAAAGAAAGAAAGACAAATTAGAGACCTATCATTCCCCGAATCCCGCTTATCTCAAAGTAGGCCCTATTAACCTATTCTGCATGAAATCCATTTCTCTAAAATCAAAATGACAAGTGACTCCTAAATTCCCTACTAAAGGATTCCAGTAGAATCCATTTGACTTCACAATCCTCTGTCACATATGTTCCCCAGTCTCCTCGTTATACTGCTTAATTACTTTGTAAATTGGTATGGGCCATAAAAGGAGTGGAGGCTGAAAAACAAGCAACGTCCACTTTAGGCTCTGCTCTTTGGCCAACTCCATGTACTTCCTGGCTCCGCAAATAGCTGCATGGCGATTGTATAAGGAATGGGGTTCTTTTTGTTGTAGGTCATGGGTGAGTTCTTGCCAACTTATTGCAACAAAATTTAAAATATCCCTACCATGTGCATGAATCATTCTCGCATACCCTTCATAAGCCTCAATCTTGGATGCTAGTATATTCTTTTGAATATTAGGCTCTTGAGCGAGTAATACCCACTCACTAATCATAGCACTTGCACTATTTGATTCAACCCAAAGAGATAGTGTAGCTATTTTATCAACCTCTTTGTATGTAAACCTCTATCATTCTTTTGTACCCTTCATAAGCCTCTATCTTAGATGCTAGTATATGCTTCTGAATATCAGGCTCTTGGGTGAGTATACCCACTTATTCATCATAGCATCTACAGTATTTGATTCAGCCCAAAGAGATAATGTAGTTGTTTTGTCAACTTCTTTGTATGTAAGCTTTTAATTACCTCTAGTTTCTTCATTCTTTAAATAAGAATAGAATGCTCTTAGTTGAACATCTCCTACATACAAAAGAGGATTATGACTAGTGTTGTATGGCACATCAAGGTCATGGATATAGAACTCACACAAAGTATTTTGTAGTTATGGGGTAGATGACTGAAAAATATGGAAGAAGTCTCTAGGATAAACAATGGAAAAGGGAAAATACAAATACTTTTGCATAAACTAGAAGATAAGCAACTGTTCCCTGAGAAATTTAATATATATACTTGTGCTGGTGGTCTGCAACTAACAATTTGCAGCACAATGGCAACCATAGTGTCCACTTTGTTCCTTAGTCTTGCAACTTTCATTTCAGATTCCTATGGCTTCTTTTCCATCATCTCATGTAATCGTTAATTTTCTCTTATCGATTCTTTTCTCTCAATTGTAACTATTTCATGTGTTTCCATAATTTGAGTGTAATTGAAGACCAAGAGATGGAGGAAGAGATGTGAGGCACTTGAGTATTACCAGTGGTTTCCATAAATGGCCCAATTTCTGAAATAGTTTCTTGTCTTAGGATGGTCTCAATGACCTCCTCTGTTTCTTTAGTAGCCATTTCTGCCAACCTATCTAAATTGATGTTTTTTGATGGCTCGGTTTCATGTGCTTCAGGTTGGGGCTCTTCCACGTCATAAATTCTAATCTCTTCCCTTTCCTTTGCGATAGTCTTTATATTTCTTCAAGAAATTTGTTTTCATATTATCCTAGTGTTAATAAACAGATTTGTCTTTTCAAAATAAATAATAAATGACTCAATTCAATCTACGTATGAAGACAAATCACAACCAATAGTTGGAGACCATTATTAGATTAGTGATCTTCCTCTATGTTTGAGAGGGGTAGCTCCCTCATAAGACCTAATTTTGATTTTCTGGAGTATGCTTTTAACCAGAAAGTAAGAAAGGCAAACTAACATATGTGCATAGCCATGACACAAATATGATTATGAATTTCAATAAAAGAAAAACAAAGACGAATGATACACAAAACATTCACTCAACACCCACCAACAATTTTTAAGAAAATAAACATAGACTTCGTCAAGTACATATGTGCAGACTAAAACTCACAGATTTGATGACATATACATTCACAACCACATTTAACAAATGGAAAGATAAAAAATAATTGCAAATTTGCACAGAAAATAGTATAGTCAACAAAGAGAACAATTAAACACATAGATTCGAACTATGTCTTTGGTTCTTTGATATAAAAAAGTTCACAAACCCCACTACCTTTATACAAAAGGTTATGATTGAAGGAAAATCCCCGCTTCCTTTCTCCCTTCAAAACTAAAATGATCGATTCACACTCATGCCTCGAAAGAAAAGGGGGATCGTAAATCTCCTCCTTTTACTGTTATTAGATAGTGTCTTTCAAGAATTTCCTTCACGAAGCCTTTTCAATTCCAACCCTTGTAACTATCTCTCTTTCTTGAGAAATAAAATAAACTCCTTGATGTTGTTTAGTTTCAAGTAATTTCCCCCTTTCCCTTTAAATAATATATTACAAATAAGGTCTTTCATATTCTCGTACACACTAACCCAACAATGAATTAAAATATTATTGAAATAGCCAAAGCATAAAGATAATGGTGTATCTTTACGTGGCTAAAAACAGGGACTTCTTAATGTAAGCATTATATCTTCATTCACCTTACAACACATCTTATATTCCTGACTCCTATCACAACAAAGCGCTTAAACTGGAGCTTCCATAAACTGTTAGCCACGGACTTCTTAATGTAAGCATTATATCTTCATTTACCTTTCAACACATCTTATATTCATGACTCCTATCACAACAAAGTTTTATATATATATATATATATAACAGCCTTATGACTTCAAGCACAGGTGGATAGGCAAATTTATAAACAGTTGTCCATCTTATTAGATTGCTTGCAAGTTAATTTGGATAGGCTCACAATTTGGATGATCTATGATCTGCAACGAACACCTCTTTAGAAACACTGGAATTGCTTAGAAGAATGATAGAACTTGATTGGGTAGCGTTGGTTTCAATCTGTGTTAATGGATATCCTTACTTATTATGACATCCAGACTTCAATCTCTATTATTAATGCCAAAATATCAATCTATATGTTGGGTAATACGCTTTATTGAAATATGGCATGGATGCCCCTTTAAATGCAATCTTGAATGCTATATGCTCTTCTCAAGGTGAACACTAATTCTTTGTATGTTGCTATATAATCCAATCATGTTGCCAAATTTTCCCCCTCTATTTCTGGTGGTTTGCAATGTTGCAAACATATTTATAATGCGAGCTTAAATTATATTCCCAATTTCTGCTGAGACATTATCCCCGACAAACTCAAAATCACACTAGTATCGGACTGTGTACAAAATTTATCCTCTATAAAATTTGCTTTGTGATCAATAAATCCATTTTATGCATGCACAGTTAATTGCATGCTTTGGGGGCATTTGTGGTCGTGAAATTTGACTTGAATCCACCTTTGATTATGCTTTGGCATGATTGGGAGAATGCTTAATGATGGTTGAAGGTTTGGCTTGAGGACTTTAGTTGCAACATCCTGACCAAGATACGTACCACGGTGTTGATTATGCCATTCTTCCTTCCATCTTTAATAGTCTTATATCAACTCCACAGTCATCAAATGATGTGCTACCACTTGGTAACGACTTTTCAATTCTAGTTGACAATGGACAAACCCTTGACTATGAATCCCTCTCTGTATTGGCAATGACATCCTCTAGGGGTTTGTACAGACAGCTTATGTCCTGTGTGTCCAAGCAAAGCCAACGCACAACTCTTCATTGCGGCACGACAAGGATGAGAACAAAGTTTTGGAGTTGGGTTCAACGCCTGCAGCTTGTATTGGCTTAAGCATTCTGTGCATACACAAAGATGCATTTGTGCGGTAATTACTTCATTTTCATAGTTCCATGTGGCATGTCGAATTTCGACACTGACTAGAACTCAACCATGATGCTGGTAGCTTTCCTTTAAAAGTGGTTCAACTTGGGGTATTGAGCTCCGAAGCCTATTTAGCAACTTTCCTTTCCACAAGATACAAGTGATGCACTAGTAAATTTAGTGGTTCCAACAACCCCTTTTGGATCCACTTAAGGTTATAGAACTCGTGAAGGATGCAGAAGCATCTTACATTGCCAAGGTTCTAAGTGAGGTGTCAAGCCCCAATGCCTAAGATAAAAGTTGATCACAAAGCCTTTTTCAATGGATGCATTATACACATGCCACGAACCATGAAGAGTGCTAAGCTTGAACTCAACCCTTGCTTATTATTGGTGGTGAACACTACTTCGGGTCCTGATGATAATTATAGACCCTGCTCAAAACTTCGCCAATGAAAACTTGACTTGCACCAAATGGATTTTAGAGCAACTATGTTATTATGATGAGCCCATTTCTACCTTGGGGAGGATAAATTGACATAGTGCTAGACTATTTGCAATACTCATTTAATGGAGGACCAAATTAAAGTCCGAACCTTGGAAAAACTTTTAAGTTTTTCTCAAAGCTTCAAGCTCGATCATAATTATTTGAAGAATTTCAATAACTTTGTAGTCAAAAATGAAATTTGGAACTCAATAATTATGACATACTGAAGTATTGTACAAAATTGTTTTGCAGAAAGATGTTTTCTAGCTTCGATGAATTATTAAATTTAATAATTTCTTTATGGATCAAGGCTAAATCACCTAATTGTATTTGGGAAGATTTGATTAATGTGTCAGACATGAATGTTTGAAATATATAGAAAAAGTTTAAAATTGACCATGGTTAAAAACATGGGCAACACCTAGTCAACCATCACATCTCTCCCCAAGCTCATGAACCACTTCAAGGCAAAATCCTTGAGAGTTGTAGGGAACAACTTTAACCTATGGCATCTGTAGTGTATTCATAACTACAATGTAGGATGTCAAACTCAAAAAGGAAAGTGTCTATGTCCCTTGAGATAATCCCATGGAAATTTGAAAGGGCTAAAGCTGGTATGTTCTTGGGAACAATATTCCTCTCTTGTTGGGCAATGGGAAAATTGAAAGTTGGAGTTCCTCATCTTGGTCGACATAGTGGTTTGCATCTCCCATCCTAAGTCTAGGTGGATAATTATGCGGAGTGGAATTATGGGATGAATTAGAGCCTATTATAAATGTTGGAGAAGATGGAGGTGAATGTATTGTTGAAATTCTACCACAACTACTGAGATGAATTGGCTACCAGTACTGAGAAGGAATTTTCCACAAGAGTCCCTCCTTCTATGCATGCAAGAAGAAAAACCCTTATTCCAACGCACCTCCAAATGGTTAGTAAAGAATTTTGGGGTTTGTTTAAATCGAAAAATCCTATAAACTAAAAGAAATAGTTCCTATGTCTAAGAAAACACGAGAAACTACTAAACAACCTAGATAATATCATAACTTGACACCATCCCTGATAACGGTGCCAAAAATACCAAGTCTTATAATTCCACTTGAGATTGGAACATAATTTCACAACTTAGGGATACTTGTCCACACTGAGCAATCCTTCATGACTTAGAATAATGCATTTACTTATCAACCAAGGGTCGTAGAACTTGAAATAGTGTAGCATTGTATGTGCATTGCAATCCTATCTAAGATTGCTACCTTATGTTAATTGCAAAAATTGCAGTAAAAGAGAAGGCTGAAAAATACACACTAAGAATAACTATCGTTGAAACGAAAATATCAAAGACTGAACATGTGTAGTGTAAACAAAGCATTGTTCTACAACATCTTAATCTAAAGAACAAATAAAAAATTACTTAAATATTTACATGCATTAAACATTACCTACACACTATCTATTCTATTACACTTATGGTTACTACAGAAAAAATGATCAATGAAACTATTATGCTATTGAAATTCAAAAAGATAATTCTAATGTTAAACACCTGAAACACTACTATCTAAACTAAACTAATGCTAAGAGTAGCTTTACCTCAAGTGGGCTTCCTTGGGTAAGCTCTTGTTATAGATTCACAAGATTACTCGACTGGTTCAGGAAATTATTGTATTTTATTCATCAAAATTATATACCTGCTTCAAACATATCTTGCTAAAAATAACACAGAATTGTTAACATTTTTAGGTCAGTCGCAAGTTTATTTATAATATTAATCCTATGACTGATTCTATAACCAACTACAACTCGATCCCAAATCCAAGGAGAGATTTATTAACTGAAATTAAATAACTATAAACTGAAGAGGAGTCCTATTAGGACTACAATTCCTCACAACTATTTGAAACACAATTATCCACTCAAATAAGCTCAACAAACTATTTAAAAGCACATGCTTAGGTAGTTTAGATCATAATGGGCGTCCATGTATGAGTGTTGCCCTTGGCTTAATCCACATGAAATCGCTTTTGACCAAATCAATGTTGGCTTTGTCCATGTCTGTAGGAGTTGACACAATGTTTGGCTATAGGATCAATCACTTATAGGCCAAAAGAAGGTGTGACATGACAAGTTAGTATATAAAACATTGCAAAGCATAGTTATTAACCATTTCCATCCATAACATACACATTCATAAGCATACATTTATTATGTTAGAGTCATTAACTAAACATATTAAAAGTGCTCAAATAAAGTTTGAATACCATAATAGGTCATACTAGGACCAAGGTTCGTGATGCTTATACCATAAAATTTAACTAAAATCTACAATGTAATTGATAATAGAAAGACAAATTAGAGACCTATCACCTCCATCCACTATCCATATCACCCCTAGCTCACAATCTAGTTACCCTATTGTAAATCAGGATCAACAAAGGCACACATCCTTGAGAACCTTCCAACCATCCATCTACTTGAACCCATCCAAAATACATTCAATCATTTCCTATCCATCCATGAATCCCATTCCGAACCCTAGAAGCAATTTGGATGCCAAGCATATAATTCATAAGTACAAAAATCCATATACATCAAAAGATCAACATGTCCCATCTAAAAGATATATCAAATCAAAGAAAAAATTGTTCCAAAAGCAAAAAGTAAAATTAAAAAAACGTGTGGATTCCTAAGTCACTCATAGAAGAAATGCATTCCAAAGAACCATAAAGGAAAAAAACAAATAAAAACCCATGTGCTTTTCGAAGTCGCTCATAAAACATTGTATCCTAAAGAAAAATCAAAATTGGCATCCAAACTTGTTATTCCAAAGGCTTCTTTCATTCCTCTATCTAAATATCTCCCACCTTTCTAACCTATTTTGGGTCTCTATGTCCCAAAATCTACTATTCTAGATACTCCATCACCTCCTTCATCCTCCATCAAAATCTCAAAATCCAAAATCGGATTTTCCTTCATCACTCCACCACCCCTCAAGGTGTGTCCAAACATTGATCTTGAAAACATTTCCATCCACTCAAACACAAATCTTCCAGCATCCTATCTATTATCCAACACCTATTTTCCATCATTTCATCCCTCCCATCCAATCATTCACATAAATCCTTTCCCCATTCCAACTTATCATCCATTTCATTTCCCTTTATCATCACCCTACCGACATCTTTGAGCATACCTTCAATAGCCATGGTCCATTGTAGCACATATTTAAAGGGTACCACCCAAAGAATGAGATTCTTGAGTGCTTCAACCATCTCCTATCATGCATCCATTATTCTCAAAAAAAGTCAAAAAATAAAGAGAAATAATTCGTCCATTGATGAAACCACTTTTTGTGGCTTCTTGGGCAAGTACCGTGATGAAAACCTAGCAAACATGCCTCATGTGTAATCCATCATCCCCTTGCACTCTACACTTTGGGGCAAGTTTCATCCACTCTATCCTACCTACCACATCTCCCCTTATCCCTCATCCACTATCCATCACCCTATCTACATCCATATCCCCTTTTCCACCTTTGATCTTGATAAGGCTAACGATCTCCATAAGAATCATGCATCCTATTAGCTTCATCGTATCCATACCTTGCGCTCTGTATCCCTTATTCTATCCATTTCTTACTTTCATAATCCATTATCACCTTTGATCTTGCTTATATTTTTCATATCCTATCTCCATCCCATCCACATCCATACCTTGATCTTGATTAAACTCAAGGACATAAAATGCAAAAAATATTTTTAGAATCTTCTTGACATGTCCATTCTTGTGCACCACATGCCATTTAATGCACCATTCCATCACCTTGTAGTGACATATCTAGTGCCTAAGATTGGATAAACATGTCATCCCATTGCGAGATAGTTCTTGAAAATCAAATCAGTTCTGATTCCATAAAAAGCCACCTCCATCTTTCACCTATCCATTTCCTTCCCACTAATTCATTCATCCATTCATAATTTTTTACGTCGTGCTAGATATTGGGGCCAAACAAATACATCTTTTTTGAGAATAAATACTGACATGTGTCTTTTACCTCAATCATTAATCCAAACATCTTTCAAAATGTCCTTAAAAAAATCCAAAAACATTGAAAAAAGTCCTCTAAAATTTAAAAAAAAAACATAAAATGTCTTTAAAAAATCCAAAAAAAATATAAAACATCCTTGGTATAGTGTTCACAAAAAAAGATATTTTAATAATAGATATAGTCTACCATGGACATGGTTGTGTGGTTAGAAGCATTGGGTACAACTTGTACATGCTTGGTTGATATAAAGTCTCAAAGGGCATTGTTGGTGAGAGATATTCTTATGTATTTTTGTTTAAGATAACCTATTGAGTACTCAGGTATCAAATGAGGTGATTATGAATATCATTTGATAGGTTGATCTGGAGGGAAATGACATTTACCCATTGTATTTGTAGTTGGTAGTATGTATACTTGCAATCCTTGTTTGTTGATCCAAATTATTGATAAATGACCATGCTACATAAAGGAGAAAGTTAATTTATTATTGAATATGTTTTTCTTGAACTTCTTGGATGTGATCCATGAGACTATTTCACACCTCTTTGTAATTAATATACAAGAGATTGTGACTAGGAATTTGTAAATTGAAAAAATGAACCAAAAATCTTGTGGAAAAAATGGAAAGTTTGAAGTAGGTATGTTGGTTGAACTTAAATGATTCATTTGAGTGATGCAATCCCTAGCCATTAATACATAGAAATCTCGGCCATAGTAGTAAATAATCGATATTCATTGATATCAGTATAAGTACATGATTACCAACAACATTTCTAAGTGTCATCCTGTTGGCATTATGTGAACTGGCATGAGCCTTATGTGAACTGGCATGAAGACATAATGATATTGTATGTTGTCATTGATGTCAATATGGGACATAGTGTGAACCAACACGTGATAAGTGAAGAGAGAGGAACCGGCATATGTGTGAACTGGTTTATATGCCAAAGTGAAGCGGCATATTTGTTCAAGGTGAACCGACATGAAGTTATGGGAACCGGCACATGGAAGCACTGTATGACTACCAATTGGTAGGCAGCTTCCACTTCGGGGTTTCCGGTTGGAGTACCTCAAGTCTGTGTGACTCAATCGGCGATCTTTGTGTGATGAGTTAGCAGTATGATGGAGGACAGATCGTGTTGCCACGTAAGCTCTGTGTGCGTGAAGGATCTTGCATGAAGATGACTATTCCTATCTACCTCGGGAATTTGTGAAGTCTATCAAACGGTGATAACGCATGATGGGTTATCAGCCACCATGAAAACGGTGGATAATGGATGATGGAGAATGTCTTGAGATCGATTCAAGATTGTTGCATTTAATGCAGCATGATTCAACGGTTAGGATCAAACCGTTTGAATTGCTTAACCTAACAGGTTTAGGGTTTAGGGTTTTTGCTACTGACCTGTATGTCTCCTATAAGGTTGATGTTGGGTTTCTTTCTGAGGTTGTTGGCAAAAGTTGTGAGTGTGTATCCAAGGAAAGTGATACGTGATTCTTGCCAGACCAAAGGAGAGAAGAGATACCTGCAAAGTGAATGTGCAGAAGGAAAAGAGGAGCCTAAACAGATCTGCATTAGCATTAAGTATTGTTAACAGATCATTGTAATACCTGTTGATCTCTAACCACTTCAACAGTTGTAAAATCCCCTAACAGGGTAGCCTTAACTGGCTTGATTCAAAATCCCTTAAATCGGGTGGTCTTAACTGGCTTGTTTCAAATCCCTTAACCGGGTAACTCAAGGCTAATGAGTTATGAGAAGCTAGAGAAGCTTAGGAGATCCTTTCAGCTATTGAGTTCTTGAAATCCTCTAACAAGGTGACCCTACCGGGTTTAACCCTTAACCGGGTATCCCTTAACCGGGTGATCCTTAACAGGATCGGTTCTTACCAGAACCTATTGTAATGTCCTTAACCGGACAAGGCTCCTAACAGAGCGGACTTCTAAAGAGTTCAAAAACAGCTTGTGGGTATTCATCCCCACCGTTGTTTTTCCCAGTTGAGTTTCCACGTGAAAATTATGTGTATCATGTGAAATGCTTCTGTCTTGTGATGCTTTGTTTTATCTGTTAAGCACATGAAGGTTCTATGTTTTATGCCTGCCTATAAAACATATTGAACTCATTGTTGTGAAGATAAAACATATTGAACTCATTGTTGTGAAGATCTGATGGTCAAGTTTACTGGTTTATGCATGAGAATATAATGATACTGTAGTATTGAGTTAAGAGGAAAGCTTATTGAGTGACTGGTTCATGACTGATTGAGCTATACTGAATGTTACTGGTTGCACTCTGTTTTACCGGTATCCCTGTTTATCAGTCATTTGGGGTATTTGCTGTCAAACTGGTTTTTGACTGTATTTGTGTTTGTACTGATTCACACCCCCCCCCCTCTCAGTACTGGTTCGGTACTAGTGGTTCATCATTGAGTTATCACATCCTTTATTGAAAATTGATACCAAAAGAGAGGATATTGTATGGAACATTGTGGTAGTTCATATTTTTGCATCCTTTGGTATCCTAGACTTATAAGGATTGGGAAGACTTGATTCATCACAATAAGCTTAGTCGAATGTTTGAAACTCAGACAAAAGAAAAATTGAACAACATATGAGGTAATTGGAAAAAAAAAATCATTTTTGAACTTATGTAATGAGGTCTCATACACCAAATTGGTGTCTCACTTGGTGGTGAGCTAAACAAATCATATTGTGATTGTTTCTAGACATCAACTCTAAAGGAAATTCAGCTATAAAGTATTCTAAAACAGGATTTTGAACTTACAATTTTGTGTGATGTAATGTTTCCATAACAACATAAATACATTTATTGTAATAGCAAGTGCAACAAGCAAGTGTTGTAGATTATTTTTCATGTAAGTAATGAATGTAGTTATATCATATGTTTAGCTAAACATTATGGTTAAGCTAAATCACATTATCGTTTGATCTAGTTAGTCTTGTTACTAGGCTTATTCATAAGATGAAAAGCATTAGTAGAATTATTTACATAAATCGCATAATCTGTATATCTAAAAGAGTTTCAAGTATCTGAGGAAACATAGAGTGTAGAGGAATCTTAAAAATGTATTTAAAACCATAAATTGTTCTTGAAACTTTGTTCAAATGATAACCCTTCTCTTCAAAGAAAGGAATTATTATTCTAATCAAAATCTAGTAAGTTGAGTTGTGGAGATAGTTGCTCATGTGTGTTTGAGATTCTTGTAAAATTATTTTTGAGTTTTATTCCTCGTTGTGTCACCTTTTCAAAACATCCAAAAATATTAAACTTTTAATTTTGGCCAAGGGACGTGAAGATAATGATTGTTTAAACACGACCCTTTTTCACTGCAATCAACAAGTTGAAGACTATTGGTTAATTTATAAGTTTCAACCACATGATTATGAAAAACAACTATTATTGTTTGTAATGGTATGGTTATATTAGACAGTTCAGATAACCGGAAGACAACTAAGGAGGGGGGGGGGGGTGAATCAGTTGTCTCAGATTACAGGAACATTCAACAATTAAAACTTTAATATCGGAATAATAGTTAATCAATTAAGCATAAACAATAATCATAGAATAAAAGCCATCCACACAACACCAAGATTTGTACATGGAAAACCACGGTGGCAAGCCTACCCACAATCAGATAATACTTCTACAGTAAGTATGTGAATTACAATGAAGGGGCCTATACTTGCAGGAAGGCCAACAACCTAGAGCACACTGCTCATCACAAAATGAGCCTCACTGACTACACATAAATCCATACTACAATTCAGAGAATTGTTGAACTGCAAAAGATAGCATCTCCTATGCCTGAGTACAATTCCGGTTAAGCTCAATATTGGAGGAGTAAATCCTCTTACATAAACCCAATTCAATTTCCAATGATCGACCAACTCCTCTACCTGACTAATATTACATTTACTTGCACATTACTTTCCTTGACCATGACCTTTTTCATTGATCGTGATGATCTACAATGAGATCTTACATATATTTATACAAACCCTCACCCATAAACAATTAGGTGAGCCACCAGACAATAAACCAATTACATAATTACAAACCATGACGACCTTAGACCAAACAAGTAATATCAACACATAAGACATTCCAAAAATACATCAATAGGTCTTATCCACACATTACATTAAAGTCGGTCCATAACCTAGATCAACCGGGACCAAGTATAGGTCCACACACTTCAGCAATGGTCTCCAAACACCAAGTCTTGAACATGATCATCAACAACATCTTGAAACTCCATCAAAAGCTACACCAATACCACTTATGCAATTCATCAAAGATCTTGGTGCAGGAGCACCCTTCTAAAGTCTTCCACCATTTGATTTTGTTGGGATTTTGCTTCTTTAAGAAGCCATGTAAATGTAATAAGAGCCAAGAGCTCATTGGTTTTGTTTAGGTCCTAGTTTAGGTCCTAGGTTCACAAGTCTAGGTTGAGTTTTCTTTTGGAGTAGAAGGTATGTGTGTCCATTGATGTGTTTGGGGTCCTTTTAGCATAGTTGTGTCCATAGGATAGCCCAATGTAGGCCTAAAAGTCAAGAAAAGCAACATTGCAAAAGTTGCTCAAAAGTTGCAAAAAGTTGCATGACAACTTTTCAAAGTTGTCATGCAACTTTTCCACCTAATAGGTCATAACCTTAGCTTGGCATTGGGAACCCTAACCCTAGCACACAAACCGATGCAAAGACATTATAAATTGGTGCAAACCCTAAAATGAGGGGTTGGATGTTAGATTGTATAGCCAAAGGAAAAAGACCTTGACTGTGACTGTCTTTTGGGTGCCAGTCGGCACAAATGGAGCAATGAAGGATTGTTAATGGATTGTTCTGGAACCTAAACTATATTGGGGGTCTTGTTGAGTGTTGACACATTCATTTTGAGCACTTAGATTAAGTTTGTTTTACAATTTTTGGTGTGTTTGTAAATATTTTGTAAATTTCTTCCTTACTGTCCAGTTTTGGACTGTTTTGTGTAAATGGGTTGACAACTCCTATTCCCATTATGGAAACACCATGAAACCATGGGGAATAGGAGTGCAAACCTTGTACAGTATCTCAGAGGAAGCAAGGCCCTTGAAGATGCAGGAAAGCCTTTCAAAGACCCACTCCTAGGCGAGACTGGTTTGTGCCCAGCTAGGAAGGGTCAAGATTTCAGAGGTCCGTGAGAGCAAGGAAGGACAAGGAAGGAGGAACCCTTTGAAGAAGTTGTAGAGGGGTGTGTGGAGCATCATTGGTGAGAAAGAGGAGCTTCCACCAATCCAGACAAGGTGGTGAAGACAACAAACCATCACTGTGACCCTGGCAGGCCTAAAAACCCTTAAAAACCCTAAAAAAAACCCTTAAATTCACCTAGGGCAGTGTACGGACACTTGGGGACCCAAAACTAGGAAAACCCTTGAGCCTTGGTCAAATCAATAACAATCCCTTTGGGGAGTTTCACAAGTTTTGGCATTGTTTGCAAGAAGAAGCCCTAAAAGTCCGGAGTGGAGGCCTAATAGGGGCACATTCCTTGTAGCCCTATTTTGTAAGAAAGAAGCAAAATAGTGAGATTGGTAACAAGTAGGAAGGTGAAAACTTCTTGGGGGCACATGAATGGATGGAGAAAAATGTCAAAGACCTGTCTTATCCTTGCTAGGACCTGAGAAGGTGTAGGAAGAGTTAAACCCTTATTAGCCTATGTAAGGGTTTTTGAAGCTTGTGAGTAGGTGAGAGCTTAGGAGAATAATCACATGTTGTTGGTGGGTGGATTGGGCAAGGTGAGGGGATTCCACAAGCAAGGGAACTCCTAGAGACCCTAGGGTGTGGTTGGATCACCTAGTGATCCAAGGGGAGGATCAAAGGGCATAGGCTAGGCTAGTCTATCCCATTTCCATTCCCATCAGATTGGTATCAGAGCAGGTTAAAGATTTGGTGGACCGTGCATGTCTCTATATTTTGGTGAATCAGTAGGGGAGAACATAATGGTCACTAACGTAGAGCTGGCTAGGGAGGTAGAAGAGCAAAAGGAGAAAAATAGACTCCTTGAAGATGCTATGAGTGAGATAAGGAACAAGCTGCAAGAAGTGGTTGATCATAGAGCACAAGAACTCTGGGGTGCGGACACTAGTGACAGAGGCAAGAAAGTTATTGATATAGACGACATCATACCTGAACCAGACCCCTTAATCAATGAAGAACCTTTTGTAAAGGCCATCAAAGCTTTGAATACAAAAGCTTTTGAAGGATTGCCACATTTCAGTGGAAGGATGGATATTGACACCGTCATGGAATGGATTGAGGGTATGGAGAACCATTTTGAGTGTGAAGGTGTGACAGAAGCCCAAAAGGTTAAGGTTGCCAAATCAAGACTAAGAGGAGCAGCCTTGACATGGTGGAAGTACTTGCAAGAGGAGAGAATTAGCATGGGGAAGCTACCTATTGCAAACTAGAAGGCCATGGTGAGTAAGATCAAGGAGAATTACTTGCCAAAGGATTATGAAGTCCAACTTCATAAGAAGAGACAGGGATTGAAGCAAAAAGATCTTGATGCGGCCTCTTACATGGAGGAGTTTTAGAAGCTTTGTCTTAGATCCAAAGTCCAAGAAGAGGAATCTATCAAGGTGGCTAGGTATCTAAGTGGCCTAAAGTGGAACATCCAAGAGGAGATAAGCCTATGGACTCCTACCACTATCCAAAAGTGTCATCAGGTTGCTGCTAAGGTGGAAGAGAGTAACAAAAGGAAGGGAGACTCCAACAACAGGAGTAGAGGTAGAGGTAGAGATCAAATGAGTCACCGAGGTGGTTACCAAAGCAAGGCAAGTGAGCAAAGGAATCAAGGAGAGTCCAAATTGACTGAGCATAACATTGAAACCACTCTTAGAGGAGGCCATTCTTGAGGAAGAGGTGCACAAGGGGGCCCAAATAGGGGCAGAGGTACCGGCAGGGGTAATTCCTACTTTGCAACCATGAAATGCTATAATTGTGGTCAATTTGGACACCTGACCTATAGATGCTCTGACAAGCCTACCTCATCAAACAGTGGAAAGAGGGTTGCTTATGCCCATGAAGACACATCAAGCAGCAAAACACCTGAGGTGGACCATATTGAATTAGAGATTGGAGAAAATGTGATGTTCAATAGGGTCTTGATAAGACAACTGGTTAAGGATGAACCTAAGCATAGGAGAGCATTGTTTAGGGTGAGATGCAAAATCATTGGTAAGGTTTGCAAGGTGATAGTTGATTCAAGGTCAACTGATAACATCGTATCAGATGAGGCAGCCAAGAAGTTGAAACTCACAAAGACACCCCACACTAGCCCTTAGAAGGTGACATGGTTATCAAGGATAGAGTGTGCTTGTTAATGAACAGACTTGGGTAGAGTTCTCTATTGGAGGATACAAGGATAAGATCCTTTGTGACGTGTTACCCATGGATGCTTATCATCTGCTGCTAGGTAGACCCTGGCAATTTGATAGGAAGGTGATCTATGATGGAGAGGAGAACTCCATTTCCTTCAAGAAGGACAACAGAACCTATAAGATTTAGTCTCTGATAGAGAATGATGAGGGAACCTCAAGAACACCTAGTGTCTTACTTAATACTGGTAAAGAGTTCTTACACCTGCTGCATGAAGAAGAGATAGTGGGATGTGCCATCTTTATGAAGCCAAAGGAGGAGGAAGATAAGTTGCAGACAAAGGTACCTAAGGAGGTAAAGCAAATGTTGCAAGAATATAAAGACATAGTGAGTGATGGAGCACCTGCAACACTTCCACCAAGAAGGTCTATAAGCCATCAAATAGACTTTGTACCCGGTGCATCCCTACCCAATAAAGCAGCATATAAGCTCACACCTGATCAAAACAAGGAGGTGGCAAGGCAAATGCAGGAGTTGTTGGATCAAGGACTGATCAAGAAGAGCATCAGCCCATGTGCAGTCCCGATAGTACTAGCAACAAAGAAGGGAGGCAAGTGGAGACTTTGCACTGATTCAAGGGCAATCAATAGGATCACCATAAGGTACAGATTTCCTATTCCTAGAATAGAGGATTTGATGGACTATTTAGGAGGTGCCATGTATTTTACTAAGTTGGACCTTAAAAGTAGTTATCATCAAATTAGGATTAAGGAGGGTGATGAGTGGAAGATCACTTTTAAGACCACAGAAGGGTTGTATGAATGGCTTGTGATGCCATTCGGACTTACCAATGCCCCAAGCACCTTCATGAGGTTGATGAATGAGGTGTTGAAGGACTTCACAGGTAGATTTGTGGTGGTGTACTTAGATGACATACTCATCTATAGCAGAACCAAAGAGGAGCACCTAGAACATTTGAGGTTAGTCCTAGAGAGGTTGCATGAAGAGAAGTTGGCAATCAACTTAGAAAAGTGTGACTTTTTGAAGCAAGAGTTAGTCTACTTAGGGTTTGTGGTGTCTAAGGGAACCTTGAAGATGGATCCAAGCAAAGTGGAGGCAATCTTGAATTGGCCTGCCCCTAAAACAGGGACTGAAGTTAGGAGTTTCCATGGTTTAACCCAATTCTATAGAAAGTTTGTGAGGAACTTCAGTGACATATGTGCACCAGTACTTGACACCATAAAAGGAGGCCTTAAAACTAAGTTCAAATGGACTGAACAAGCTGATGAAGCATTCCAATTATTGAAGCAAGAAGTAGCCACAAAACCCATCCTACTCTTACCTACTTTTGACAAGCTATTCACATTGGAATGTGATGCAAGTGGAATTGCAGTAGGGGGTGTATTGAGTCAAGAGGGAAGGCCTGTGGCATTTTTCAGTGAGAAGCTTAATGAGGCAAAGAAGAGGTATTCAACATATGATCTAGAGTTGTATGCACTAGTTCAGTCTCTCAAGAAGTGGAGGCATTACCTACTCCCAAAAGAATTTGTTGTGTTCATAGATAACTAGGCTTTGAGTTACATTAACACTCAAGAGAAGCTTAGCAATAGACATTTGAAGTGGATGGAGTACCTTCAATCCTTTACCTTTACCATCAAGCATAAAAAGGGGCAACTTAACAAGGTGGGAGATGCTTTAAGCTGGAAGTTATTGATTGTCCAAGAATTACAATTGCAGAGCATAGGGATAGAAGGTTTCAAGGATCTCTATGAAGAAGATGAAGACTTCTCCTTAGCCTACAAGGTCTGCAAGGAGTTTGAGAATCATTTTCATGGTGAGTAAGCAGATTGCACTCTTCAAAATGGTCTCTTGTTCAAAGGCAATCAATTATGTGTGCCTAGAGGATCCATGAGAGAAAATCTCACACAAGAGAAACACAATGGAAGCCTAAGTGGACACTTTGGAATCAATAAAACTTTGGATCTAGTACAGAGATACTACCATTGGCCTAGGTTGCCAAGGGATGTGAGAAGGTATGTGGAGCAATGTGGTGTGTGTCAAAGGGCAAATGGAGGATCAAGCAATGCAGGCCTCTATCAGCCATTACCGGTCCCAAATAGGCCTTGGGAGTGTGTGAGCATGGAATTTGTGGTAGGACTCCCCTTGACAAAGACAAGTATGGATAGCATCTATGTGGTGGTAGACAAATTTTCTAAGATGAGCCATTTTATTCCATATAGAAATACTCATTATGCTAGTTATATTGCACATCTCTAATTTAAGGAGATTGTAAGGATTCATGGACTCCCATTAAGTATTTTTCAGATAGGGATAGCAAGTTCATGGGCCATTTTTGGCAAACCTTATGGAGAAGACTAGGGACTAATTTATCATTGAACTCAGCTTACCATCCACAAACTGATGGTCAAACTAAAGTCATTAATAGGGTGTTAGGCAACTTGTTGAGGTGTCTAACCAAGGAGTATGGGCAGACTTGGGATCTAGTTAGTCCACAAGCTAAGTATGCCTACAATGATAGTGTAAATAGGACCACTGGAAGGAGTCCTTTTGAGGTTGTCTATGGCAGACATCCAAGAGGGGTGTGTGAACTAAGAGAACTTGGTTCCATGGAGATGAAGAGTGGGCAAGCAGAGGACTTCACTCAAACCATCAAGGAAGTCCAAGAACAGGTCAAGAGAGCCATCCTAGAGTCTACTCAAAAACTAAAAGCTAAAGTGGATGAAAAAAGGAGAGAGGTTCAGTTCAAAGTGGGTGACTATGTGATGGTCCATTTAAGTAAAGCTAGAATGCAAAGCAGCAAGCCTACTAAGCTACAAATGAAGAGGGTAGGATCTTGTAGAATTCTGTCCAAATATGGTAAGAACGCCTACAAGGTGGATCTTCCTTCATATTTGGCTATATCACCAGTCTTCAATGTTGCTGATTTGATATTATACAAAGGTGAAATAGCAAGGCAAACTAAGAATCAAGCCAAGGTGCTGCAGGACTTGGATGTGAATGCCTTGCCTCAAGTGAAGCAGCCCATGGCAGAGGAGATCTTGGAGTCAAGGGTGAAGAAATCTACTAGACACCAGGTATACATGGAACACTTGGTGAAGTGGGCAGGTCAACCTGAGTCTGAAGTCACTTGGGTTGAAGAGGGCAGGTTCAAGAAACTTGGTATTGACCCAACTCTCATCTCTCCCCTAGTTCCTTAATTTTGTGTAGAGGGGGAGTATGGTGTAGGAACACCCTTCTAAGGTCTTCCACCATTTGAGTTTGTTGGGATTTTTCTTCTTTAAGAAGCCATGTAAATGTAATAAGAGCCAAGAGCTCATTGGTTTTGTTTAGGTCCTAGGTTCACAAGTCTAGGTTGAGTTTTCTTTTGGAGTAGAGAGTATGTGTTCCCATTGATGTGTTTGGGGTCCTTTTAGCATAGTTGTGTCCATAGGATAGCCCAATGTAGACCTAAAAGTCAAGAAAAGCAACATTGCAAAAGTTGCTCAAAAGTTGCAAAAAGTTGCATGACAACTTTTCAAAGTTGTCATGCAACTTTTCCACCTAATAGGTCATAACCTTAGATTAGCATTGTGAACCCTAAACCTGACACACAAAATGAGGCAAAGACATTATAAATTCGTGCAAACCCTAAAATGAGGGGTTGGATGTTAGATTATACGGCCAAAGGAAAAAGACCTTGACTGTGACTGTGTTTTGGGTGTCAGTCGGCACAAATGGAGCAATGAAGGATTGTTAATGGATTGTTCTGGAATCTAAACCATATTAAGGGTCTTTTTGAGTGTTGACACATTCATTTTGAGCACTTATATTAAGTTTGTTTTACAAGTTTTGGTGTGTTTGTAAATATTTTGTAAATTTCTTCCTTACTGTCCAGTTTTGGATTGTTTTGTGTAAATGGGTTGACAACTCCTATCCCCATTGTGGAAATACCATGAAACCATGGGGAATAGGAGTGCAGACCCTGTACAATATCTCAGAGGAAGCAAGGCCCTTGAAGATGCAGGAAAGCCTTTCAAAGACCCACTCCTAGGCGAGACTGGTTTGTGCCCAGCTAGGAAGGGTCAAGATTTCAAAGGTTCGTGAGAGAAAGGAAGGACAAGGAAGGAGGCACCATTTGGAGGAGTTGTAGAGGGGTGTGTGGAGAATCATCGGTGAGAAGGAGGAGCTTCCACCAATCTAGACAAGGTGGTGAAGACAACAAACCATCACTGTGACCCTGACAGGCCTAAAAACCCTTAAAAACCCTAAAAAAAAACCTTAAATTCACCTAGGGCAGTGTACAGACACTTGGGAACCCAAAACTAGGAAAATCCTTGAGCCTTGGGCAAATGAATAGCAGTCCCTTTGGGGAGTTTCACAAGTTTTGGCATTGTTTGCAAGAAGAAGCCTTAAAAGTCCAGAGTGGAGGCCTAATAGGGGCACATTCCTTGTAGCCCTATTTTGTAGGAAAGAAGCAAAATAGTGAGATCCGTAACAAGTAGGAAGGTAAAAACCTCTTAGGGGCACATGAATGGATGGAGAAAAATGTCAAAGACCTATCTTATCCTTGCTAGGACTTGAGAAGGTGTAGGAAGAGTTAAACCCTTATTAGCCTATGTAAGGGTTTTTGAAGCTTGTGAGTAGGTGAGAGCTTAGGAGAAGAATCACATGTTGTTGGTGGGTGGATTGGGCAAGGTGAGGGGATTCCACAAGCAAGGGAAGTCCTAGAGACCCTAGGGTGTGGTTGGAACACCTGGTGATCCAAGGGGAAGATCAAAGGGCATATACTAGGCTAGTCTATCCCATTTCCATTCCCATCAGATCTCCATCAAAATCTCTGTCGGTGAAACCCTCGTCAGAACCAAAAGCCAATCTTCTTAGCAAGCAGGATAACATCCAACCACCAGACCAAAACCAACTGACTAAATGTGAGTATAAGTATCATGAACATGCCAATTCCATCACTAGACTATATCGGAGCCTACCAAATCATACCGGATCCAAGTTAACCAGAAATCACTTAACCTACCAAGACCAGAAGGGTGTCGGTAAAGAATCCAAAAAGCTAGTGTTGACATCAATGACAAAACATCAATGCAACACATAATCAATTCCACCAAATGGCCAACATGTTATACACGAGTGAAAATTATTAAATAGGTTTTAATCTTTTCATGATTTTCTTTCCATGTTTATGATGAGATAACCTACAACCATATAATTCATAAGGAGGAAATAAAATCCTCTATATCCCTTGCCACATTGTATTGAGTGGATTTGGAAGGTGTACATTGTGTTGTGGGATTATTTTTGTTTGTGGACTAATTGAATTTCAACTATTCCCCTTGGTGAATTAATTTGTAGATATTACCACTTGAAATACATTGTTTAAGTTAAATATTATAAGAAGTAAATGTCAATTAAAATGATTTTTTTAGTGTTGTTTATCTATCTTAATGATTTTCTAGACATCAGAGTGATATGATTAGGACACATCCTGTTTCAAACCTTGGTTGTTAATAATTCACACCCACGAGTGCATTAATTATAGTGAGTTACATTCTCTTCCATGAAAATGTGTCCAATGGAGATATGTGTTGCATGAGCATACATATATGCTATCTTGATAGTGATAAACTAGATTTCATCATGCATGTTGACTCCTACTAAGTGTAATAGGTTGATGTAGAAAATTCAATGCATGTAGCTCAATGGACCAATAGATCCCTTATCAAGTAACCTATTGTCTCATAAAGGTTCACTTAATTATTGATTAGGGATGTGTTTTATTGGATGATGTTAGCACTATATGTGCAATTGAGGGCTCCCTAAGTTATCCTATTAGTTGCATATATAAAATTAACTTAAAACTATAACTTCAATTGGAAGCAAAACAATGCTAAAAGTAAGCCTAATGTTATAGTAGTTGCTGCAAATCATTGGTAGATTGACACAATGGTTGTGGGTGATTCTTACTATGACTATGCTGCAACTTAAGGCACAAAACTTTATTCTATCAATGCTACCAATTGATCATCACAAATATAACTCTAATGAAATAAAAATAACACTTAATCTATCAAAGTAACTACTAATATAACTAACATTAATACTAACAATCTAAACTACAAAGAGAGTTATAGTACCTCAAGTGGTCCTTGCTTGAGTGTTGTAACCATTAATAAAAAATGCTCGATCTACCTTAGAGTATCATCAACATTCCATTATTAAATATTCAATATATACATAAGTTTATAATAACACAAGATCTAATAACTAAATGACTAATATATTCTTAGTAACCTCAAACTCTGACAGGATCTAGAATTTATACATGAATGTCAAGAGTGGATTACTTTATGACTCTAGACAACCTTACTAACAATGGTCAATACTTCATGAAAATCAAGACGAACTATTCTTTTTCATAACTAATAATGACAACCTAACTAACAAGAGTTGATGGTAACATAATTCTAATCGAACTCATATTATATTTGAAGAACAATCAAAATAGGGAATGTGTAGGATAAATCAAATATCATTATTCTGAAATGTGGATTAAACTATTTTTCATCCCTTTGTTGAATTTTGTCAACCTTAAACAATAATGAACTCATCCCAATCTCTCAAATAATGACAAACAATATTCATCAATAAGTAACATTGTATGGTTTATTGGCTCCCACCTGATAATATCACCACCCATTTCTGCTCAAAAGCTTCTTGACTTACTCTAAACTTTGAATTCTCCCGATTTGTTGGTGAATTACTGCAATTACTCTTTTGTTCTTCTCTTTTAGACTAGCCTATAATGAAAACAATGCATGTATCTTCAACTAATGGAAACTCCTAAACTAAAACCAACTTGTGTGGAGTACTGGTTGTAAATAAGTTCACAAATCAAGTCTAGAGATTACCAAATAATTATTACTTTCATGTCCACATAAGATATTCATTCAATATGAGAAATCTAACCCCCCAACTAAAAGGTCCATTTGTCCTCAAATGATTTTACGAGGTGGTAGAAAGTACATAGAATAACAATTTTGTAAGTAATTCAAATGATATATGATCAAATAATAAATAACATGCTTATTAAATGGTATTAATGCAAGTAATACTTGTGATCATGATAAACATGATAGATGGCATGCGAGAAGTGTATTGAGAGTTGGTAATTTGATAGTGTACTAATAGTTGAGTGATTGATTGACTTGTCTTAAGTCCTCAAACTAGCCAAATAGATTGCAATAATGACATGTGTTCATAAAGTAGTAATGATGACAAATGAGTGACTACATTCTTGGAAATGAAAAATGTTATGTACAACTAACAAGAGAAATAGTGTGGTTGCATGTTCATTTTTGTCGAATGTTGTTCCATGTGAGTAGCTAGATTGACAAAATAAATTGACAACGAGAAATTGGTTTTTCTTGTGCATGATCAAGTCCCAACTAAAAAATAGGATCAACAACTACTACAGGTCCCCTATGATGGTAATGTTAGGTGCTCGTTTAGTATTGACCAATAGATTAATGTCTAGTGTGTGCTTGTGATTGTGAGGAAAAGTAGTTATATTTATGAAATGGTTGTGGATGAACCAAGAGGTTCATCCGTACAAGGTGCATGGAATGATGGTGATGGTTGTGATGATGGACCATTATCTTTAGATGAAATGAGTGACATTAGTGGTGTAGGTGGTGAAATGAATTCTTTATGCAGGTAATAAAAATAGGACAACCCTAACATCAAACCCTAACATCAAATGGTAGTAAGCTAAACAACTATGTTGTCTTCTTCTTCATTTTTTGTGAAAATAGGGCAGCCCTTACGAATTTTTCGTAATTTGTTCTCCTTTCTTCATAGTCGAGAAAGTGAGGCATTTTGGTCATCTCGTTTGTCATCGAATGTGTGTTATTCGATGTTGGAATGAGCTCTTTATGTTAAATTTTTTAAATACTAACTTAAAATGCAAACTTCCTTGTTTTGGTGTAAAATCGGGTTTTATCTCCGATTTTGCATTCATCCTTGTTGCTTAATGTTAGAGTATTCAGGTGTTTACTTGATTAATTAAACAATATTTATTTAATTATCTAAGTTCCCTTTATCTCTTTTACACTTAAGCTAACTTTAGGTGCATAATAATTAATTATTTTATTAATTATTATATGCAAGCCTAGGTTTTCTTTTTTAGGGTTTCTTGACCTATTAGAGGATTATTCTTTTCATTGTATTGTAAGGATTATCACATTACACATTTTGTGAATATTGAGCTCTCATCCTTTTGAGCATATTTTCTGTGTATTTGTTTTATCTGTTATTTGCTTCCTTGCTTCTCCTTGTAACAGGTTATTCAGCTTGCAGAGATCATTTGGGCTCCTGTGGTGTTGTGTTTCTCAACTCTCACATGGTATTAGAGCTTTAGATTTGTAGCTATATGTTCTTGTTTTGAGAATTTTTGCATTGGAAGCATATCTGGTGTTTCGGGAAGTTTTTTTATGCACTTAGGGACAGGCCTTTTTTTCTGAGCACTTTGGGCCTAAACGAACCTCACCATCGTGCTCAAGAGGCCCAAAAACCCTTATGATCATATAAAACTTGACCATTTTTTACTCCTGAGCCTCTGGGTGATTTTGGGGCTTGTTCTTCAGATCTGTATATTCGGGGGTTTGTGTAGTTGTTTTTTTCCATTTCTGGGGCTAGCTGATTTTTTGGTACATTTTGGTGCCAAAAGAACCTCACAGTTGGATTCAGAAGGCTGATTCCATGAATTTTGATATATAATTTGCCCATTTTCGGTGATGGGGGTATCTGGGGCATGATTTTTTATTGGCACGTTTTTCAAGGCACAAAAAACTGTATGACTGTACATGCAAATGCGTTAGAAAATTTTCGCCAAAAAAAAAAAAACCCCTTTTTATGCCATGAAAGGGGTTTTTTTATTTTGGCTGTAACTTGGTCATACGGAGGCATTTTTCAATAAATCTTATATCATCGGAAAGCTCTTTCTGAGCTCTATCCAGATCTAGAGGTTTGAAATTTTGATTTTTCTTTTTTTTGATAGTGTATTTTGTTGTCAAAGCCAGAGGTTCCTTTTTGCACTCCGGGAGACATCACTTGAGCATCCATCCGAACTCCTTTTTTCGAAAACTTTATATTGTTGGAAAGTTTGTTCTGTATGCTTTCCAGCCATATGGGTTTTCTTTCCAGATTCTGCTCCATGAATATTTTATTTAATTTTTTGCTTTTCAGCATTCTGGTGGATATCTTGGTTGTTTCAGGTCCTGGGATCTCTTCTCTGAGTAGGATGTCTCGGTTTTGATTCTTCTTTTTGTTTCCAGTCTTATTATCATTGTAGCTTCTTTTATGCAAACACACTGAGATAAAGTGCCATCATGCATTGTTTACTCAGGATCTTGCACATCTTGTGCCTTATTGTACATGTACTACTTTTAAAGTGCCATGAGGGGGTTGATGTTTGCCTTTTGTTTGCCATCTACCTTTGTCCAGTGAGTGTTCCTTCCACGACACTATGTATTGTCTCTGTGCCTTCAATGTTCCTAGTTCTTCATCGTGCAGTTTCTATTGGCCGTTCTTTTTATTATACCTGTCCCTCTCCCTTTTCAACATTATGGGGAGGTTTGTCCTGTTGGTTCTAATGCTTCCTTGGTTCGATTGATCAACTCTTCAGGATTTGGTTTCTCATGCCATCTATATCTTCGAGTTCAGTTGTTTGCCTTTGTTTGCCTTCTGATTTGAGTAGTGTCATTTGAGGGCACTCATACAGATTACAGTCTTCTCTACCTGATCATGTTCTCTTTCAGTGGAGGTTCTTCAGATCAATAGTTATTCTTCGACAGTGTTTGCAGGTTCTTCATGCTTCAGTGATTGTTTTGATCTTCTCTTGTTCCTATCTTTTGGAACATTCTTGTTTGGAGGCTTTTTCAGTCCTTCTTGCTTTTTCCATCTCTGTTTGGAGTAGAGTTTTGTTCCCACGTGGTTTTCTCTATTTCTTCGGTTCATAGAAATTTGGTTGTATTTGGGTACTTGATTTGGCCTTGTTGTCGGGACCCATCTTTCTTGCTTTCAGTAGTTGTTATAGGTTTTAGCTTCTCCCTAAGTCTAGCTTAAGAGGGGGTGTTAGAGTATTTAGGTGTTTACTTGATTAATTAAATAATATTTGTTTAATTATTTAAGTTCCCTTTATCTCTTTTACACTTAAGCTACCTTTACATAATAATTAATTCTTTTATTAATTAATATGTGGAAGCCTAGGTTTTATTTTTTAGGGTTTCTTGATCTATTAGAGGATCATTCTTTTCATTGTATTGTAAGGATTATCACATTACACATTTTGTGAATATTGAGCTCTCATCCTTTTGAGCATATTTTTTTGTGTATTTGTTTAATCTGTTATTTGCTTCCTTGCTTCTCCTTGTAATAGGTTATTCAGCTTGTAGAGATCATTTGGGCTCCTGTGGTGTTGTGTTTCTCAACTCTCACACTTAAGTGTAAAATCGGATTATAAGTGAGACATTACACTTGAATGATTGTCAGTGAGTGCAAATCGGACTTACAAGTCCAATTTGCACTATTTTGGTAATTTAAATGCAATTCAGACCTATAAGTCCGAATTACACTTTGATTATGCACGACTTGTCATTAATATTTTGGAGTTTGTTTTCAACTGGGTCTCTTTATCCTTCTATACTTTGATTAATGTCCCAATCCTTTATTATTGACTAATTTGTGGATTGGAGAATTCAAGTTTTCAAACTTCCTTATTTTCTTTCAGGTATGTATTGTTCTACCCAATTTATTTTAATATTTTTAGCGTGCCCTAGCTGTAAATCAAACTTCCAATTCAATACATCTTTGACGTATCGGATTGTAAATCCGATTTTTGTTTTTGCAATGATCTTATTGGTTATGGTATGGTGGA
Organism: Cryptomeria japonica; assembly: GCF_030272615.1. Taxonomy (NCBI): domain Eukaryota; kingdom Viridiplantae; phylum Streptophyta; class Pinopsida; order Cupressales; family Cupressaceae; genus Cryptomeria; species Cryptomeria japonica. The sequence goes on along the minus strand of NC_081405.1, from coordinate 24,384,487 downwards.
CTGTGTGTCCGTCACACACCATAAACTTGTATGGCGTGGGGCGGGCATACACCTCTCCATACCTGTTTTTCCCTTTTGCATGCAATTCTTTTTATTTACACTAATGCGAGAATAACCCTCGACACCCACCACAATATTAACTATAGTGGTGGTCGGGGATTTATCCCCACGTTCCATTCTTTTCATAGTTGTTGTCGTAGTATATGTGGTGGGCAAGTTTTACCCCCCGATCCCCACCACAGTGTATGATGGTGGTCGGGGTGTTAAACTCGACCACCCTTTCCTTAACATTTGCTCTTCCCATAAGTGTTGAGCGGGGATTAAAGCTCGCTTGACACTGTCATATATGCTATGAAGTGTCGGGTGGAGTTTTACCCCCACCCAACACTCCTTATCATTATTTTTACGTTGAAGTGTCAGTCAGGGTTTAAACCTCGCTCGACACCTGATAATGGTTTTCGGCCCTTCCTAAATAGATGTCGGTCGAAGTTTGAATTCCACCTGACACTTGACTCAAATGATTTACAAATATGTTAAGCGGACTTCTAAGTCCGAATTACATTTCATGACTTGCATCTTTTAGATGTAAATTGGAGTTATAACTTTGATTTACACTGAACTTAGTTTTTTCTAAAGTGCAAATCGGAGTTGTAACTCCGATTCTAAAGTGCAAACCGGAGTTGTAACTCCGATTTACACCTTTTTTCTTTCCCTTTGTAAAATATGCAAATTAAACTTACAAGTTGGATATGCATTATTTTTGGTCTTTGATTTACACTAAGTGTAGACCGGACTTATAAGTCTGATTTGCATTTTGAGCACACACTTGTAAATTGATTAATTTTTTATCAATTTATAATGGATCGATGAATTTTTTGAATAAAATGGAGATTTCTATGGTGGCTAATTGGATCAAATGATGAAATTTTCATGTTGTAGTTGATCTTTTCAAATGTCAGAGCCTTCTCCAAAAAAGAAAACAATGAAGTTTAAAAAGCAAGATATTTATCCAGTGTTTCCTCCTTTTGTATCCTCTAATATTGATAACATTAGAGATACCAAAATTGGTCATGTGGATCTTGAATAATTTCTCAAAAGAGTTCAAGAGCTGCCAATATCATACCTAATGGATCCTAAAATTCATAGTGAGATAGACAAGGTGGCTGCATTTCCCATGTTAGCTCAAAATCCAAAGTTTGTATTGGCTCTTGCCAGTAAATATGATTCCACCACCATATCAGTGAAGGATGCAGATGGGAAAACACTCATCAAGCTTGATGAGGACTTCTTTGATACCATTTTCAAATGTTCACCGATTGATCAATATGAAGATATTGACACGCAATCAACTATTGCATACTTTGACAGAAATTCAGAGAAATGTAGGAAGAACATAAATGATAATTGGTTAAAAACACGTAGGCCTACAACTTCAAGATGGCCTGAGATTCTTCCTCGCAGTGACTTCATTGAGGAGGTCAATGATCTCATTACTCTACTCAATAGAGTAAAAGGCTTCCCAACTTCAAATACCTACCACAAGTGGATGTATCAATATATCCATGTCATAAGGCAAAATAAGAAGAAGATCTTCTGGCGTAAACAAATTGCAGATGCCCTTTGTGAACAGTTGACCAAGGTGCCTACCACCTTGAAATTCTACATGACTTCTTATCTTGTATGTGCAACTACCTCAATGAGACATTTTCTAGGTTTATCAACTGCAAATGACAGGAGTCAAGTTCATGTTTACGAGTATTTCTCTCAATTAACTCTCTCAGAGAGTTTGCATCATTTTAGGAGGGTAAATGATGCTTTCTTTGCTCATGTAATGGTGGAAAATTGGTGAATGATAGATCAAGAGGAAAACTACCCTTTCCCTCAAAGAGAGATGAGAGTCTCACTATTGATTACCCTTCAAACACTTTTCACCATGTTACATTTGGAAGAGGAGAGGATAATTCACTAGATTCAATCTCTCCACACGAAGATGGTAGATTGAATTCTGAATGAAATGGGAATGATAAGTTGATCCCCTTTTCCTCGTTTGAAATGGAAAGGAATTGATTGAATTGTGTAATGCAAAAGTGATAAAGAACTGATTATAACTTGAGATCAGAATATGAGATGAAGTTGTGCACCTGGATCTGGCAGTAATATGTCAAGACAAAGTCACCCTATGAATTTGAGAAAAAGTTGCACGGACCATGGCGAGAATGTACACGGTCCTCGAAAAATCCGCGAAACGAAAAGGGTTTTTCCACCTTTGCAAATGGAGCCCAAATTTGAAAGTACAGTTGTGTACCTACAACCTACACACAAAAAAGAGAGGAAAATGGGTTGGGATTGGGGGTTTGCCTTTAGGTCAAACCCCAGTTTTGGAATTAACCAAGTAATGAAAGAAAGCACTTGCAAGTAGATGTAAATAAAAGACTGAATTGTAAATCACCTCAAGGGAGGTTGTGATAGCAATGTTGATAGAAATGGTTGTGTGGAATTGAATATTGAAATCAATCTCCTCTTCAATGGTTGAATCCTTGACTTGAATGCAACACCTAGCCTTGAAGGGAGACTTGAGAATGCTCAATACTGGAAAGGAATGCTTGAATGCTTGATCTTATGTAAACTTCCCACTCATCCAGCTTCAACTTATGCAAATGAGAGGACAAATTCCCCTTAAATACATGTTAGTGGATTTGATTTTCGTCACAAGCCGACATCGGGGGAGTTTCCCGCCCAATGCACAACCAACAATGCAATCCTAGGAAGGGTCTTGCCCCAAAATAGGGCAGGGATAGGGGTACCACACCCCTGTCCTAGGAGGACAAGGGCACCAGTGCCCCACGCCCCTACCCTAGGGGGGATAGTGGCACCATGCCCCCTTCCTACCCCTTTCTCTAGGGAAGAGTGCGGACGAGGTGATATAGAGGCCAAGAAAGAAGCTATTTTTGAGGGCTGAGCAATCTTCGGTCTCTGATCAGGCTAGAGGATTCAATCTCATGTGTGTGAGGACCCTAATACAGTAAAAAATTGCTAGGGTCACAATTTTATGACACTACATTTAGCCCCCACTTCAATGAGAGTATAAGCGTACACCAATACTGTCGGTAAAGTACAAGGAAACAAGATTGAAAGACTTTTACCACGTCAAGGAGGCAAGATGCACCAAGCCCCCAATGGACTTAGGATCTTACATCTTTGATTGACAAAGTAAAAGGGAAGATTGAGAAGGGGAGAACCATGACTACAAGTAGCAAAGTTCCCTTCACTATGAGTCATGAAAGCAAGGATACAAAAGATTACAAAGAAAAACGAGGTTCAATAAGTAATTCTAAGTATCACAAGAAGGAAAATATGAACAAAGTGTATGCCCCCACGTTAAAGCGATCGCGCACGCCTTATCGGGAGTGATTGCTTTAAGGTAGGATACACCCAAGAGAAAGAGAAGGAAGGGAGCACGTTATCACAAGGATTTAGCCCCCAATCGAGGAATAAATCCAAGGACAATGAACACAAAACACGAGGTAGTGTCACTTTCCTCACGGTCAATATGTTGTATGATAACTCATGTATATCATGTATGTATATGCATATAATAATCTTCATTCCCCAAAGAAGGACACTACCTTAGAAGAAAGGGAAGAGAGGATGTCTTTTGAGTCAAAATGAAAGAGACCAAGAAAAGATCTCAATGCTTTGAATCGTCCCCAAGCAGACATTAAAGGGAACAATAGAAGAACATGGATACACATAGAAGAATGGTCACAAAAGAACAATAAAAGAGAGAGAGAAAGATCTGTAGTACTAATATTGCTAATCTAGCACGACATCCGCCTCCTGATCTTGCTGACCACTATTTCGAGAAGGTGAGAAACATGCCATAGGAGAGACATAAAGCACAATAAATGGAGCTATCACAAGATCCAAACAAGGACTATGCTCATGTTGTAAGTCACTTTGTTTGATTCTAGGAGCTAGGATTAGGGTTTGTAAAAACTCATCCGATAAATGCTTGTCTACATCAACATACTCATACTCACTATCAGAAGCATTAGGAGTTGTATTGCCATTATGAATAACATTTTCACCCATTTCTTCATCAAAATTTAGAGAAAGAGGAGAAAGAACATGAATAGGAGTAAAACCATCACATGTTTTATGCAACTTATGATTTGGAGATGTAAGTTGAACATCTTGCTTAGGAGAAAAGGGAGTCATGTCAACTGTCGGAGTTTGAGGAGATTGAATATTTTGAAGGATAGCTTCACAAGCTCGAACAACGACATCTTCGTCGGTGTTCTCTCGCACAACGCTTCCGTCAAGTCTTAGTGGAAGGCTGAGAAGGAGGAGGAACACTTGAAAAAGTAGGAATGTTTCTCTTCTTGATAGTTTTAGGTTGAGGTCTTTTAGGTTGAGAAAGAGGAGAAGTAGGCCTCTTCTCTTAATAAGAGGAAGGAGGTGGAACTGCACCATAGAAAGGAGGAATATTAGGTGTAGGAAGGAGACCAGGTCCATCATGACGAGGAGGTATAGGTCTAGCCTTAGGAGGAATATTGTTGTTCTCCTTAAGAGAAGGTAAAGTCACATCCATAGGAATAGGTGGACGATCTTCCTTAGGAGGGAGATTAGTTCTATCCGTGAGGGGTGTTAGTGTTGGAAATAAGCCACACTCAAACCGATGATGGACTAGTCCAAGAGGGGCTAGTAGCTCAGTGATAGAGCACTCCAACAACGTATTGAAGGTCCTAGGTTTGAGTCCTAGCTGGTCCATGTCTCAACATGGTATCAGAGCCAAGTCTAGGCTAGGAGTCCCAAGCACACGAGAGGTGTGGCTTAAGGGGGGTGTTAGTGTTGGAAATAAGCCACACCCAGACTGATGATGGACTGGTCCAAGAGGGGCTAGTAGCTCAGTGACAGAGCACTCCAGCAGCGTATAGAAGGTCCTAGGTTTGAGTCCTAGCTGGTCCATGTCTCAACAAGGGGAAGAACCTCATCTTGAAGAATAATAGGAATATCAAGTGTTGGGGATCTAGGTTGACTTAAGGATAAGATCATATCATTCTTCCATTTTTGATAAGATTGAAAAAGAGCATCGCTCCTTGATGGAAGAGATTGAAATTGTTTAGGCCAAAATAGATCAATAGGAACACCGAGGCTTCTTTCGCATGGACAAAATAAGCTATGGTTCACGGTTATGATTTCTCCATTGTGAGGAAATTTCAGACACTTGTGGATTGGAGAAGCAATAGCCTTCATGGAAGATAGCCAAGGATAGCCCAACTTCACATTGAATTGCTCAGAAGAAGGTATGATAAAAAAGTCAACATCCATGGCTTTAGTATGAAATTCAATAGGAAGAGCGATAGAGCCAATGGTAGGACAAGAGAAGCCATCAAATAACTTCACAACTACATAGAAGCATCATATATTGGTTTATGCAATCATAAAGTGAAAATATACTCTTCAGTTATGATATTAACCATGCAAGAGGGATCAATCAGGGCACCGCGACAAGGGATATCCTTAACCTTCACAACTATGTATAAAGGGCCATCGGGTGCTCTAATGGTCTAACTAGGGTCAAATGTAATACAAGGATCCTTAGGCATATCTTGTTTTTCTACCATATTAACCAAGTTTGGAGCCATAGAGGTGAATTCTTCAGAAGAGAAAGAATTAGGTACAATCTCAATAACGTTAGAGGTATGAGAAGGCAAGGGATCAGTGAAAATCTTAATAATTTGATTAGGAGGAGCTACTGATTTATTCCCTTTATCATTCACACCTTCCATAGATATAGCATTATTATCAATCAAGTCTTGAATCTTATTCTTCAATTCAAAACATTTCTCAGTATCATGACCACACTGACGATGAAATTGGCAAAAGGAATTGTTATCAAAATAAGGGGATGCAAGTTTAGAAGGATCAATTTGTTTTATAGGAGGAAGTATGATAACATTTTTGTGCAACAAATGAGACATATTACTATGTAGAGATTCATTCAAGGAAGTAAACTGTCTTTCTCTTTGGAAAAATGCTGAAATAGAAGGCACGCCTGTTGTAGTATTCACATTGTTGTTGTTGATTGCATCATTGAACTTGATGAAGCTTTTTGTTGGTTTGAAATTCGCAAATGGTTGTTGAACACTCTCCCCCTTATCACTCGGAGCCATAGGAGTAGATTGCTTCATTTGACTCACATCTAGTTGATAATTGTGGAGTGTTGCGCACAATTGCGGAAAGGAAGTAAACTCAGACAAAAGAAGCTTTTCCCTGATATATTTTTGTAAATTAGAAATGAAAATTCTTTGAATATCATTATCAGGTACATGAAAAGAAATTTTAGCACACAAATGCTTATATCTACCAATAAAATCAGTCACTTTTTCTTTAACACCTTGTTTACAATGCATTAAATCAGTCAAAGTGATTTTAGGACCAATGTTGTTTTGAAATTGTTGGATGAAAGCATTTGCCAATTGTTGAAAGGAAGTGATAGAATAAGAAGGAAAACATCAATACCATTGTAAATCCTTATCTCTTAGTGTTCTTGTAAACAACTTTGCAAGCAATCTTTGATCATAAGCAAAATTAGTGCACAAGGTTTGAAATGTTTTGACATGCATAAGATGATCACCTTTTCCATTATAGAGTTCCAATTGAGGGATCTCCGCATGTTTAGGTGGCACAACTTTAACAATATCAAAGGTGGGCACACTAAACTTGGATTGACTCATAGAAGCAATTTGTTATTGTAAGGAAGACACAGTTTGAGCAAGATTGTTAATTATCATTTTGGTAGAAGAATTGATGTTAGACATAGGTGATTGGGAAAGTGGTGTGATGTTATTGAAAGAAGGCATGGACTGAGAATAAGGTAGTGGGACATTATGGTAAGTAGGCATTGGTGATGATTGGGTAGGAAAAGGGACACTTAAAGGAGGAATAAATTTGTTGAAGGAATTGCCCCCTCGTGTCACACTAATTGGTTGAGGAATAATAGGAATACTTATGGAAGACATAGGTAACAATAGAGGATTAAATGAAGAAGAGGGATTGCCCCCATGACCCATGGTTGTAGGAATGACATTTTGAGTTGAAGTAGCCATGATGTTGGATGTGAAAGTAGGAATACTAGTCATAGGAGTAGTCAAAGGAATTGAAGGATTGACTTGTGTTGAATGTTATGAATAACCTAGGGTTTTAGCACAACTCTTGATAGGCATGACATTAGAATCAACAATATGTGCAATGCCACACAATATATCAATTCCATTCTTATCACTTTGAATCATGCACTTAAGGCCTTCAATTAATGGAAGAGCTTCACTATTAGGGTATTCTTGGGACATCCAGTGTTGAAAGTTATCAAATTGATTGTCTAATGTGGAAAGTTGATCTAAATAAACCATAGTTAAAGTTTCTTCTTCATCATGGAATCCATCAATGGGGTGAATAGACACATGATTAGGATGGGAAGAATTAGCATGATCCTCATTAAATAAGTCACCCAAATTAGGCTTCATTTCCTCAGTAATTAAACCTTGGGAAGCCTTAATTTTAATGCTTTGTCTAATGGGGATAGGATAGGTAGGACTAATAGTGGTAAAGCTCATGCACTAGAGGGAAAATTTGAATTGTGGAACAAAGCTTACAAAATTGAGTAATACAAAATTTAAGAAAATAATGATTACACCATTTGAACTTTGTTGGAGGAAGGGAATGACACAATTTCCAAAAATGAAAGGAAATTGGAATTTTAAAATTAGGGCCAAGGGAAGACCACTTAATTTTAAAATTAGAATTTTTAAAATCAGGGCAGACTATAATTAACCTCTAAATTTTTAAAAATTTCTTGAAATTTGAAATGTTGAATTTTGAAGGTATTTCCAATTCTAGAGGGATCAAAAATCGATAAAATCAACCAATCTTTTGGATTTAGGCTAGTAAATACAGTCATAACAGTCTCCTAAAATTTCAGGAAAAAAGCCGAGGATCCTGGCAGGAATGCACATGGTCCAACCAACTTTTTTTGAAATTTTCAAGGATGGATATTACGATCATTTTAAAGCTAACCACAAAAAATTGGCAAATTTTACGATCTCTAGATGAGTGAAATGTGAAAATAGGACCCTATTAGGGTTTTGAAGAAAAAGAGGAATTGAATTGCAAATTTGAAAAAGATCAAACCTAATGGATAGGGACACCTTGGAAAATGTTTAGAAAACTGAATTGGATTGAAATTGATTTGAAATTTGCACAAAATCCAATTAAATTTGAAAATTAGGGTTTTATGACCTAAGCACTTAATTTTAAAATTTGAATTTTGGGAAAAAGGGAGGAAATTGAAAATTTGAATTGTAGGAATGAAGACAAATATGAGAACAATCCGAAATATGAAACTTAAATGGAAATCCAATTTTTGCACAAGTTCAAGATGATTTTTAAAAATTAGGGTTTTAACAAGTAACCTCTTAATTTTGTAAATTTTATTTGCAAATTGAACAAGGCAAGGAGGAAATTGAATCTGACAAACAAAACAATTTTCAAATCTAAGATAATGACAAGCATTTTTTTACAAATTACAAGTTCAATTTTAAATTTAAAAACTAGGGTTTTTAATGATTTAACCACTAAGTTTGCAGAAATTTGAAACTTGTAAATGAAAATATGCAATTTTGTTCAAAGGAAAGCATGCAAGATGTCGGGTTCACCAAAATGTAATGGTGGAAAAATGGTGAATGATAGATTAAGAGGAAAACTACCCTTTCCCTCAAAGACAGATGAGAGTCTCATTATTGATTACCCTTCAAACACTTTTCACCATGTTACATTTGGAAGAAAAGAGGATAATTCACTAGATTCAATCTCTCAACACAAAGATGGTAGATTGAATTCTGAATGAAATGGGAATGATAAGTTGATCCCCTCTTCCTTGTTTGAAATGGAAAGGAATTGATTGAATTGTGTAATGCAAAAGTGATAAAGAACTGATTATAACTTGAGATCAAAATGTGGGATGAAGTTGTGCACCTGGATCTGGTAGTAATATGTCGAGACGAAGTCGCCCTACAAATTTGAGAAAAAGTTGCCTAGATTGTGGCGGGAATGTACATGGTCCTTCAAAAAATCTGCGAAACGAAAAGGGTTTTTCCACCTCTGCAAATGAAGCCTGAATCTGAAAGTACAGCTGTGTACCTACAAGCTACACACAAAAAAGAGAGGAAAACAGGTTGGGATTGGGGGTTTGCCTTTAGGTCAAACCCCAGTTTTGGAATTAACCAAGTAATGAAAGAAAGTACTTGCAAGTAGATGTAAATGAAAGAATGAATTGTAAATCACCTCAAGGGAGGTTGTGATAGCAATGTTGATAGAAATAATTGTGTGGAATTGAATATTGAATTCAATCTTCTCTTCAATGGTTGAATCCTTGACTTGAATGCACAACCTAGCCTTGAAGGGAGACTTGAGAATGCTCAATGCTGGAAATGAATGCTTGAATGCTTGATCTTATGTAAACTTCCCACTCATCCAAATTCAACTTATGCAAATGAGAGGATGAATGCCCCTTAAATACATGTTAGTGGATTTGATTTTCGTCACAAGCCGACATCGGGGAAGTTTCCTGCCCAATGCACAACCAACAATGCAACCCTAGGAAGGGTCCTGCCCCAAAATACAGTAGGGACAGGGGTGCCACGCCCCTGTCCTGGGAGGACAGTGGTGCCACGCCCCTGTCCTAGGGGGGGCAGTGGCGCCACGCCCCTGTCCTACCCCTTTCTCCAAGGCAGAGTGCATACAGGGTGATGCAGAGGCCAAGAAAGAAGTTGTTTCTGAGGGCTGAGCAATCTTCGGTCTTCGATCAGGCTAGAGAATTCGATCTCACGTGCGTGAGAACCCTAATGCAGTCAAAAATTGCTAGGGTCGCAATTTTATGACACTACAACTCATTACATGTGTTTGTTTGAAAAGGAGCTTCAAAACAAAACGGTGTTAGATGAAGCATGGAGGGTAGTGAGTGAATATGGTTGCATTTTTCTTCAGTTTCCTACCTTTACATATATCAAAATTGGGTGTTTTGATGGAGAACCATTCATGCTCCCAAGATATCCATTTGATAAGATCATCCTTATGGAGATGGGTTGCCAAATGATTTCCATCCATGAGTGTCAGGTTGGAGCTCGTAAGACGGGTTTGAAGTTCTCCATCTCTATTGGGAGATATTCTATCAATTCTATCTAAAATGCCCATGCCATGGAGGAGGAAATGAGACGAGTGACCATGAAATTCTTCAAGGTCAAAAATTTCTTTGACTATAGGGGCATGAAGAATAAAATTAAGAAAAACTACCCACATATCCACCGAATTGAAGATGTGTGGGTAGATTGCAGGACTGAAGAGGATATCCATAGAATGGATTACTGTCATTTGACAGTAGAGCAAATTGAAAACTTTGATCTTGCTGATGTTCTTGAAGATCTAGAAGAAGATGGTGACATCCTTGATCCTACATATGAAAGAAATAAAGTTGTTGGATTATCTTTGCCTCTTATATAATGGTCCCAAAAGGAGAATACATCCATAAGGATCATATGTCAGAAGATTCTTGATAATACCATTGCATGGTTGAACCTACATGGTGTGTAGATTAAGCCATTCCAGATTGAGTTATTTGAAGAAGATGTTGCGGGTTCCAAGGGGAAAACTTTTGAATTAAGGACCAAGGATAAGCAAGAATCTACGACTTCCAAGGGTCCTAAATTCAAGTTCAGCATTGGAAAAGGTAAAACTCAAGTTGAGTCTTCAACACAAAACACTCAAGTTTCTGATGAAGTTGGAGAAGGAGAATTGAATGAAGATGAACAATTTCAAGAAGAAGAAGAGTTTGATGAAGAGGGATTTTCTATAATTCCAAGAACTTCCTTGTCTCAAGAAACACATGAAAGTATTCCTCCTTTATCATGTGATGTCACAGGAACTAGTTTGGTCACTATCTCTGATATAATTTTTATGAATACCATCGTATCAATTTCCTCATAGGTTCTTGGAATGCATATTATTCCCTCCACTTCCACAAGTGAAACCACTCTTGATACACCTCATGACAACCTAGATACCGTGTTCCTTCCTAATTTATCTAAGGTCACATCTTCTATGTTTGAAGATTTTGATAAGTTCATGTCAGAAACCTAAGTTCCTCCTCAAGTTTCTAATGTTTCTAATCCATTTGTTGTTGTCACCTCAACTCCACCCATTGTTACTACCAATATGCAGTCTCAAGAGTTGGCAACTCTAGTTTTGATTGCTGATGGAAATGAAGATTGCTCATTGCCTCCTTGGTTGGTGTCAAATACTCCTAAGAGGAAAAAGTAAGTTGTCTCACTTGATGACTTTGATTTTAATCAGTTAGTACCAGTCAAGCCTAAGGGTAAGAACAAGGCTAAAACTTTGTCTAGAGTTAGAGTGGATGGATCAAAGAACAAGTATGTGGAGATGACTATTCCTCCTCCAGAGACTGATCTTGATAAAGTTCAACCTTTTGATTATGTGATTAAGAAGATTGACTTGGGCAAGCAAACACATATGGTACAATGAGGAGTAGGTTAATAAAGAGATTAAAGAAACTCGAGTTAATCAACTGACAAAGGTCTTGGTTAAAATCACCAAGTCTTTTGAGGTAATTGAACCAGTCACTTCTTCTGTGGATGAGCAGGTAGTGAAGCAACCTGAACAAATAAGTTCTTGTGGAAGGACGGTAGGAGAATGGATGGACAAGCTTTTGAGTCAAGGGACTCATCTTTTATGTTCAACTGTCACCTTGGTTAATGGATTGGAGGAAGCTAAAATTGAAATTGAAAATACTTTGAATATGTTTTCAATTGAGTTAGAGACACTTGAAAAGGACTTCGATGCTTGGTTGAAGTTAGAAGATTTTCATTTGGATGTACTTGTTGATAATGATGTCATTTACTCAAGGAACATGTACATTGAACATAGGGAAATTCTAGAGCATCGGATGAATACACTTGAGACACTTATCAAGGACTTGAGAAGAGCTCAAAGAGATAGTAATGAGAAAGGAAAAGACATTATGGAGAAAATATCATCTCTTCCTTATACTTTCCTTAATGAAAGCTAGAAGCCTCTTCCTCAGGATAATATTGTGAAGGAGTTTAGTTTGCTGGCTGGTGAAGAAGTTGATAAGAAAGTCTTCTCGATGGCCTCTATTGATAAGTTTATTGATATTCAGGTAAATCTGGATGATTTGGCTTCACTCCTTGGTGCAGGAGCACCCTTCTAAGGTCTTCCTCCTCTTGGTTTTTGTTGGTGTTTTTCTTCTTTAAGAAGCCATTGTAAATATAATAAGAGCCATGAGCTCATTACTTTTAATTAGGTCCTAGTTTAGGTCCTAGGTTCTCAAGTCTTGGTTGAGATTTCTTGTGGAGGAGAGGTTATGTGTGCCATTGATGAGCTTGGGGTCCTTTTAGCATGGGGGTGTCCATAGGATATCCCAAAGTAGGCCTAGGAGTCAAGAAAATCAACTTTACAAAAGTTGCTCAAAAGTTGCATGACAACTTTTCCACCTAATAGGTCAAAAACCTTAGCTTAGCATGGAGAACCCTAATTTTGGCACAAAGATTGAGGAAAGGATGCTATAAATAGTTACAAACCCTAAAATGATGGGTTGGATGTTAGTTTTTTACGGCCCAAGAAAAGAGACCTTGACTATGATTGTGATTTTGTTGCCAGTCGGCACCATGGAGCATCAGAGAGTGATAATGTATCTTTTTGCAGACTAAACTGTGTTGAAAGCTTTATGTTTTGCTTACTCTTCCATTTTGAGCAATTAGTTTTAGAGTGTTGTGCAGGTCTTGAGTCTTTTGTAAATATCTTGTAAAACACTCTTTCACTGTCCAGTTTTGGACTGTTTTGTGTCAATGGGTTAACAACTCCTATCCCCATTGTGGAATCACCATGAAACCATAGGGAATAGGAGTGTAGACCCTGTACATTACTTTAGAGAAAGCAGGGCCCTTGAAGATGCAGGGAAGCCATCCAAAGACCCACTCCTAGGTGAGACTGGACAGTGCCCAACTAGGAAGGGTTAAGGTTGCAGAGGTCAGTGAGAGCAAGGAAAGTCAGAGGAGGATGCACCCTTTGGAGGAGTTGTAGAGGGGTGTGTGGAGCACCATTGGTGAGAAGGAGGAGCTTCCAGTAATCTAGACAAGGTGGTAGAAACACTAAACCTTCACTGTGACCCTGGCAGGCCTAAAAACCCTCTTAAAAAACCCTTAAAAACCCCAAAATTCACGTAGGGCAGTGTATGGACACTTGGAGGCCTAAAACCTGGAAAATATTTGAGCTTTTGCTAATTGAACAACAGTCCTTTTGGGGAGTTTCACAAGTTGGGTCATCATTTGCAAGAGGGAGCCCTAAAAGTCCGGAATGGAGGCCTAATTGGGCTCCTTCCTTGTAGCCCTATTTTGTAGGATAGAGGCAAAATTGTGAGATCGGTAATAGATAGGGAGGCCTAAATCTCTTGGGGGTACATTAATGGTTGGAAAACCATGCCTAGAACCTATCCTAACCTTGCTAGGACCTAAGAAGGTGTAGGATAAGCCAAACCCTTATGAGCCTAAATAAGGGTTCTTTTGAATCTCATAAGTAGGGGAGACCTTAGGAGTAGTATTGCAAGTTCTTGGTGGGTGGATTGGGCAAGGTCAAGGGATTCCACAAGCAGGGGAAATCCTAGAGACCCTAGGGGGTGGTTAGAACACCTGGTGATCCAAGGAAAGGATCAAAGAGCATAGACTAGATTAGTCCATCCCATACCCATTCCCATTACTCCTTAAGAATCATAAGAAATGCTATGAAAACACCTTAGATTCTATCGCTTGAGTCAAGGTCATCACGAGTCACACCAAAGGACCTGATTAGGAATATATGAAAGTAGTGTTGCAGAAGTTCGAGGATTTCATGAAGCAAGATCAAAATGGAGTGTCTTTTGACACTTAGTTAGTTTTCATATTAGGTGTAATTTTGAATAAAACATTGATACTTGAAGTGCCATTTTAGTATTTAGTTTTTGCATGTAGGATATGCATGAGTCCAAAGTCAATTAGGACTCTTCTTTGAATTAGTCATAGTAATTTCCTAGTTTTTTGCTACACCTCTCTTCTATAAATATGAGGTTGCTCATTGTAATTAAGGATCTAATTATCTTTAATATATATGTCGAAACTCTGTTGAAGTGAAGAGAAAAAGTGAAACTTTGTGTTCCTCTTGTGAATTTGCAAATTTGATGAAATAAGAAGAAAGATTTTGGCAGCCATACTTTGTGTTGGATTCATTTGTGTTTATGGTGAGAGTGTTCTTATGTCATTTTCATTAAAAAGTTTTATTTATTCAAATAAAGGTGTGTGGAAATAATATTATTAAAGTGTAGAGGCAATTGTTAACTTGTGAACTTTGTGTCATATCTTGACTATTGTTGTTAGAATTAGGAATTGGTGATCATATTATCATTTTGAAGACTTTGTGCTTCTTTTTTATAGTTAAAATAAAAATAGCTGATAACGTATGTATTAAGGTTTCACTTTGAAGACTTTGGGCTTGATTGTGTTATCTTGGAAAAGAAACAATAACTTGAAGACTTTGAGCTTCATATTACTACTTCAACAAAAGTTTTATCTAAGGTAAAGCTAAGAATCATTTTGAAGACTTTGAGCTTTATTTTGGTTTCCTTAGTTAACTCTTTGGGTTACAGAAGAAATTATACAAAAGGTTGATAGGACAATAGTGAATTCAAGACTTTGAGATGGAGCATTCTTTCTCATCCCAGAGAAGTAACGAAGGACTTTGCACCTTTATGGACACTTTGCTTCTTTTCTCATTATATTATATCATTCTTGCTTTCCAAATTAATTTGTAACAAATAAATTATAAGAATTATTGTTGCTCTATATTGTAAATTCTTTCCTGAAAAAAGAGGAGAAGATGATGTGCCACCCATGTTAAAATAGGAGATATAAATTTGCATCTTAGTTTAGTATATTAGAGTAGTGAATCACAGGGGGGGAGCCTTCCCTTAATAAATAGGAGAGTTAATATCGTGTTGTTGTGGTTGAAACCACAATTTTGTAGGCTCTTTTTTGAGTTGACAAAATTTTCAACCAATAAATTCCATTTGGGAAATCTTGTTGAATCTCTTAGGGACCTAACCAACGTGTATGAAGTTTTCCTAGATGGTCCTTAGAAGTGTGTGGGTTGGGGAGGTTCATTATGATTCATGATTAGTTGGTTGCTAGTTTCATGTAGGGCCTTTTAAATTGGATATTGGCTCGGATATAGTTTAATGTGTGGTTACCCCATTGGCATCACAATGTTGTGTGGTGGGTCTTGCTATTGACGTGGCTTTCTTCTTGCTAGCTTACTTGCATGGCACACATGATTTGGTGCTTGTCTCTTTGGACACACTATGTTGGTTGGTGGGTCGTGTTGTTGATGTGGGATTCTCTTTGTCGGCAGGCTAGTGTAGCATTGATGACTCAACATCATATTTATATGGTGGCCCACCTTAGCAATGATGGCATTTGTACTTACAATATCCCCAATGAGATTCAAAATATTAATAATCTTCACATTTACAAAGCCTCATTATTTTTTATTGAAGTGATGGTGGTTGTTGGCACATGGATTGCCTTAATTCACCTCATAATTTGTACCTCTGGCTCTATGTGACATGTTTGGACATTTATGGGGATGGTGCCTAGTAATAATTCCTATTACTATGACACGCATCCAAATCAATTTATCTTTCTCTAGATTTTTCCTCTTTTGTTATCGTCTTGTTGGTTTCTAGTGTGTTGGCAGAGAGATACTAAGTTTGTTTTGGTAGTTACTGGTTTGAGAATGGGTGGGGATAAAGTTCAAATTAAACCTAGTAATTATGATGAGTTCAAGAACAATGGAGTTTAGCATATTTGCTTGGAATGTGGGGTGTCCCAATTTCTGGATTGTATTAATGGGTTTGATGAGAATCTATCAATTCAATCTATGACTTCTTGGGACAAATAGAGAGTGAGGGTTGGGAAAATTCCCTTTAAAATCAATGAATATGTCAGCACTAAGGCAATTGATATGTCCACCAAGGGTAGGAAGTGGAAGAAATAGAGAAAAGTGATCGATAATGATATCCTATCACTATTTGTAATGTCCCCTTTTCTAGGTGACATGAGATGAGCAGGGGTTGACCTACCATTCGAGTTCCCGTAGGTCAATGACATGGTTAGGGGACTCATTCTGAGGGTCATGGAGCTTTGCAAGAGCTCAGTGAGCCATTTTCATCCTTCAGATGACAGTTCCTATTTTTTAGGGAGAACTGGTAGCTGACTGAATGACCACCTGGGGGACCAAGGAGTAGAGCAGGATCCTTTTGAGCAGTTACAGGTGTTTAGAGAGAGGTTCCTACTTTTTAGGGCAATTCCCTACTTTTTAGGAGGTTGTGGCAGTTTCCATATTTGAGGTTCCATGGGACCATACCATGGTTTCAGTTTCAGGAAGATTGGGTGTGTTTTCTAGTTTCTAGGAGCATCCTTATATTTTAGGGATGGGACTGCCAATTGGCCCATCTTGTCCGGCATCAGTCACAGACAGGTGACAAAGTCAGATTCATGTCTGGTTGGCTATTTTGGGCTATTATTGGATCTATGGAAATATTTTAATATATTTAAATATTTCCTAAGTTAGCAATTAAATAAATTAAAATAAGGCTATGTATATAGCCATTTCATAGTAATAAGGGGTTTTTGGCTTCATCTGGTTTGATATGCCTATGTGTTATAGCTCGTTGGAAAGGTCTTGAACTTTGCTACATGATTCTCACCTTCCAGAGTCTTTTTAGATGTTGGAAGCTATTTATTCGCAATAAAGTGATATTTTTCTATAGTTTGACGCCATAATTGGGAAAGTGTCACTTTAATTATAAAGTGCAAGCTTTATTATTCTTTAGGGTTCGACTTGCAAATGGAAAGGAGTTATATGGAGATGAAAACCTAATTGATAGCATCTTTGATCATTTTGAAACTTGTGAATTTGGGAATTGCTCTGGAAGAGTGATTTTGGTTTGGGACGTAAACCACAGGTCTGAACTTGCTAGGACGTAGCCCTCAACAGGAGTTGACAGTGGATTTATCCAAGATTGCACAGAGATTGTCAAAGGTAGAAGACACGTCTTCTTGGTCTGAAGATTCAACATGCATATTGGGGGTTTCAACAGGGCGGCTGGTGGGGTTTCAACAGGGCGGCTGGTCTATTTCAGTTGGCACGTGATTTGCAACAGCTTCCACGCCTCCTTTTGCAACCACGCCTTGTTTGTATGTTGGCTTATAGGGTTGTATTCAGCTTATTTGGTCTTCCTTGTTCGTTGCCAGTAATATTCCTCCATCTGGCATCAATCCAGATTGAGAACAACTCCAAATAAATGTATGGATTCTTGTTGAATACAAAACTAGGTTATTTGCCTGGTATGATTTGTAGTATTTTCAGATTGCTTAAATTTTCTTACATATGAACATTGTTTATTGTTTTATTTCATACTTGCTGCTATTTATCAATTACTTTACTTATAACATCAAAACCCAAAAAGAAACAATCCCTTTCTGCAACTTCTGTCTATTCTATAAGATCACTGGAAAATTACAAAAATATAGTATGTTTAATTAAGAATTTACAACAGCAACAACAAAAGGATCCATTTGGGATCTTTCACTATTCTTCAAAGAGGGAGAAAATCCCATTAAACTCTGTGGTGGGTTAAATAGAGAGGAGATGCCAAAACCTTGCGGCCAAGTATGTTTAATGCTTATAAAGTTTTTCATGTTGGAAGGAAGGTTTAAAGCCTAATACTATCATTTTCCACTACTTAATCATTTTTGTCACAATTCCATTATTAGTTTCCCTTTCTCTTGGTTAACTTCTCTAAAAAACTCTATCAAAGATGACATTGAAATGGCTAAAAGCTCTAACAAGAAGCCCATTCCTCTTCACCAGGGGCTTATCTTTTATCTTTACCACTTCCATTTGTTCGTGTGCCCTCCCAAGATAATTATTGTTGTTGAGGATCCCCCATGCTCTAAATACCCTCCAATTGTAACTATTTTGGATTCCCCTATCAACCATAAGAGTAATAAGAAGCATATATAGCATCCTAGCACTAGTAAAGCCTCCCCCTTTGAAAGCAATGTGACTCCCTCCTAGCCCACCACCCCTACTACCTCTAGCCCACTTACCCCTCATGGCAAAAAATCCACTTCTAGAACCCCTCATATTGTGCAAAAATTGGTTGTCCAAGGTCTATACGACCTTAAACATAGCTTCTCTACCAATAATTTAGGTAAAAGAAGAAAATTGAAACATAAAATGCCCCCTGCTAAAAGAAGTGAAGAAAAATGTGACCAATTTAAAGATTGAGGAGACTGATATAGAGGAGGAAGCGTCTCTAGAAAACAAGGATGAAGAGACTAAGGATGTTGGTGGTTCTAACCTTAAGAGATCAAATAGACTTGTGGGCCAACCCATGGCTAAGGACAAGGAGATCATGAATATCAATGATAATGAGGATAAGTCTAGACAGAGGATGAGTATGAAGAAATTGAGAAGGATGGGGAAAGATCAAAGAATACTATTGTTAGGTCCAATATGGAAAGCTAATGTATTGAGAGGGGAGGGGTGAATCAATACTTCAAAACTTTTCTTCAACAATAACTTTACTGTTAAGCATGAACTCAATATTGCTGAAACATAATATAAAGCTAAAACATATAAATAACATTCATACATGTTTCACTCCATAACACATATATTTTTGTTACCCAGAAACTCTTTGTCAGAGAGAAAAACTACAGTGGGGATGGCACCCACAACTTCACTACTGCAATAATAAAGGTTGCTCAGTTAGAGCTACATGTTTAGCTATTTCTGATAGCTTACCCTGTTAGGAGTGTCAAGATCTTTAGATCTACCTTGCTAAAGGATTTTACAACACTTATACTAAATGATGTACCTAGTTAAAGGCTTTACAATTTATAGACTTTGTTAGAGTCTTTTACCCTGTTAAAGGTTTCTCTTACAACTCAAAATAATACAATCAAAATCTTTACAAAATATCTGCAACTTTACATCTGAAATGTTATAGCAGATTCTATGTGCTCAATATGAAATTGCCTTGCTCATAGCATACCTTGGTAATTGATAAATCAACTCGGTAAACCCTTCTGTTTACTTTGCTCCTTAATTGTTCTCTGAAATCTTTCTCGGTGACCTCTGAATATCTTTGTCAGTCGTAATAGTCACAACACATTGTGTTTTCTCATGATGTTGCCTTTCAACTTATCTATCACACATGTCTTGCTTCATACTTTTTGATCCCCATTTCATGTTGTATAAATAGATCTCTTATTATGGTGATCTATTAATGCTTCGATCTTACAAACATGATTCATCGAATGAATAACCATACAAATTATTTAATTGGATAGATGTCCTTAAAATCATACAAAATCTTAAGGTGCAATTTCCTATGTGATAACGGTTCCCTGTTCCTTGATCTTGTAACACGTTTCCACATGTGTCCAGGTTCAATGAATCTGGTAACATGTTTCACTTGGTTCATATTAACTCGGTATACCATCTTTGCTGCTCGGTAGACATAGAGCGTTACTCGGTAGATAGCTCGGTGTATACTAACCTCTGTGACTTCTTTCTTCTATAACCGACTGCTTTAGTGCTTATCGACTGAGTATTTCAGTAGTATTAACCGACTAGAGTATATAGGATGACTTTGGATATAAAACTAATGACAACTTAGTAAATAGTAACAATCTCCCCTTTTGACATTAGTTTGGTATGTTTGACAAAACTCTTTTCAAAGTCATAACTCAAAAATCTATATACTTACAAAATTTGACTAAACTGACAGTACATACAATTGCCAATAAATAGTATACTCAGATATACTCCCCTTATCAATATACTATACATAACTCTGATTTTGCATGTGTTGTGATCAATGCTCTGTGTTCACAACTCGGTGTTCATTGCTCCCCCTATCAAAAATACCTGTACATCCAGATACTCTGATCTGCTCGGCATACTTCCTCTTGTATACACTATACTCCCCTTTTTTGACAAACATCAAAACTAGTTACCATTCGATGGAGGCAACTGGTCAAAAATGGATTTATACTTTGTACGTGCATCGTTGAGAGTGGTAGAGAGGGCATCCTTGACACTGTCCATTAGGGAATTCTGAGTTGTAATATCAGCTAACAGTGAAATTGGACCATCTAAAGTGCTTCCCTCTTGTTGAGTGGATAAATAGGTAGCTCGGTTAATCTGCTCTTGGACGGAGGACAAGTGTGGAATGAATAAGGTTTGAAGAGTCATGACATCCATTCTTATTTTGTGCTCTTCATTCCGAAGTTCCAACTGTTGAGCCATGAGAGATTGTAACTTGGTATAAAAATTCTGAATAGAATTGGGCTCGGTGGTCAATTTATTTGAGAGATTGGTGATCTCTTTTTCAATAACTTTGGTTTTATTCTTGATATCTTTGATGAATGAAGAAAATGTATAGAGCTTTTGAAATAAATAAAGAATATGTTTGAGTTGAGGGGACAACTCAACAATGAGTCCGGCTAGCTTAACTTTATCGATAGCAATGGCTTTCTGTACCTCTTAAATCATTTTGGCAGTGAGCTCTTTGTCCTTCAATTTGCTCAGGTATTCAGATGCATCTATTCTAGATGCTTCTATTTTAGTGAGGAGTTCATCTAATTGAATATGGATGGATGCATCTTTTGTCACGGTAGCTTCAGGTAGCATTTCTGTTAATAATGCTTTAACCTTCTGAAGTACTATGTTTTTCTTTTGTATAGCCATTTGTCTCTCTTGTTCTGCTTTGGCTTTGCATAGTTCCCCGAATTCAATGAGTACTTGCCCTTTCAGTTTTGAAATGTTTACATTTGGCAACACAATCGGCTTTGACAGATCTAGCTTGAAACTATACTTCTTCATTTTCTTCTCTTTAGATGATGAGGCTTTAATCGGTTGAACTAGTACAATGGCTTGGGAGGCTTGTTCACCCTCGATAGGTTGCTCGGTAGAGGCAACACTTTTGTTGGTTTCTTTAGCCTTAGATGTAGCCTTCGATGATTCCTTGCTTGGGGTCTCGATGGCAACAATTTCAGTGCTTGTTGGGGCTTGAGAAGTTTGTTCCCTAGTGGTCTGAGAAGTAGCTTCTCCTTTGGTAGACTGTTGACCCTCTTTGCCTTGTTCAGTGTCCTGAGGTGTCTCGGTTGAAACATGTTGAGTTACCGGAGGATAGGACTTGACTTGTTCCAAAACTGATTCACTTGATACTAGTTTGGCATAGGCATTCCCTTCTACCATCTCCTGTTCCTGTACCTCGGTGTCCATGATATCCTCATTAAGTTGTATAGTACCAACAGGATCTTGCTCGATGATATCAACTATTTCAACTTCACCTTACTCATCAGCACTCTTGATTCGAAAAATTTCTTGCCATTTTTCTTTTGTCTCTTTCTCTACTTCAAGATAAAGGCCATTCATCAGTTTCAAGGCTCTTTGCTTGACTAGGAAGTTTGTCTGGTAGTTTTTCAGATGTTCACTTATCTCATCTACCGACATGTCTGGAAAGAGATGTACCAGACTTCTTTCTCTCATCTTCTTTTCTGAGTCCATAGCACATTTCCACCTGTTATCAATGTGTAAGTACAATGCTTTTAGAAGAGAATTAGTTACTTCCAATGGGACTAATCAGAATTTAAGAAGTGTGCAAATTACAGCTTCTTCAATTTGCCTCTTTTCTGCATCAGTTCTGGATTCATATTTTACATATATGAATGCTCCAAATCCACCATATTGTTTCATATTTGCACAAAAATTATCAACACTATGTACATTTTCCTTTGTGCTTTTGAGAATCTGGAAATTTTTTTTGTCTTCAGATTCGGTGTCACTTGACTCTTTATTCAAAATGAGTCTCTGAGTAGACTTCTTATAAGTTTTTGTTACCTTAGGCATTGCAACATTTTTCTGCTTCTTACTCGGTGACACTGCAGATGATCTAGTATTGGGGCGCTTCACTAGAGGAGTAGGTGATACCTGTGATGTATCCTATTTCTTCCTTTTCAAAATTTTGCCTTTTGGCAACTCGGTGCCCAATGTAATTGCTGCTTCTTGGGCTTTAGATTCCTCCTTAGTGATGACTTGATCGCTCTTGACAGGAGTGGAGGAAGAACCTTCTCCAAATTTCTCTGTTAATACTTTGATCATTTTGGTTGCTTTCCTTGTAGCCTTAGGAACTACAATGCTCATCTTAACTTTTTCTTTGACCTCTTCATAGGTACTGTACCTGATCTCAGTAGCATGCCTTGGAAGTGCGAGATAGGCATCTATCTGCTGCTGCGTAATGTCAGAATCAATCTCATAACCCATAGACGGCAAAGATTGAGTTCTTGGTTCTACTGCATTGACATAACAGTAGTTGGTGTCCACTTCAAAACATATATTATCCTTGTATTTCTCCACTAACTGGGGTGGTATTCTGTGCCTGATATGCATCTTTTCTTGAAATTTGCTAAAGTAATCATCCATTATCTCATTGAAGTTATCACCTAACTGTTTGATGAAGTCATTTATTTGATGGATGATTGGTCGGTGTAGCTCCCAAACTACGTTACCGAATGATGGAAAGAATTTCTGAAAATAGAAAAACATGCATACCAAGAGTGACCCAAACTTTAGTGTGTTTGCCAAGTTGTTCTTCTTTGGCTTCCTTATGGTGTTGAGATTTTCAAATAGATTTTTCAACAATACTTCGCATAGGTCAATCTTCATACCCTTTTTCACAATTTTGTATGCTAAATCAACAGCTGCACATGGTACACTATTTTCCCTTGCCGACTGAAAGAAACAATAACCTATGACTCTAATTGCAAACTTCAACTCTGCATCTATAACATTATTCAATTTCAGACCTCTGCAATCAGATTCAACTCCGGTTAAAGTGATCAATTCTTTCTGTGAAATCATTTTCTGAGCTCGGGCATGGTCGAATATAGGGTATCCGGTGATTAAGTGGATGATTTCCTTGGTGATTTTGAATGGTTGCTCCTCTAACCACATAAAGTCATCATGAACTCTGCTCAAAACAAATTTAACCCATTGGGGTTTGAAGACTTGCGGGTAGGTTAGGGCTTCGTTCAATCCCTTGACTTTGATATGCTCATATTTGCTATGTAGATTTCCATTGGTGCATAATTCATCATACGTGTCCTTGATCTCGGTATGACCTAGTTCTTCAACACGATACTTAGTGTAGAATCTGACATCCTCAATCAATAGAACCCTGTACGGAATGAGAGAAAATGTTGTTTTATTATTGGGTTCGGATGTTACTTTGGGAGGTAAGGAATATTTCAGTGAGGGCTTCTCAATGGTTTCAACAATAGAAAGTTTCTGAATCTTTGGAGCCATTTCTAACTTTGGATAGTTACTTAATGAAAAAAGCTTATGGTTTGAAACTTAACCAGCAAATGCTTTCCACTTAGTAAATATAAAGCAGGTATTCTCAACTAATATGATCGGTTGACTTGCTTGAAAAATGTGTTGAGATTGATGAATAAATACCTTGAAATTTGCTCGGGAGGAGTTTGATCGCCTTTGAATCACTTAGCTCTACTCTGAAAACTTGGTAAGTGTAAAATGACCATGCAAAAGGCTTTAAGTACACATTTAACCTTATCGGGCTCCATGCAGTTAGGTCAGAAAACATTAAATGCACTCGGTTCCATTAAACCGATTACCTTCCTTTTTATGCTTTTACCGACTAGACAGGCTTCCTGCATTTACCGACTTCTCTGGTGCTCCAAAAGACTAGATAAAATTTCAAACTTGCTATTGCATCTTAGCTATGTAGATTTTGGAATTAAGTACATGATAAAATAGGAACTGTTAAGATATAACCTTGAGAGAATGCAATCCCTTCATACCTTTACCGATTAATTTGAAATAGATGCACCTAACTCGGTAGGTAAGGTGCTTTCTTCATTAGTTGACACATTTTCCTTCTTTTTCCAAATCATCTGTAATTCACTTCTTATTTCCTCAGTATCTCCTCTGGGCTGATCTCTGCAATCTTTCGCCAAGTGTCCAACTTTGTGACAATGAAAACATGCCATACCAGGATTTCTCCATGATCTTCGGTTGTTCCTTCCAAACCTTATAAAGTAGTTGGCACTTATATGTCCATATCTTCCACAACATTCACACCATATCCTTGTATTGTAATCCCATGGTACTGCAATATACTATCGGTTAGGATCTGTGTGAGTTCGGTAGCTTCTAGTATTTGCTCGGTGTGCAGACCACATATAGTTCTTCTGCTTAAACCAACACTTCTCGATACTGTGTCCATATCTATTGCAGTTTTTACAAAACCCCTTGAATTTTGCCTTCTGATAATTGCTAATAGACTTTGTCCTACATCGATTAGATGTGTGACCATACTTATTGCAATTGTAACAATAACCATTAGACCTAGTGACATTCGGTTGCTTACCTTTTCTGATTTGGCACATGTTGGCAGTATGTCCTTGTTTTCCATAGTAGTTGCAAATAGGCTTCTTTCCTTTGATGTTCTTCTTGTTTCCAGCTTATTTTGATGATTCTCCTCTCTCGGTGATGTGGATTCCTTTCTCGGTAGAGTCTTTTCCTTTGTAACTGAGTCCTGCATCTTTGTTGGGTCTTCTTGTAGTTAGTTGTTCATCCAACATCCTTGATGCTTCATAACTTTTCTTCAGTGTTTCTTTTGACTCCTTTTCTGCTTCAAGTTCATCGGTCAATCTTGATAGTTCAAGTTTCAATGCTTGATTCTCATTTTCCTTTAGATTTGCTTCATGATGTGCATAACCCAATTGATCAGACAGATTACTTTGAATTCCAGTCATCCTTGTGATTTCATCATTCTTTTCAGACACCAATGCTTCTAGTTGTTGTTTTCCCCTTTCCATATCTCTTATGTTATCCTCGACTGTCCTCAATGCATCAAGATTTTCAGTCATCTGTGTGCTGAAATGCTCATGTTCTCTTTTCATTGCTTTGTTCTTTTATTTCAATACTCCAATCATTTCTTCAGTTTCTTCAAATATACTGTTCTTAGATGATGTCTCAATTTGTTCCACCAGCTCTTGCGAGTCCTGCAAATCATCAGACAATCTTCTTCTAACTTTCAGTGATCTTTGCATTTGTTTCTGCATATTTGCAATCACTTGATTAGCATGATCCAATTCATTTTGAAGATTCACATTTCTCCGAGATTGTTTGTAGCCTTCCATTGATAAGATATTTCTCTTTAGGTAGTTAAACCCTTTTCCAAGATTGAAGCTCTGATACCAATTGTTAGGTCCAATATGGAAAGCTAATGTACTGAGAGGGGAGGGGTGAATCAGTACTTCAAAACTTTTCTTCAACAATAACTTTACTGTTAAGCATGAACTGAATATTGCTGAAACATAATATAAAGCTAAAACATATAAATAACATTCATACATGTTTCACTCCATAACACATATATTTTGGTTACGCAGAAACTCTTTGTTAGAGAGAAAAACTGCGGTGGGGATGACACCCACAACTTCACTACTGCAATAATAAAGGTTGCTCGATTAGAGCTACATGTTTAGCTATTTCTGATAGCTTACCCTGTTAGGAGTATCAAGATCTTTAGATCTACCTTGCTAAAGGATTTTACAACACTTATACTAAATGTTGTACCTGGTTAAAGGCTTTACAATTTATAGACTTTGTTAGAGTCTTTTATCCTATTAAAGGTTTCTCTTACAACTCAAAATAATACAATCAAAATCTTTACAAAATATCTGCAACTTTACATCTGAAATGTTATAGCAGATTCTATGTGCTCAATATGAAATTACCTTGCTCATAGCATACCTCGGTAATTGATAAATCAACTCGGTAAACCCTTCTGTTTACTCTGCTCCTTAACTGTTCTCTGAAATCTTTCTCGGTGACCTCTGAATATCTCTGTCAGTCATAATAGTTACAACACATTGTGTTTTCTTATGATGTTGCCTTTCAGCTTATCTATCACACATGTCTTGCTTCATACTTTTTGATCCTCATTTCATGTTGTATAAATAGATCCCTTATGACAGTGATCTGTTCATGCTTCGATCTTACAAACATGATTCATCAAATGAATAACCATACAAATTATTTCATTGGATATATGTCCTCAAAATCATACAAAATCTTAAGGTGCAATTTCCTATGTGATAACGGTTCCTCGTTCCTCGATCTTGTAACATGTTTCCACATATGTGTCCAGGTTCAATGAATTTGGTAACACGTTTTACTCGGTTCATATTAACTCAGTATACCATCTTTGCTGCTCGGTAGACATAGAGCGTTACTCGGTAGACAGCTCGGTGTATACTAAACTCTGTGACTTCTTTCTTCTATAACTGCTTTAGTGCTTACCGACTGAGTATTTCGGTAGTATTAACTGACTAGAGTATATAGGATGACTTTGGACATAAAACTAATGACAACTTAGTAAATAGTAACAACTATAGGCAACTAGTCAAATAACTCTCATGGATCAGACAACACAAAGGTGACCCTGACAGACCTGTCTGGTGATGCCCACCGAGCTGGAGATACACAACCATCCACTAAATGCAATCCTACTGTTGTTGAACTCTCGATGCTTAAGGTTAAGGTGTTGGACTTGGAAAAGAAGTTGTGAGCATCTCCAGACTTAGCTCTAAGGTCATGCATAAGTTGATCACCACCCTTTGTTTGTTGTAGGAGAAGGAGCTCAATAAAGATGGTGACAAGGACAAAACATTATAAAGAACTATTCAAGTTCCTCATTGAATATTGGGGTGGTCTTCTTGCTTAGATCCACGTTGGTTGTTTTTTGGGTCTTTTGGTCGTTTTGTTTAAAAAATATTTTACTGATGGTTATTTATTCTACATATTGTTTTTGATATTAAGACTGGTTAATACTATTAATATGTTGTTAATGGCTTGTTGTTCTGCTTAAGGCACCTTTGGAAAATTTTGTTATAGGGTCAGCACCCATGTTGTGTTGTTGTTAATATCAAAAACATAATTTTACTTACACCATATTTATTTGTTGGGAACACAAAAACCATTGCAATAATTAATTTTTGTGAATGTTTCACCATCATTTATTGCATTTATGGTGTTTGGACGCCTATGATAAATGAAAGATTTTTTATGATGGTTGATCTTTTGTAATAGAAGTTATATTTCTCCTCTATATGTCATGAGTTGATATTTTTTGTATCTTCATTTTTTTTGGGATCAAGTGGAGCATATTCTTTTCCATGCATTTAACACATCTTTCCTTAATAAATATATGTCCCTCTTAATTATAAACTAAATCAAACCATAGTCTAAGCAATTTTGTTTGCATATTGTGGCAATGTCCACATTCATTAGCAATAAGGACTCAATATATGATTTACATTCATTCGAAAACTTCAATGCAAAGATCTCCTTCACTTACTAGAAGGGGGCCATCATCCCTTCCATAGAATTGTTTTCCATTAGTATCACAATGGATCCACTCATTATATTTAATAATTGCAAAATTTGCTCTACCATACATGACCTTAACTTGAAAGTGGGTTTGATAACCATTTTATGTAAATCTTTACAGTGTGTGCATGTTTTTACATTTGTTTCTATTGTATTTAGGGCCAAAATCACACCAATAATTCTTTATGCATGCATAAACATTCTATATTAATTTGTATAACAAAAGTCAAATATAAAAAGTGACATGCTTATTGACTAAATTAAATCTAAACAAACTTTGAATACATCTTGATAGTGTGGTTAATATAGTTTATTGAGTTGTTCTCTCTATGCAACTTGTGTATAAATGTTGTCTTTAAACTATCCAACAAACTTTCTCCTTTGACAAAGTGAGAGCGTCTTCCAAGAGGGATTGTTAAACATAAGTTAATCTCACCATTATAATCTTCAATAGGTATCCATTCAAATTTCTCAATTTAAAAAATATTTTATTGATGAGTAAATCTGATTTATTCTTTTTGTCCATTCTGAATAAAATTAAGATGGTTAGTAGTCCTCTATCATGTTAAAAAAGTGTAGGAACACCTTTAAATTTTCTAACCATTCTCTAATATAGTTCTCTTTCATGTTTATATAGGTTTAAGTTGCTATCAACATACTCATCATATCTTTTTAAATGCAAGTACTAGTAAATAGAATCAATCAATTGACATTTGATCCACTTTATCTTAGGGTTCACACTTCCCTTTGAGATTCAAAATAATATAAGAATGGTTTCAATGACCTATTGTGAAAGATTACATCAAACATTGAAATCAATTATATAAAACAATATACTAACATAAAAATAATAAAAATAACATTACATCATTAATAAGATAGAATGCCATATCCCTTGGTTGAAGGTTTTTTTCGTATTCATTTCTATTTATAAATTATCTAAACATATAGCTTAAAACAAAACTTTAGTAAACAACCAAAGCCATGAAAAAAAGTCACTTAAGGGAATGGTACAAGCATTGGAAACATATACCGCTAAAATCAATAACAAGTCTATCATTAGAGAAATGGCCTATGGACTTATTCAAATAATGTTTTGATAGGAAAGCTATGATAGGAAAGCTATGTAATTTCACTAAATATACCAAGACTAAAGATAATAAGGTTCCTTATATCAACTAACGAGTGTTGAAGCTAGTATACTAAATTATAGCAATTATCTTTTGCATGAACTATTGCACACTGCCAACTATGAAGATAACTAAAATCAATGTAGTAAGTTTCCAATTTTTCCTAGTGGTGCTCATATACTCCATAATCTAGTTAAAAATTCTCAAAAACACAACTAAGGGATGCATTTGAGTGTAAATTTATAATATGAAATATTTATACGCAATTAAAAGATAGATATGAGTTTATATTTATAATATTTATACAATTCAAATTTGTTTGATATTAATTTGTTTGAAAACATCTTGTGGTATCAATTAATTGATGTGTTGTGCATATAGTTTGTTAAGTTGAAGTCTATTATTATCCTAATTTGCATACATCTATAGGAAATGTACTTTATTATTTTTTGCTTTTATAGATATATATCTACAAGAAATGGGCACCATCATAATTTATTGATTTCTCTTGCATCAAATTAAATATAATTTTTAATTCCTGTTGCAAGTGGGATTGAAGCTTAGATTTTTTAGAATACTTTTTATAGTATACATTAGGTTTCTTCATAGGGAAGATCTATTATTTCACTAAATATACTACCACTAGAGGAAAGGAAGTTCCCTATATTCGCTATTGAGTCCAAAAACAATATATTAAATTATGGAAGTTATGTTTTGTGTGGATTAAATGCAAAAAGTTTCCAATAGATCCTAGTGGTGCTCTTGTTCCATATCTCTTAGCAAAAATGCCAAAAAACATATCTAAGAGATGCATTTGAGTATATATTTATAATATAAAATATTCAAATATATAATTATGAGATATAGGTGTGTTTATATTTATATCATTTATATAATTCAAAGTTTTTCAATATTGATTTTTTTGAAAACATCGATGATCAATTGATATGTTGTATACGTTTAGTTGAGTCGATTATTATTCTAATTTGCATACTGTTGGTTACCAAAACCATAGATTACCAAACCCTAAAAGAATGTCAAGCTTTATGACTAGGTTCAACACGAATTCCGACCAATGAATGAGGATCAACCCTTAAATCAAATTGATATCTCCTGCTCTTTAGGCTCTGCTACACCAAGGTGGGTGTACCCTTTGATATTTTGAAAAGATTCTCAAGTTCTAAATAAAACTATAATGAAAGCCTCATTAAATCTATTTCAAAATGGCATAAATGTTTGAAATACAAAAATTAACTTCTACTTCTTCTACCTTTACTGCTATTAAAGTGAAAAATAAGCAAATCGAGTTTAACTCAAATATTCTTAGCAAAGTAATTAAGATTGGTGCCTTTCCTATAGGGCTATAGAGTCCACACACATCCAATCTCTTATCAGAATTCAAATTACTTGGCGCTCAAATTTGTTTATACCTTATATAAACATGCACTAATGTAATGTTAACAATTTCTTTTTAATCCAGTTAATTCCTTCCAATTTGATGTAACTTTATTAAATGGAATTTAATTATGTCTTACAAAAACCAATTAACCAAATTACATAGAGTGAGAAAGGTACTTTGATAAATTAGAAATATCTTTGATAATTCGAATTAAACAAATAGGAAAACACTGAACTGGAGACAACCTTATAACATCTGCCATTCACAACCAAACAAGTAATTGAGAGTAGAAATTGAGATTTTTGTATTATATATTCACCACTGCAAGGAAAGAACAAAGGTTTCTTATGCCACCACTATTTTCTATTATTTGTCAATATCTTTCTCGGTCTTGGTTTCTCCCTTATATGAAAATGGGAGAAGCTACAAGCTTCAAACCGTTTACAAAATAAATGTCCATAACTAAAGGACACAACCTTTCATAACTTAAACAAAGCTTGATTAAAACATTAAGAGATTTGTTGATTAGAACATATTTTTTTGAAACAAATGTATAAAACATAAAATAAAAATAGCAGGTGAATATAAGCGAGCCCTTTATTATCAAACTACGAGTAGCAACCCGTGACCAATTGTAGAACACAAGATGCCACTAAGAAGGGGGGCAAATTAGTGGTTATCAATATTTTTAACCTTTTAAACTTGACTATGTGTACCAGTTAGCAATTCAAACACTAAGTGAATATACCAATGAGATAAGAGAAGAGATCAAGATGCAAGCACACAAAGACACATCACATAACACCAAATATACGAGGAAAACCCAATATGGGAAAAACCTTGGTGAGAAATGTTGTCGGAGTCTACTGCTCCAATCTAGCCTCACAATAAACAATTGTTACAAGGTTTAGGGCACCAACCCAAGGAGCACCAACCCCTGCTGATTTAGGGCACCAACCCAAGGAGAACCAACCCCTAACTGTTTATGGGCACCAACCCAAAGGAGCACCAACCCCTGCACTGAGCACCAACTCAATGAATACAATGAATACTATCAAAGCTATATACATTAGTAATAACCCGGTTACAAATGAGTTATGTAACCCCTGTATACAATTCACCCTGCCGGTTCAACTCCTCTCTGATTCTTTGCTTCTCATTACTGCCGATTATATTCTTTGTTGGTTATGCCAATTCTATTCACTCTTCCTGATTCCTCTTCTGCTCAACCTCAACCTCGCCTAACAACTTCTCACTCTCTCTCTGCCTCATACGCTCACTGCTGTTGACATACCGGTTCAATTAATGTTGGTTGGATGAATTGTGAGACAATGTAACTGGTTACCAGTTACTCTATGCCTTACCAATTAAACCTCTCTTACCCATTCTTTCTCCAAGCACTCAGTCACTTCAATTTTCTTCGATGAACTCTCTAACTGATTAACTTTATAATGCACACTCACACTCTGTTCTTCAATATCCAACACCACAACATCATCAACTTAGATCTTTGGTCTGCATATTTATATTTGTGTATTCCTGCCAAAACATAAATTCAATCTTGGCGCGCTAGGGTTTCTTCTACCAACCACAAACCGTATTAGATCCAATCAGATCTTGTATCAGAGATGGACAACTTGCAACAAATCACGCAACCCTGCCATAGCTTTTCTTCCAATAAACGTTTCCTAAACTCAACAAATTGTCACTTGCCTTTTCGGCCTTGAGATTTGCTCAATCACTATAAATGATCTTGTGGTTGCCTTCACTAAATCCGATCTACACTTGGACATCCTGCATTGATCCTTGCATCACAAGTTTGTGTCGTTCAATCTGCATTGAGTTGCAAACCTCTGCAATCGACCTGTGATTTTCGCAGTCTGCAATAAATACAGACTTAGTCGGCAACAACCTCACCGACGCACTCTTCACCATTGCACGTTAGCCACCTAGATCTTATGTGTCATCTTCATTGACATCTAGCTCAACTGACTATGTCGGTTCAGACTCAGGCACTGACCAAACATACACTACCAATATTCACCCTATACTACTGATTCATCTTGCCTTACCGATTACATTAACCGGTTAACCTTCATGCCATGCACTTCACCATTCTATCGGTCAGGTCATGATGACCTAGACTACTCTCGGTTCAGAGTTCATCACTTCACTATGCACATCTTCGTCTGAAGAGAGTCCTTCACTTTGTCTCTTTGTCATCTTTTCGGTTGCCTTACCTACCTACATACTGGACCAATATTCATTCTTCTTCACCGAGTGCATATCAGTCAGTTATAAATGTGCTCTCTAGTTCACCAAACCTGATGCAATTTTAATCACAGACACATGCCAATGTTATGAGCATATATTCTGAACCGCAACACCTGAATCATCTCCAATCATCTGTACCGGTTGCTTGATCATTGCTATGTTCCTGTTTACTAGTTGACAACACATCTGCTTGCATACTGGTAACAACCTTGATGACTCCATGCCATCAATCTCCAACTATCACCAATTGTGGTAATACCAATATCCATCTGCATCCTAGTGTAACTCCATGTTTGCAATGATAAACCTTTCCTTTCTTCTACATTAGCCCAGACATTATCTCAGTCAGTTTGCCAAAGTGGCAAACTCATCACTTCTTATCCTTCCTTATCTGTCCTGGCAGCTGATCATGCCTTCTCTTGTTGATTTGGTGCATATCTCTCTTTTCACACACCTGAGGCTTCTTTATGTGCTTCTATGTCTTATCCTAGAGGGTTATGATGTTGCCACCAACTAGTGGGAGTAGATAGACAGTTGCACTCAACCTGCCAACACCCGGTGGGAGTGGATCTTTGTCACCTATTGGCCTACAACTAGCAAGAACCAGTTGTCATCACATTGCTCTCTCTGCTTCTGGCATGCACTAATATGACTTTACTGAGATTGAGCAACCATATCTTCAACCAAAACACATGACCCAATAAACTTCCCATATGTCTTCCTTGCTGACTTGAACCAACACACTTTCTATCATTCTTCTCTTCATTCGGTGACAACATCTTCATCTGGTGGGAGTCTTGTTGGTTGACATAAAACTTGCATACCGGTTGAGAATGACATAATGCTAGCACATTACTTACCGGTTGACATACCATACCAGTCTCCAATACTTACTCACTGATCAACATTCAATACTTACTGGTGACATGCTATATCGGTTGACATCAATGACAACACAATGCCAACACCAATGGGTCTGGCAAGGTTCTACTTTAAATAAGGGCACTATTCATATCCACGAGCTAGCTTTCTTCTTCATCAATCCTCTTAAGGATTTAGATAGGTATTCTCCCACTGATAGATGCCATAATTGCTTGGCCATTTGTGGTTCTGAATGGTAGGCATATTTGTTAGATGGTCTCTCCACCTCTTGTCTGTCATGGCTCACACTTTTGTAATAAACCCAATATATCCAACATCTAGTGTCACTATTCTATCCACAAATAGATTACTAGACAAGTCTGTCATGATATTTTACTAGACAAGTCTTTCACTGCATTCCAAACCTTCTCCAACTTGTCTTTCCCTTTGGTTGCTTGCTTTAGTTAGCTCGGGGGTTTTGCAATATTCTCCTCCTCTTTTTCCCTTTTCCTCCAACTTTCCTAATATTTTCTATTTTTAAGACAATTCTAAATGCTTCAGCTGGATCATTTGGATTCTTCATTCTCAATTCATATCCCATTTTAGGATCAAACACATTCAAATAAAATTCCAAACACATAGGATCTGTGGGTTTTAAATGTGGTGGAATTTTATTTAATGACTTCATAAATCTCAAGTTGAATTCTGAAATTGTTTCATTGATTTTTTTTGAATATTAGTGATCTCATGTAAAGCAAACTTTGGGTCAAAATGATCACAATATTGCTCTTTAAATATCATCCTAAATTCATTCCACAAGCTAATTGTTGCATCTAGTAAGTTATTGAACCAATCTCTTGCATCTTCAATCAAGGATTACATAAACAATGTCATGTAAACATCCTCATGCTAGTCATCAAAGTTATCCATGAGTATTTCAAAAGCTCTTATGTGATCTTCTGCAAAAGTTGCATGATTGCCCGAGAATTTAGGGACAACATTCCTCACTTCATTTTCAATAGGGTTTGGGTACCCCAAAATTCCTGAGAAATCTAGCTCCCTAAACCTAACTAAGTTCATGGGTCTTCTTGCAAATAAATTTTGTCTTTGATGTTGTTGAGATTGTACCTGATGATTTTGCACTTGAGAACCCCATTGGAATTGATGGGTTCCGTAATTCAATGGCCCTTGTTGGTATTGATGAAGGTTATGCAAATTCTGATTTACACCACCATACTGATAATTATATCGGGGTATTTGATATCCACCTGCATATGGATTGTATCCATAATTGTGGTACCCCATACCTCCTTGGGCTGTATTAATTATGGGTGGAATAGAGGTATTGCAAGACATCTAGGGGGGACTTACTTTAGTAGTACTTGGCATCATAGATGATTGAGCATTGTGTACATTACTGGTAGATGTGTTTTCTTGTGAAGAAGGATGGAAAGTCATTGTAGTTTACATGGTGGGTATAGCACTTGTTAGTGGCATACTTTGTTGTAACTGAGAAGATATGTGAGTGCTAACCCTCTGTTGTGAACACTGCATAATATTTCCACGAGATTGGTGTCTATTATTGTTTTGAGATGTCAAGTTCATCATCTCCTAGGCAAGAAGATCCCTTTGTGCTATTAGTCTCAAATATTCCACCTTGTCTCTCATTTCTTTGATTTGGTCTTGTAGCTCCTGAGTAGTTGATTCACCTTGTGCTCCTGGTGAAGTGGCATTGTGTATTTGAGTGAAGCACATCCTTTGAATATTAGGTGAAGAAGAACATCCAAGAGGGGTACAGGGTGTTTGATGCCCACTTCCTGGACTTGGCGATTGATTTGTTCTTCTAGCTCACAATTGGTTATATGATGTTGCCACACTAACCAAGGTCATCTCTTCATATTGCCTTCGAATTTCCTGTTCAACCGATGTGACATAACTCACATGAGGATTATAGTATTGATTTATTCTTTCTGTCAGGGATATATCTTGATCCATGGGTGGAGTAGCAATATTACTTGCAGGTACAAGTTTTGTTAGGGTCTTGTTTGAACCCTTATTATTTTGATTTTTATATTGATTTCTTGCCTTTTTCTTGATAGTCATAGGATGAATGGGATGCCCTTGTTTCAACGATCTTCTTCCAAACATAAAAAAATAATTTTCTTCGATCTTGCTCACATGGAGATTCATAAGAGTTGTCACCTTCTTTTATGAAATAAGAAAAAAACAAATCTTCAATTTTATCCAGAGGTTCTAGATGGGATTATGATATTTGAAAACTTGTCCCCACCAAAGTCGCCAATTTGTTGGTTCCCAAAACCACAAATTACCAAACTCTAAAAGAATGTCAGGCTTTATGATTAGGTTCAACATGGATTTTGGCCAACGAATGAGGATCAACCCTTAAATCAAATTGATATCTCTTGCTCTTTAGGCTTTGCTACACCTAGGCGGGTGTACCCTTTGATATTTTGAGTACATTCTCAACTTCTTAATAGAACTATAATGAAAGCCTCATTAAATCTATTTCAAAATGACATAAATGTTTGAAATAGAGAAATCAACTTCTACTTCTTCTACCTTTACTGCTACTAAAGTGAAAAATAAGCAAATTGAGTTTAATTGAAATATTCTTAGCAAAGTAATCAAGATTGGTGCCTTTCCTGTAGGGCAACAAAGTCCACACACATCCAAACTTTGATCAAAATTCAAATTACTTGGCACTCAAATTTGTTTATACCTTATATAAACATGCGCTAATGTAATATTAACAAGTTCTTCTTTTTAATCTAGTTATTTCCTTCCAATTTGTTGTAACTTTATTAAATGGAATGCAATTCTTCCTTATAGAAACCAATTAACCAAATTACATAGAGAGAGAAAGTTGCTTTGATAAATCAAAAATATCTTTGATAATCTGAATTAAACAAATAAGAAAACACTGAATTGGAGACAACCTTATAACATTTGTCATTCACAACCAAACAAGTAATTGAGAGCATAAATTGAGATTTTTGTATTATATATTCACCACTGCAAGGAAAGACAAAGGTTTCTTATGCCACCATTATTTTTTATTATATGTCGATATCTTTCATGGTCTTTGTTTCTCCCTTATATGAAAATGGGAGAAGCTACAAGCTTTAAACCATTTACAAAATAATTGTCCATAACTAAAGGACATGACCTTTCACAACTTAAACAAAGCTTGATTAAAACATTAAGAGATTTGTTGATTAGAATGGAGTTTTTTGAAACAAACATAAAGCACAACATAAAAATAACCGGTGAATATAAGTGAGCCCTTCATTATCACACTATGAATAGCAACCCATGACCAATGGGTCTGGCAAGGTTCTGCTTTAAATAAGTGCACTATTCATATCCACCAGTTGGCTTTCTTCGTCATCAATCCTCTAAGGGCTTTAGATAGGTATTATCCCACTGATAGATGTCATAATCGCTTGGCCATTTGTGGTTTTGAACGATAGGCACATTCGTTATGTGGTCTCTCCACCTCTTGTCTGTCATGGCTCACACTTTTGTAATAAACCCGGTATATCCAACATCTAGTGTCACTATTCTATCAAGAAATAGATTGAAACTTTGAACATTTATTTCCCTCTCCTCCTTCATATGTGATGTGATCTTAGGCACCATCTGGTAGAAGTCACTCCTCCAATCACCGACCTCTAATATGTTTATCTTTATCAATGATCCAGGGTATGGTCCAGTGCTTGAATGTGTGAAAATAATCTATTTTGGCCTTTACCTTAGGTTTCTCACCTGAAATATACTTCAATTCTGAAATATACAAAGTGATGAGAGTGTGATGAACTGGTTGCCATCTTTTTGATAATGCCTCTAATACAAGTTTATTTTCTTTGAAAATATCTAACATTTTTAGCAAAGATTCATAACTCTTATAAACATCATCCAGCTCGTCAATGACATATTTCAACCTGTGTGCCAATATCTGCTCAAAAGTACCCTAGATATGATGTAGTATATCTTGTAGAATTCCTTCATTGGCTCTTTTTAATTCATTGACTTCCTTTTCATATTTTTGTTTTTCCTCAAGCCTTCCCAGATTGTCTCTGATGCCCTTAATTGGCTGGGGTGTAGCATTTTTATGAAGAACAATGGCTTTGCTTTGATTGACTGATTGCTCCTTTATTTGATTTTTCAATGTGACATTTTCAACATATAACCTATTTATTTCATCATTCATTTCAATTTGTGTCTTTTCATACTCAAATATCTTTTGTTGCATATGTTTTACCGCATATTAGGTGAACATTGTTGAATGCATTGTCATGGTGGCCGCCTCCAATGGGGAGGTATATTTCAAGGTTTTTAGATGGTTGTGCCTTTAGCTTCTTTAACCATATCTACAAATTTGGGATTATTAGTGCTCTTGAAATTTACCCAAGCTGCTAGAATCTTTGGTTTGGGATTGTATCTAGTGCCACTTACCCCTTCTTCAGAATCAAACTCTGCCACCAACATTGGATCTTCCTGATGTTTGACTTGGTCTAACAAAAAGATTTTCTTTAATGTCATTCCAAGAACAATTAACATGTTACTTTTCATGACCATTTCTCTTGCCTCAGACGGGGTAATGTTTATCTCATCAAACCTTATTTCTTTGAAATTTTCTATTGTCACCTCATCATGCTTTGATTCATCTACACACATCAAATTCATTTGTTTTCTCTCCTCAAATTCCTTCATCAAAAAATCCTTAAATTCAAGAGTGGTGATGAACTCATCATCTTTTATGAATCTCAATGAAATTGCCACCCTTTCATCTTCATGGTTAACCGACTCTGCATCTTCTTCAATCTGAGCTTCATAGCCGTGTACTTCCTCTTCATACCTCAATGAGGACATTTGTGGCTGCTCCACCTCCTCATCATCATTCAAATCTTTTAGTGTACTAATGGCTTCATCAGTGTCACCTCCTCCTTCTGTATCCTCGTATCACACCAAGGGCTCAAGGTCATTCTTCTTCTATTTCTTCGATGGGGGTGGGCTAGGTGAGGCTTCTTGCACTAATTCATCATCCGGTACATCATGAATTACAACCCCCTAGGGTTTCTTTAATGACAATTTGTCCTTTTTTGGTGGAGATCCACCGCCTACTGATTTTCCACACAAATTTTCAAAATTGTTTATACACAAATCAATTTTATTCAAGACATCAGTCTCATTAAAAAATCTAGGAAAACTCAGATCCCTCTTCTTCTTATCTTTTTCTAGTCGAGTCAATATATTTCATTTCTTTTTTCTCTGAACAATTTCATAAAATGTGACAATTTCTGATCAAGTCTTCATCTATCAACACTTCATGTGTTATAGCTCTACTGATATTATTGATGTGACCTTCTGGGTCACACATCCTCTCTCGACCAAATTTCAGAGAATAGTTTGTTTTTATGTACCCTTGTAGCTTCTCAAGAACATTTGATCCTATGAAGAATCGTGCACATTTGGTTACATGGGGTAGGAATGTCCCCTTCTTTCTTTTCTCAATAACCTTCTCTAACCATAACATTTGCCACATAAATTCTAAGAATGCAATTTTGTCTGAAACAAACATTGGTAGCTGATGAGGAGCCTGAGGACATCCATATACTCTAATAAGAGTGTTTTCTCCCATATAGAACCAATCAGCAAAGTTATGTGTGTGTCCTTTCTTAGGACCCATGGCCAATAGCCTTATTTCCTGTCTCATATGCAATGACAACCTTTCAACTCAGTGATTTAGGGAATGGAAAATCACAACAAAAAATGC
The DNA here is from genome assembly GCF_030272615.1 of Cryptomeria japonica. NCBI lineage: Eukaryota > Viridiplantae > Streptophyta > Pinopsida > Cupressales > Cupressaceae > Cryptomeria > Cryptomeria japonica. Next base: position 24,345,351 of record NC_081405.1, on the reverse strand, counting down.
ATCATGGAAAACTTTGTAGTTGTTGTCTCTACATCTCTTGTCCCATATATAACACCACAATTGTACGGGAACTCCGTTTCCATTGTTATCTACCATTCCCAACTTCAAATTCTGACCCAAGGCTTGTCCGTTTTGGTACATAATCAAATAGCATAACAAAGAGTAATGTCAAAAGTCACACCCTTTCTTCTCTTTCCAAGTCACAATTTGTGTATGAATTTTCTTCTCCAACTCTAGAGCAAAGTCAAATTGAAGATTTAGTTCAAAGTTTTGGATCCTCATTGCCATATACATCAAAGAAATTGGCATTTTTTCCCTAGCATCCTCTCCTTGTATTTGGCATAAAGCGAAGTATGTTGTTTGGAAATAAACAAGGAACTCATCAATTAGGAAAGGTTCACTACTTGTAATCGCCACAAACTGATTATTTATGCCCCTCTTTCAGTAGAATAGGAGCTCATCTCTCCTAAAAGCTTTTTGTAACCTAGTGTAATCTATCTCAAATTGCTCCAAATCAACCCTAGTGAGGGCCTATTTGTTTAGCATGAAACAGTCAATAATGGCTGACTTTGTGATCACTAACAATGGATTCCCACTAGGCATTATTACTGTCCAAGTTATAGGTGATAGTTTTCAGCTAGTATTTGAATCAATTCCATATCAATAAAAAATATTGGCACAATCAATTTAGCCATGTCCAAGGTCTAGGGGTTTGACACTGGGATTTTCCCATCTCCGTTTTTATAGAAATACCAAAATAAATCCCTACTAGCTATGGGAATCATGGCGTCCCTGCAATCTTCCATCCTATCCTTAAAAACATTCTTGGCTCTAGTGTCTTCTAACCCACCTTGGTAATGCATCTAATAGGAATTTTTGAAGTGACCTCTTTTTATCAGCAAGGTTAGATGATTGAGCCCTTTTCTTTGAACCCTCACCCTTTGTTGAACCCTCGCCTATTTTAGATCCTTCACCCTTCTTAGGCATTTTACTTCTATATTCTACTCCAAATTTAGTTGAACTTGCAAAATTATTTACTCAAGAAGCTTCAGAAATGATTGAGTACTTATTTGTGGATTTGCTGATGGTTTTGACCCATTTTCCTTCGTCGCAGAACTCATACTGCTCGATCTCCAAGTTTCAAATGAATTTCGCAAGCAAGAGTTCAGTCTTTAATTGTAGGCTGCGAGAGTCATTTCTCATTTAATTTGTTTGTCTCATTGCAATGGATCTAATAGCTCTACCACCTTTTCTAAAAATGGAACTATGACATGCTGACATCACCTCAAACCAGCTCATTTCCCAACTTATTGCTATATCGCAAGCTTCTCCTTGATAGTCTAACTTACCGCTGTGAGATTGCGATAATGGTCAACACGTTATCACAACCTTCATTTTTATTATGTTCTTGCTTTTTGTGATATAGCGGTACATGAGTTTACCTTTATTGCTATATCGCAATAGCACCTTTTCATAGCCACTAGCATCTTGTGCTTTGGCAATAACTTTTGTCCCGAGATATTGCCATATCACAACATTCCTATCTTAGTGTTACACCTCATTTGCGATATTGCGATAGCATTACCTTTTAACCTTTTGTCATTGTATCGCAATGTGATTACTTTAATACTGCACCACTTCTACGATATAGCGATAACCTTATAGAATTTGTTCCCTTTGTCGCTATATCACAAACCACTTAATGTGATGAGGGAAGGGTCTTGCGAGATTGTGATAATTAGTAATAAAGCAATGTTAGGGCCTAGAGGACATGGTAGACAAGGTGAATAAGATTAATTAAGAAGTATGATGGGAAATAGGAACAATTAACTAAGGGGTCTTGAAAGGTGTAAAATCATAATTCCTTTTTAAGGATTCTTGATAACTCATGATTAATTATCAAGCCATTTGGTATTGATTTTTTGAATTTAGGCTAGAAAACACATTGAATTACGACGCAAAAGGGAATTTGGCTATAGTGTTGTTGTTAAATGAATGTGCACACATATGAGTTCTATTTGTTTTAGTCTAGCCATTGATATGGACAGTAGCGGGAAAATAATGAGAACTTGGTAACACAATAGTTATGCTAGATAATACTATATTTTTGGGAGTTCCAATAGATACATCTATAGGAAATTTGTTTTCTTTATTTTTTTCTAATAGAGGTGCTATTAGGATAATGTGACACTGACCTTGAAATCCTGACATTCATGTGTCTCTGTGTTCCTTGAAAAGTGTTCTCTAGGACACGAGAGAAAAATATTTAACATTTGTACTTTATGGAAAATTGTAGTTGCATTTTCAAGAGGTGAACATGTAACAGTGGTAAGCATAAGACAAAATGGATAAAGTTCCCTCTTTTAGGTGTCTACGTTGGGATACAAAGAGCCATGTTTTTGGTGCCTAAGATTGAAAAATGAAAGGTTGTTTGTTGGGTGATTTGAAGAGTCATTGGGGAGTTACAAAGCATCCAAGAAGCAAAAGATTTGAGTTGCTATGGGTTAGGTGTCCATGTTGGAGCCATTTGAAGGAAATTAACATTTTATCATGCCTTATGGCTATTGACTTTCCTAAGCATGGGTTTTTTGCAAGTGGTTTTTTGCCTCTTATTTCAAGTGACCACTGTTGTTTACCCTCCCTCATTTTGCTATAAATTGGAGCCATAGCATAGTAGTTTTGTATGATTCTTTTGTAGATATTCAATATATCCAAGTGTTCCCTGGTTTGGTTGGGGAAGTGAAGTGTATTATTGTAGTTATCTCTCTTTTGAAAATTAATAATATACTTGCCCCCTTTCTCTAGTGGAGTTTTTTCTTGAAAGGGTTTCTCCACATAAATCTAGTGTCTCATTTGGTTCTTGATTTTTATATTATGCTAAATGTTGCAATCACATGTTTATTTTAGATTTGGTAATCTAATATTCAACTTTGCAATCAAATAAAAAAGTTAATATTGCAAAGTCTAAAGGGGCAACATAATTGGTTAAGGGCTTTAGGTTCTTCCCATATAGGTCCTGAGATTGATTCACAGTGACTTGGGTTAAATGGCATGTGGTTGGTTCAAGCTTGATTGTTTCTTCCTGTTGACTAGTCTCACCTAGACTCACCTCTACAACACCCCAAAACTTGACAAAAAAGTAAGACTAAGGCGAGGTTTGTTGAGACATTAGGTTGAGTTGCAAGGGGCCAACACTTGTTGTAACTTCTGGGGATACCACAGGGTTATTAAAAAAAAAAAAAATTAATATTGCAAGCTTTTTGTGTCTTGTTTTCAATAGGTACATCTAGAAGAAATGGGCACTATCGTAATCTATTTATTTCTACTAAAGAAATTAAATATATTATCTATTCCTACAAATGAACAAGGAAACTAGAAAAGACAATTGACAACATTTCTAGAGTTATAATAGAAAAGTTATATTATGCCAAGTCCTATATAGTATTTGTTAGAATAGATGTGTTTTTCATCATTCTTCTCACTTGTCTCTTTAATTATCTAGTTATAAAGAATGGGTGTGTACATTAATAAACATAGAGAAGGGAGATGAAGTGTTAATCAAACCAAAAGTGTATCACATCCACTTCATAACTACCTCATGGCCACTGAATACTAGTTAGGACTTGTGGTTTTTCATTTGGGTGCTAAACATGTTAATGATCACACTACAAAATCTATAAGGGCCTTCAAACAACACCTAGTATTTGTGGCATGGTCCATTGACTCATGTACTCTTGGATCAACATGCTTTATTGTTGTGTTTTACCATTCACTTAGAATTGTAAATTTGGTCTAGTAGGGGTCTAATTGAGGAAAGCATGATGCTTGCAACTTAAAATTCATGGGAGGAAATAAAATATTACTTTCATCTTTTCCCTCCAAAAATTATTTTCGCAAGTTAAATAATTATCCTTTATGTGAGCAAAGTCCCCCTTATGCCTAGTGTCCTTTGAAGACACAACTTAAAACGTTGTTTATTAAATAATTATACCTTGGTTACCTTTTCTTTTTATCCTCCTTAGAATAACTTTTAAGTTATAACTATTTAATAACTTAATTATTCACCCAAGTTTAGATTAGATAACCTCAGGAAGGGCTCGATCCCATTTCCAAACAACCATCAAGGCAAAGAGAGTGAATCTCACAAGAAATGAGATTGGGAAAAACAAAAAAACCAACAACTAAAATGCTTTTGACTAGTGCAAGGAACCAAAGGGAAACAAGGGTGTCGACCCTATACTAAAGACTTCTCTTTCACAACACATGAAAGAGTATGGGGAGAAGGACCTTTCCTCCTATAGACTACAATCTAAGCAATGCTATCATCTAAGAACCCGTGACAACAAGAAGCGAGAGGTGACCCTCATTGGCGAATCAACGACAATCAGAAGGGGGACAATAAGATAACAAAGCGTAAGATAGTCATCAACCATAGGAGAAGACTGGAGTTGAGAGGAAGTAGATGACACAATAGGTGTCAAACACATAATAAAAGGAGCCACAATAGGGGCTTTAGGGCATGACAAAGCCATGCCAAAAGCAAGACTATTATTATGAATATTGGAAAGAACTAATCTCAGAAGAGGTAGGAATCTCAACAATCAAGTGATCTTCCTTAGCATTCTTCCACCACATAGCAGTTCCTTTATGGCATGAAAGAGACCAATTCAAAGCCAAGTGACAAATAAAAAAAACAATGACAACATTTGAAGGGGTGGCCCTCATAATCCAATGGTTTTGTCCAAGACCTATCCCCTACCACTAGAACTACATCATTGTGAAGGGGTTTGGAGATGTCAATATCTATCAAAATGTGAGTGAAGGTGGAATGTCCCATGTGAGAAGTGGAATCATCAAACTTTAAAAAATGATCAACTTAGTTATTGATAGCCTCATAACAAGAATCCTCCCAAAATTGGAGGGGAAGATTCATATTCTAACCCAAATTGGGCATACATATAGTGGTTCGATGATGGGGTTAAAGGAAGAAGACCAAGGTTTGACCGAGGAGAGTGCTCTCCCCAATCCAAAGCTAACCCATAACCAAGTTTCTATCCTCGAAAGAGGAAAAAGAAACAATGAAAAAACTCTTAGCATAGAGAAAGAGCTCAATCTTACCAGCCACAATGGGCTTCCAAGAATCCAAGAGCTAGTTGTGCAAGTTGGGAAGAGAAGGCTAGAGGTTGGAGAAATGACATAGCAAGCCTCTATGCTAGTAAAAACGGTCATTGTCAATAACATCAACACCACAAACAATCACAAGATAAGGTTTGGGACAAAAAAGAGGTCAATTAATTTGTTGAGGACAAGCAGGACAAGACTTGGTAGGTTGGGCAAAACTATGAGTCCCTACTGAAGAATGATCAACATGGATGGCGACCTCAACACCAGAAATAGGGATAACAACAAAGAAACCACCTTGCATTGGACCAAAGCGAGCCACAACCTCAAACTTGAGCACAAATACATGGGTATGAGAAGTCGAACCAATAGGAACAAGAGTGTTGTCAAGGGTGAATAAGAATCTTCTCACCAGTTCAAGGGCCAACATCCTCAATAGGAGTCTAAGGACGACTAGGAGCAACTCAAAGTAGAGAAGATGATAGAGTACGAGAGACATGAATAGGGGTTTCCGTAATGTTTCACTCAAGTTGTGGAAAGCATCAAAATTAGATAGATATGATTTTTTGGTCATACCATAATGTTTTTGAATTAGGATGTGAACTGTAAGAACTTGGCATCAATCTAAAAATGATATGCTTCTCTTGGAAGTGTGTAGAACTCCCAAAAAGATAAAATCACATTCTATAAGCACCATGAGGCTTACTAAGATCACCTAAACACATTGTCATAATCAAAACTATTACTTGATCAATCTTGTGCTCTCCAAGAAAGTTGGATTTCTCCCTTACCCATCAATTAGCCTACCAAAAAAATAAAAAAAAAGCTAATTAATTGAGTGAGTTGATTATAATTCCTTTTTGAAGGGAGCCAAAATGATAAAATGGACACATGGCTGGCTATGAGGATTTTATTAGCCATTTGAATGCGTCCAACGAACAATCTTTCTATTTAAATTTGCATGAACCATTTCCACATTTCAGATAATGGACATGGCTATCATCAGCAAAATACCTCAGCTTTAGGTAGATAAATATTGACATGGCTATCAATTTTTAGATTCCATAGTTTGTTAACATATGCCATTATTTTTATAGCAAATCCGATGTTGTTACTTAAACCTTCAAGGATCTCTAACAAGGAATTCAACAAATTCTATTTAATGTGCATGAACCATTTCCACATTTCAGATAATGGACATGGCTATCATCAGCAAAATACCTCAGCTTTAGGTAGATAAATATTGACATGGCTATCAAATTTTTTTAGATTCCATAGTTTGTTAACATATGTCATTATTTTTATAGCAAATCCGATGTTGTTACTTAAACCTTCAAGGATCTCTAACAAGGAATTCAACAAATTCTCAAATCTTACCATTTCTATTAAGATTTATAGCAAAAACTTTCATTACAGGTAATTTTCCCGCTTGGGAATGGAACCCAAATTTAGGGATTTTCCATTCCCTTGACCAGGAGGCCATTTCTCTTGGACATCAAAAGTATTTTGCCGCCAAATTTATGGCAATTGCAATCATTATTCCTAATTGCTACAGAATTATAATCTCTAATTATCTAGCTCATGAAACATCAAAGGCAGAAACCCAAATGGCAATTATTTATCCAGTGATCCAAAGAAATATTACGGTAAGTGCCTTCGTCCATTTATCTCTTGGGCATTTATCCAGTGATCTGAAGAAAATACACGCAATTGCCTTGCTCCATCTATCGCTGGACATTTATCAAGTGATCCAATAAGAAATTCCAGCAATGGCCTTGGTTGATTAAACGTCTAATTTCTTTTGTGCAGGACTCCTCTTAGACTCATGCAATTTGTTGATGTGGGATTGACTGCTCTTTGCCGCATCTGATTTGTTGATGTGGGATTTAGTACTGCTCTTAGGTGCATCAATTTTCTTCCCTACATTGCCGTCAGTTCTCTCACACTGCTGAAATTGATTATTATTAGATTCAGTACTGCTCTTTGACACAAAAAAATTTCTTTTCCTCCCACAACCATCCACTGAATCTTTTACGTCAACTCTCAATGCTGGAGACCTTACGAAATTCTCTCTTTTCTGGAACCTGGACAACAGAGACAAAATTCTCTCTTTTCTTCCACTAGTGTTTCCCTCAGCAAACATTTTTCCCTTGAAAGGAGTGTCTTCTTTGCCAGCAAACTCATCGTTGATGACAAATATATTTTCCTTTTCACTTACTATTTCAGAGTTCAGAAGCACAAGTGAATTTTCTACCTCGTCAGATGAAATATTTGGGGCCTTCAATTCTCTAGGTGTGCATGCTCCGGAGGAATGATGATGCTCATTCAGCTTGGAAGAAATTAAATGACTCCTTGCTTGATTAGGTGAAACTTGAAGTTGGCAAGGCTGCATATATGAAGTCAATTGCAGCATAGTTAGATTGTTTGCAAGCAAATAGCTTCTATGTATGATTTTACTTTGAGGTATGATAAAAATTTAAAACTCACACATCAAGAAATAATTAAAAATTAGGAAAAAACAAGAAACTTCCATTTTCCATGTACAACCTTCACCAATCATTCCAAGGGCCAACATAAGATAAGTATAAGCAACTTTCAAAACAGGGCCCCTTTATGTGCTAGCCACAATGAGTTAATAGTTCATTGAATTCAGCTTAATAGTTCATTGAAATCAGATGCAAACTCTAAAATATGTAAGCATAATTTCAGACAAATTTCACATATTTGCTGACCCAAGTTCATGCATACAAAGCCACAAATGGGAGGGATACATACTCGAACTTCAGCAACAGATGCAAAGAAATTTCGGACTACTGTGGTGCTCTAGTAACAAGCCAGATTACCCAGAGTACTGTGGTGCTCTAGTAACAATCCAGATTACCCACCCACATTTCTTGTGACGATAATTTTATAATAAATAATTATTTCAAATTATAATTATGATAGTTTTATTGTTAAGGATCACAACTTACAAAAATTTAAGTAATTTGAGAATCAACGTTTAGGAAAAAAGCAAACTTTTGCATTCCTCTTTGACTGCTAAGATCTCTCTTGTAAATAGCGTATCTTGTTTATGCGTCAGCAAAAGTACCACTTCTGTAGCCACATAATTCCTTATTTTGTTTAATCATCTTTTGGAGCAGGACTGTAGATCATGTAGTGTTGCTAGCATCCATAAATAACTCAGGGCTGGTAGGCTTTTGCATCTCTCCTTTATGTTTTGCACAGTTTCAGTGCAAGTGTCATGCCATGGCTTGCCATTTTTTCTAGTTGTTTCTACAATTTGCTCCTCTACTATGCAACATACTCAAAAAATGGACTAACAAAGACATTGAGGCTGTCTGGGAATTGATAAATTTTGTTAGGACATGGTCCTGTAACTTAACTTTCCTTGCAAAGAGTTTGAGTTCTTAGAATTCTCTGTCAGTTTGGCCTGTAGGCAATTTGGATTCAGCCAGAGCTATGCCTTACTGATTTGAACAAAATTCTTGAATGCTCAACATGTGTAAGAATGCTATTTACTGAAGCCTAAAATATCATCATATACACAAAACTAAAAGCATTGCTGAAGGGGGCCAAAATTTGTCCATTCTTGATTGGAATATGCAGGGGCTGTACATAAGCTAAGAGGTATTACATTCCATTTGTAATGACCTTGTGGAATTGAGAAGGCAATCTTTTATGTCTTTGACCAAAAACCAAGCTTGCAGTCAAAATTCAAGTATTAAATCTACCTGACTACAATCCAAACTCAGTCGGAATCCATAGAATAGCTATTTGAATCCAAACTGCTTGGAAGGCCAAACTAACATAGAATTCCTTGGACTCAAACTTTCATCAGGAAAAGTAAAGTTACAAGACATTGCCGACTCTAATCCAAATTCAGTAAGAATTGATAGGATTGCTATCTGAATCCAATTGCTGGGAAGGCCAAACTAACATAGAAATGTCTTTAACATAGAATTCCAATTGCTATCTGAAAAGTGTTATCTTCAATATAGAATTCCTAGAATTCAAACTTTCATCAGTAATAGTAAAGTTACAGGACAATGTCCTAAGTTATAACAATGATTCATCAATTCCCAGACAGGCTGAAAGAGAAGAAACTCTGAAAATTCCTAAGATGTCTGTATTATGTTTTTCCGTATTTCGAGTAATTGGCAAGATGAGGAGCACATTACAGAAGTAGCTAATAAAAAAGAGCAAGCCATAAGGTAAGAACTACACTCAAGTATTGCAAAGGATAAAGGAGAGATGCAAATTGCAAAACGTAGCCTTTTTAAATGCCCTTGAATTATAAATTTATATATGTATTCTAGCAATACTTCATGGGTCTATAGTCCTACTCCAGATGACAGGAACAAATGAGGAACTTTGTGGCTCTAGGAGTGGTACTTCTGCCGAAGTAGAAAGGAGACACTATTTAAAAGAAAGATAAAAAAGGAATATAAAAGTTTGTTATATCCCTAAAACTAATCCAGTCTGGCATACAAAGATAACAAGGCAATCGAATGGTTCTCAAAGGATTTGCACAAGGAAGAATAGCATGATGGCAACAGTGGTTCTCAAAATTCTCAAGTGGATCAAAGAATCTAAGAATTCCCTGGAAGGTGCCATTTCCAGGGAATTACAAGACCCGACCATTAGCTTGTGTCACTAAGATTACAAAATGTAAGGACTTAGGATTAGCATTCAAGACACAGAATTGAATTAGTTTAATTAAATTTAAGTTTAAACTTGATTTCCTGGTTAGCCCAGTAGCCACGCTGATCCTCATGTTAGGTGAGGAAGTTCAGTATTTGACTTAGTAAATGGTGGATATATTTTGCTTGTAGCATGAGTAGAGCATTGTCGAATCCTGATGGGTGATTAAATTCCCCACTTTGTCAAGAGGGAAAGTGAAACCTCACTACTAAGTCTGTTTTACCAGAAAATCTTTAATGGACCTGCTCTAACTAACGAATTATTGCAGCACAGCAAGAATACACACGGATGCTACTAGCCCCAAAATTCAGAGCATACTGAAAGAAGTTGTGCAACTTCACTGTAATGAACCTGACATAAAAGATACCCAAAAATCCAATAGGCTGAGTGTGTTACACAAACAAGCATGTCTAGATCAGAGAACAGATGGAGGTCCTCAACATATTATTCAGTCACCAAAGGGTGAACAGGTTCTTCATCCAACCTGATGTCAGTGACATAAGCCTCATTAAGAATTACTAGACTCATGCTTGCCAGCTACAAGATGGCAGACCTTGTTGACAAAAACCATGTTCAATTGTGTTGTATTAAAAGATTATGAAAACTAAGAGTAAGTGGGAATCCCTGCCACCTGGGATGGTCATGCATGAGATCCCCAAGAAGCGAAGACTAGTCAGGCAGTAACAAAATTGAAAAGATGAAGGTACTTGTGAGAGGTGGGCCTGGGCACACATAAAGCCAAAAGATGATTACCCTGACAATTGTGACAGTAAGTGCAACGGAGAATAGCATACCCAGAGTGCCTGACATTGACTGTGATAAGTCATTCTGCCACTTGATAGTATAGATATGTTTGACGTCTGGATTTAGGGTGCATGGCTATAAATAAGAGCCCAAGACTCATTGGAAAACCACCTTTGGAATTGTTTTTCTAGTATGCTCTTGCACCATACTATATGCAATCTTTGCAATTAGAAAGATAGAAAAGTGAATGTAAGCATGTCACAGCTATGAGTGATTTCTATCAGAATATGAATATATGGGTCAAGCTTCTATTCTCTTGTTATTTTGTCAATTCTCTTGCCATTTGCTGCATTTCTATTAGAGATTTGCTGAAAGTTGGGGAATGTTAGTAAAGATATCATTCTCAATTTGGTTGAGAAAATGAGTTGCAAAGGTTAGCAAGAGTCTCTAAAAAATAATATATAAATATAATATACTAGTTAAAGCCATATGTGTGCAGTGAAATTGTGATCCAAAAGAACAGTCCAAACAACTAAATTAAAGTTTGAACAGCCATAATAACAAGCAAACAATTAGGCCATTAGAAGATCAAATAAAACATTAAACATTGTAAAATGAACTATGTTAGACCCTCTAGTTGCACTCAAAATGGTTTTTCCCAATGATTAAATGTGTGCTCACAAACTGACAGCATAACATTGCAAGTGATTGTTATGAAAAAGGGTAAGATGACATTAATTTATAGATTTTTGATGCAAAGGATGGATGGCTAGGAATCAGGATCAACTTGGGAGATCAAGGGCTTAGAATGCTTGAGATCTCTCAAGCAAGGAGAGGATGAGGATAGTGGCTCCAAGATTAAAGGGAGATCAAGGGGTAAGATTTGACATGGGAGTTAGTGAAGAGATGAGATTTGATGGGGTACCTCCAAGTACCATGGAAGGATCTCCAAAAAGGTGGCATTAGACTAGGTAAATAATTATGGCCAATGGTTGTGTTGTGACGTTTTCACACATCGGCCCATTGCAAATGGGAACCCCCACTTTTTGCTTTCTAGTGTAGTTGTTTTAGCTTACTCGTCTAGCTTGGCAGTAGTTTTAGTGTCTTTAACCTCTTGCTTGTGAGGGGATGCGGTGTAACTTCTAGAGGGTGCGGTGTAAGTATGATGAGCAATCAAGTGAGTAAGTGGATATCTTCAGGTTTGAACATAGAAACGAGGAGCGATAAAGGAAAGATGAGCAATCAGCTGAGATGAAGTGCTTCATGAAAATCAATCAAGGTCTAAGAGATGATGGAGGAAGGAAACTATGAGCAAATCATTCTACAGTTGGTGAAAACATTGAAGTGATCAACTTAGGCAAGCATTAAAGTGGTTAACTCAAGGTGGAAGCAAGAACTATTCCTTCGCCAAGTTAACCCTACCAGCAAATCATTCTACGCTCTGTGAAAACATTGAAGTGATCAACTTAGGCAAGCATTAAAGTGGTTAACTCAAGGTGGAAGCAAGGAACTATTCCTTCACCCCCCCAAATCCACGACCTAGATCACATCCTTCCTTGACCACCTCAAATCCCCTGCCATCCTCACACTTTTCCTTGGCACCTCCAAATCCACAGCCTAGGTGGAGCTCTTCCTCCACTACCTAATATCCACGGCAATGACCAATTTTCCCTTGACTTGGCAATAGAAAATGCAAATTGTGATATTTGATCAAGCAAATGAATAAGTTTGATTAAGGGTGAAGGTGGTTACGGCAAACATGACTTGGAGAAGTCAGCAAATATTTCCCTTGCAGGCACAAATCCACGGCCATCCTCATTTCTTCCCTTGCATGCTCAAAACCCTGACCAAGGTAGAAGTAATTCCCAGACACCTCCAAATCCCTTGACATCCTTCCTTCATGCTCCAAACTCCCCGGCCATGATCAGAATCTTTTCTTTTATCCACAGCCTAGGTGGAACTCTTCCTCCACTACCTAATATCCATGGCAATGACCGATTTTCCCTTGACTTGGCAATAGAAAGTGCAAATTGTGATATTTGATCAAGCAAATGAATAAGTTTGATGAAGGGTGAAGGTGGTTAAGGCAAACATGACTTGGAGAAGTCAGCAAATATTTCCCTTGCAGGCACAAATCCACAGCCATCCTCATTTCTTCCCTTGCATGCTTAAAACCCCTGCCAAGGTAGAAGTAATTCCCAAACACCTCCAAATCCCCAACCATCCTTGACATCCTTCCTTCATGCTCCAAACTCCCCGGCCATGATTTCTTTTATCCCCTCAAATCCATGGCTGGAAGCAAGTGGATGACAACCCCAATGTCAAGAAGAAGATCATGATAAACACATATTAAGAGGACTTCATCAGCAATCATTAGTAGATCAAGACTCAACATGAAGATTGGGATCAGCTCTAGGACAAAGATGACAATCACAACCTTTAAGGTAGAGGATGAACTTTCACAAGAAAACTTCCTTCCCACCTTCAAATCCACGGCCAAGGTGGAAGTACTTCCCTTGCATGCTGAAATCCACGGACCTCCTTGAAGAAATTCCTTTGCCCCTCCAAATCCACAGCACTCTTTGAGCACATTCCTTTGCCCCCCAAGATCCACAGCAGTCTTTAAGCACATTCCTTTGCCCCACAAAATCCACGGCAGTCCTAAGCAAACTTCCCTCACCCCTCCAAATCCACAGCAGTCTTTGAGCTAATTCCTTTGCCCCTCCAAAATCCACGTCAGTCCTAAGCAAACTTCCCTCACCTCCAAATCCACGGCAGTCTTTGAGCTAATTCCTTTACCCCTCCAAATCCACGAGAGTCTTGGTGAAGTGCAGCAAGTTTGTCGACCACTTGGTAGAAACACCAAATAGACCTCTATAAGGTGAAATCTCGGACTGAAAACCCCGATCAGACCTGAAATCAATAAAATCAGACATGAGATCAGAACTGAGAACATCATTTCCCAAGTGAAAATCAGTTATTTCCAGATTTAAGTTAAGGTTTGAAGGCAAGATTTAGGACGGTATGGAGCACTTTATTTGCATACTTCTTGGTTTATATTTGTGCTCTTTTCAGGTTGAAGACAGAAGTAAAGCATATGAAAGGGAGCAAGTGAGGATGCTACAGCAATGAAGGGGTTGAGGAAATTCAATCACATGGAGAGATCACACTTGCAACATCAAAGAAGACAACAAAGCAAGAGAGAGGACTTCACAAGGGAAGATATCATCTAAGCAAGAAAGCTGATTGCTCTATAATGAAGAACACTCCCAAGATTCATCAGCATGGAAAGGGAAGAATAAGAACAATGCATTCAAGGTAAAGAAGGACAAACACAAGTGAAAGAATCATGTTTCAAGGAGGAATGGTCAACACCTTCAAGGATGCCATTGAATGAAGATGAAGAAGACAGCAATGAGCATACAGGATCAAGAGCTAAGATATTCAAAGACATCATATTGATGATGAAGGAAATGTTATGGCAATCTTGAATTTCCTCCAGACATCCAAGAATTGTTGCCAATACAACAAGAGAGTAATCCAAGACGAAGGCTTCAAGTGAAGGATTCGGGATTAAGGATAAGTGAAGGTGATCAGATAGATATGATGACGCAATTTGGAAATATCTCCCACCACCATCTCATTCATCACGGGCTTGGAAATGTTGAGTATCAAGAGATATTGCCTGAATCACAAACACTTGTGATGATCTACAAGGAGTAAGCTGAGGTCGCACCTAGTCATCTTCAACCCAATCACATCATTTCCAAGTCAAAGCGCGTAGATTCAATCCACTTGACTCATCCAACGATGAGGATAAATACCACATGTGGAGGCACAAAGTTCGGTGTACCTAACCTCATCATTCATTGGTCAACATTCAAAGGACATGTGTCCAATTAAGTAATTTTATCATTGGTCAAACATTAAATGTTATGTAATGGGTGTAACAAACCCTAATTAGGGTTTCTATCTTTCAATCTTGGCCATTAACGTGGATTTGATCCAAGCCATTCATTTGTAATGAGCTCTCTATAAAAGGCTTGCTCTCCTCATTTGTAAAGTTAATAGTTGATCAATAGACAATAGTTAGAAGTAGAATAGGAGAAGGCATAAATTGTTGCCAATTGTAAATAAACATCCTTTTCATTGAATTTGTGGTGGAATGTTTTGTTTCTTCTACATATTGCATGGTTTTTCATTGTATCCTCATGTTAGATGAAGTTCATTGATTGTGATGGAGTAATGTGTGGATGTTGATAATTCCTTGGTTCATACTATTTGTGGTTGGATGATTTTCAATTGTAGTGCATAATTAGCCTGAACATTAAAATGTGCTAACTGGATTCAATTGTGGATATGATTATTCAAGTTGCGCCAGTGTATTGGGTATTAAGGTGAATGATTCATGATATGAAAACCTTTCATTTCCTTGGAAGATCGCATCAATTTTGTGTAGTTGTTGGCAACATGGCGAATAAAAGCTTGGCTAAGGAATGTGTCCATCCTAGCATCATCCACTGCTATCATTGATCTTAGGAGTAGTGTAGTCTCTCTAAACCTTCATCCTTTATATCTTTTTTCAAGTCAATTAGATCTCAAGTTCTAGCCGGAGTTTATGTATAACGTAAGTCCCCCTTGTGATTCTAGCAATATGACATCAAACCATTGAGTTTATCCACACGTCAAGACCTGACATTTGGAACCTTGGAGTCACCTCAAGTGATCACTTAGTTCAGCATTTGAGGAGATTTTGTTCAAGAGATGATAAGATATCTTGGTATTTTATTCTGTGTATGAAGTGCATAAAAACACATCAACAGGTTGGAGATTAGGAGAAATGGAAAAAAATGTTTTTTAGATGAAGAATGGGATAGCAAGATCATTAACGGAATATTAATTAGATCATTGGAATAATATTTAATTAATATATAAGTCAAAAATGGGGAGTATAAGAATAAATTGATCAAATGTAAATGATCAATTTTAGGTGTTTACATTTTGCCCCTCTTTGAAATGGCACTAAGTTGACGTTATTTCAAAAAATATAGGTCACAAGAAGAAGGACAAAATGAAATAGATGCCCTACTATGGAAGTGATGGAAGAAAAATTATTAGGATACTGATGCCCCCTCGAGAGGATAGGCGAGCAAAAGGGGCTCGAATGACCCTCTTGAAAGAAGAAAATGGTAGAAAAATCGGAGAGAGGAAGAAAAACAGAGTTAGTATGAAGAAATGGTGGTAAAAAGAGTGATTGACATGAATAAATGGGCTTGGAAGACTAAAACAGAGCAACGAAACAATGACGACACATGCACCAATAGTAGAGAATTGGATGGATTGGGTGAGCAGGTATGGGCAACCACTACGAGTGGCCAAATAGGTATGCAATTTGAAGCATAGCTTTAGGAGTAGTTTAGGGTCATTAATAGGGGGGTGGTAGAAAAACACATGAGATGCATCCGTTGATCACGATTTGGCTGATGTGTTGGGGGATCGACGAATATGCCAAGAAGTAAATGAATGCAGAGCGCTTCAACAAAACTTTAGGCAAATGTGCAAAAAACGTGGCAAATTGGTGGGAAAAGGGGTGGATCTATCAATTTTCAGTAGATGAGTTGGAAAAAAATGGCAAATGAACTCGGTGTTTTAGAGAATGCATCAGGGAGGAAAAAGACAAGGGAGGGAAGAATTTATTTGGTTTTAGTTTTAGCTAGGTTGATGAATGATTGTGATGTGATAGGATGATGTTGGCAGCTTTAGCAGAGAAATGGAGATCGAAGACGAGCACATTCTATCTCTCAACTTGGGAGATTATAGTGACATTGGATGATGTGTGCAGAATATTGCAGTTGTGATTGGTATACAACTCAAGCAGGGGGCTAATGTGTTATTGATTCAATTGTTTTGGAGTGCAAACTGCAAATATACCTACCTCATGCAAGGTATAAAGAAAAAATGGCAACTAGACATAGGTGGTGTTGTGAAGTTTCACACATCGCCCCATTGCAAATGGGGACCCCCACTTTTTCGCTTTTTAGGGTAGATGTTTTGCTTAGGTTGTCTTAGTTTAGCAATGGTTTCCTAATTTTAGCCTCTTACTTGAGAGAGGATGCAATGCAATTTCCAATTCGTGTCTAGGCATGAATTCCATGATGAGAGTTCAAGGTAAGAAATGAATGAAAGTGTGAAACTTGGAATATCAGTTGCTTCATGAGAGGGTTCCCATCTTTCCATCTTCCCTTCCTTCAATCTCCATCCTTGACCGCCTTTCATTCTCCTTTTTGTCCTTGATCATCTTCCATCCTTCCCTCCATCCCATATCCTCCATCTCACATCCATATCCTTTACACCTTCCCTAGTCACGACATCCTTTGTGCCTCTCTCTCCTCCCTTCTCCCTTCCTTCCATCTTTCCATCCTTCCTTCCTTTCACCCATCCGTTCTTGTGATCACCTTTCCATCATACTTTCATCCACCCTTCTTGCCTTCACCTACCTTCCTTTCATCTTCCACTACCCCCTTATACCTCCCCCATCCTTCATCAACTTCATCCCCCCAATATCCCTCACTTTCTTCTCTCCATTTCACCTTACATCCTCCATCTTCCATCCTTTACCTTCCACTTCAACCTCTCCTTTTCCCTTTTCATCCTTCCTACCTTCCTAACCTTTCCCTTCACCACATACTTTACCTTTCTGTCTTATTCCCTAACTTTCCACTTCCTTCATCTTATATCCCTTCCATTCTCCTTTCCATCCTTCTTCATCCCACATCCCTTATACCTTCACTGCATCGCATTTCCCTTATGCCTCCCTCTCCATCTCACCTTCCTAACATCTCATCCCTATACCCTTCCTTCCATCTCACCCCACTTCCTACCTTTCTTCCATTCCTTATACCTCCCAACTTCCCTTTCTTTCATCCTCTAACCTACATCCCACTTCACTTACCCCTTGCTTCCCTTAGCATACCCCCCTAATCCTATCCTAGCCTTCCCTTACTACCCACTGCCAACTCCTTCACTACCCTTCCACCGCAGCACTTCTTTCCCCAACCTTCCTCACTTCCTTCCCACCACGACACATCCTTTTCTAACATCCCGCACCCCTTTCTCCCTCGCGGCATGTCTTTGACCCACATCCTTCACTACCTCTCCCACCATGGCATACACACTCCCACATCCCTCTCTCCTTCCCAGCCGCGTCATGTGCCTAGCTTCCTAACATCCCCAACAAGCATAAGATGAGCTGGCACCAACCAAAGAGATAAAGAAAGCCGACTCTTAAGGAGGAGATGTGTTTCATTCAAAACATAACTGGTGGAAATAAAAAAAATAAAAACATTACCAAGTAGGTCAGCCTTCATTGAAGGGAAATTCAAATTTTTAAAAGGCAAAATAGTTAATCCTAAGCTTGCCGACCTTAATGGACATTTTATTAATTCATTTCCCAACCACCCAGTGTGCAAGTCGGCCTAATATTAAGAGTGCAAAATCGAACTTGAGGAATGGTATATAAGAAGGGGACAAATTTGTTCATTGCCAGGCATCGAATCAAGTTTAATTCAATGCACAGTGAATTAGGAGCAGAGCGAACCAGACAGACCTGGGCGAATTATTAAGAGCAGACCTGAGATAAATTTTATTAGATTTTTGGAGCAATATCCTTCCACCTTAGAGTGAACTTGTATCTCAGACATATGGGAATTTATTAGTCCCAAGTTAAAGCGAATTTAAGAGGCATTTGTATGTGTTTTGAGGCTGATTTAGAGTGAAAGCATCACCAGCCTTGATGCAAATCAAGCAGACCTGATTCTGATTTCCAGAATCAGACCTTCATCATATCAAAGTCAGCCCTAATAAGCAGATTGAAGATGACTTTAGAGAAAACCAGATCACAAGCAAATCAATTCAAAGTAAATCAACTGCAGATCAGGGCTAAATCAGACCAGAAGTCTTTCATTTTCTGACCTGTGTTAGCATTATCAGTCCTAAAGTGATCATTTCCAGATTTTTGGAAGGCTTTAATAAGTCAAATACATGATTTATTATTGTAATTTTGGATGCTATTTATTTCATATTCTTTAGAACTTTATTCCTATTTTCGTCTTTTCAAGTATGATTGCACAGAACTAGCATCAAGAATAAAGACAAGCTCGTTGGAAGACTTATAATATCAGGGTTCATGCTTCAACATGGCAGAACAAGAAGAAGATCAATATTGCAAAGAGCTCAAGGATATGCGTCTCCAAGAGGAGATGATGGAAAGAACGATCAAGGCAAGAAAGATAATCAGGAGGAAACAATTTTCCTAAGGAGGTAGAAGAACTAAGCAAAGGTAGAAGGTTTGCTTGACCATGCCTAGATGATGCCTTCATTGCCATCACACCAAGATTGGATGCTGAGCATTAAGAAATATTGCTCAACTACATACGCAGATGATGAAATATCAAGTCTACAATTCAAGTTGAGGTGGCATCCTTGTCATCACCAACCAACCAGAAGACTCCACATCAGCATGTCCAAATGCAATGTACTTGATTCACCCATGGAGGCACAAAGTTTGAGACACCTAACCTCATTTTTTATTGGTTCACATTCAATATTGGAACTAAATGTAATTTTCTCATTGGCCAGAGGGAGTTGTTGTAACAAACCCTAATTAGGGTTTGTATCTTGTAATCTTGGCCATTGATGCGGATTCAATCTTGGCCCTTCATTGTAACAGAAAGCACTATAAAAGGCTCACTCTCCTCATTTGTAGAGGTTAATAGGTTAATAGTTAATAGTTTAATAGAAGGTTAATAAGCATTAGATAGCAAGCAAATAGTTAGAGTAGAATAGGAGGAGAAGGCAGAAATTGTTGCCAAGTTTGTAAATAAACATCCTTTTCATTGAAGATATGGTGGAATGTGTTCCTCATGTTAGGTGATGATACTTAGATGGATGGAAAATCTTTGTGCATGATTGATGGTGAAGCTCTTATGTTCATACTACTAGTATTTCATTGATTGTTAAGTATCTTGCGTAGTCAACTGAACTCGTTTATCCAAGCTTAATTTCAATTGCTACTTCTTCATTGATATGCATCATCTTGATGGTGTCTATGTTCGTGGTGGTGATTTGAACATCATATGCTTACCTTAGGAGATCACACTAAACTTTGTGGAGTTGTTGCTTCACATGACGAAGCAAAGTCTAGTTGAGTTTCACCAAAGATTGTCCATTGCTCTTGCATTCATATGATTAGATTAGCTTTCTCAACTCTTTGTCCTTTTTTTTTTTTTTTAATCAAGTAAGATCCCACATTCCAGCAACATTCCAACCGAGTTCATGCAACAACGTAAGTCCACCTTGGATTACCAACAAATCACATCACAACCATTGAGCTATCTACACGTCAAGACCTGACAATAGAAACCTTGGAGTCATCTCGATTGATCACATAATTTAGCATCCGAGGAGATTTTGATCAAGAGAGGATAGAATGCCTTTGGTATTTTATTATGTGTTGCATAGTGTATAAAAACACATCAATAGGTGGATGTCGCAGATTGGTGCCAAACTAGCATTAGTTATGGTGGCTCTTGTTAGCGGAATATTCACATAATTTAGCATCCGAGGAGATTTTGATCAAGAGAGGATAGAATGCCTTTGGTATTTTATTATGTGTTGCATAGTATATAAAAACACATCAACGGGTGGATGTCGCAGATTGGTGCCAAACTAGCATTAGTTATGGTGGCTGTTGTTAGCGGAATATTGTTGCTTGACAAGAGTGGGAGGCATTTTTCTCTAGGATTAGGCGATTGTGTGGCCAACCTGATAAAGCACGCACAGAGGTTTGCATAGGGAGCCTGCATGTTAGCCCACTTATATAGGGACTTTCACACAGTGATTTATAGATGAAGGGTGAGCATAGGCCATGTGACCCTTTTACAAGTGTGGCCTTTGGGAGTACATAGCAGTGTGCAAACTATGAGGTGATTGAGTGGTTCGAGATGTGGATGAGCCATATGTATATGATTGGGACAATGTACTACACTATAAAGAGGTGGGGAGCAAGGAGTATTGGTAGCGGGTCCTAGATGAGCTATAGCTAGGAGACATCACATGGAGGTCATACAGATAGGCAAAAGGGGTGGGTAGACTTGCAGATGATGCCTTATATGCTAACACTGTGTTACTCAATTAGGAGATATGACTATTTGATAGATAGATAAAGGCCATATTGGGTCATGTGATAGTTCTATGAAAGATGCCAACTATTTTCCTGCTCCAATTCTAAGTTTTTAGGTCTGAAATAATTGTCTTTGACCAACGTATGCAAACTGGTGAATGGTTTTTTTGGTGTTTTTGTAATTTGTTATTTTTTGAGTTTTTGAATGAGTTCTGAGAATGTTGATTGAGCTATTCTACTTAAATGAACAAATTAAAAACATATTTGACTGGAAATGAAAGAAATTTAGAATTTTTGAGTCCAATAACTGAAGCATGGATTGTATTAAGGCACATGGGTCAATTACATACCAATTCTATCAGCAATAACATTTTGTAAGGTCTAATACAGAAAATCAGAATGAATTATTAACTGATCAGCAACTTCAAAGCCACCAAAACACTAATGCCACATAGGAACTTGCTGTTTCAGATTGAAGAATGGTACAACTAAGATTGTATCAATAATTTGTGATGACCTCAGCACCTCGGCCACCCTAGACCCCTGATCTGCAATTGTCTCTGTAATTTGTTCCCAGCTGGATAATTTCTTGAAACCTGTTGTGACGTATTCACACATTGCCCCATTGCAAATGGGGACCCCTGCTTTTTGCTTTCTAGGGTTTGTTTTCTAGGTCTTTTAGGGTTTTGTCTGTTAGCCTTTGCAGGATGAGTGCTGTCGAGGGGATCGTTGGATTACAGGCTTTGCTTGAGCCAGGGTGAGTCCACAGGGCCCCAGAATTAGGGTTTCTTTGAGAGTCTTCCTTAGGGCCTGGTTTTGCTCTCGTTGCTAATTGTGTCTTGCTTTGTGAGTGGGTATCATTCTTGAAGGTCCGAGCTAGGTCGAGTTGGTGAGTGATGAAGTCTGAAATGTCATCCTAACCTTCAAATGCCCTAAAATTTGGCTAAAAGTCTGGAATGTCTTGATCCTGAAATTTGGCTAAGTTTGGAATGTACTGATCCTGAAATTTGGCTAAGACTGGAAAACTAAAGAATCCTCCAAAACTAGATTTTGCAATATAACTCCTGGAGGTCTGAAACCACTCTCAAACATCCTGAAAGTATATATGGAATATAACTTAAAGTATAAGTTCTTATACTTTAATGTCATATTCCATAAAATGATCCTGACGGAGAGTCCAAAATGTCAAATTTCGCTCCTGACCCTTCCAAAGGGTCCAAAGCGAATTTCGCTCCTGACCCTTCCAAAGGGTCCAGAGCGAAATTCTCCATAAGACATTCCACTTTAACCAAAACTTAGAACTAATGCATTCCTAGGCTTGAATGAAGGTAAAAACGCTTGTTTGAATGAAGAAATGTGAAAATGAAGTTAGGATCTTGGCCAAGATAAGGAATTTCGCTCCTGACCCTTCCAAAGGGTCCAGAGCGAAAATCTTTATAACTCTTGTTTTCCTCCTTATTTTGGCTAGGCGTTGGCTTGATGAGAGATGAATGGGTATGTTTTTGCCTTGAGAGGGAGTTTGATTGATTTTGAAGAACAAGATTTTAGCCTAAAGGAGAATTTCGCTCCTGACCCTTCCAAAGGGTCCAGAGCGAAATTCATCATAAACTTCATTTGCCACCTTGTTTGAGCTTGAAACCTTGTTCCTAACTTGGAAAATGGCCTAACTTTGCCCTGATAGATGGTTTGAAGCTTGAAAAATGAGCAATTTTGGACAAGAAGGGAAATTTCGCTCCTGACCCTTCCAAAGGGTCCAGAGCGAAATTCCCAAAAGCTCTTACTTTGCAATAAAGGAAGTCAAGTTTTTGATTTGTAATGACATGGATGGAAAGAAAATGACTTGGTTTTGCCTCTTGAGGTCGTTTTGAAAGGGAGAAATGAAGGATTTAGCCCAAAAAGTGATTTTCGCTCCTGACCCTTCCAGAGGGTCGAGAGCAAAAATCTCTCTAAGAGACATTTCTTGCCTCATTTGGCCAAAATTTGATGTCCAAGGCATGATGAGATGAAGTATGAACATGGTCTAGCCTTTGGGGATGTTTAGAAGCATTGAAAATGAAGGATTCTAGCCAGGAAAGGAAATTTCGCTCCTGACCCTTCCAGAGGATCCAAAGCGAAATTCCTTATAAACACATTTTTTAGCCTTTCTTGGACATGAAATCCTATTCCTAGCACAGTGCAAGGTCAAATCCCACTCAGCAAAGAAGTTTCAAGGTGAAAAATAAAGGATTTTGGTCAAGATTGAAAAAATCGCTCCTGACCCTTCCAAAGGGTCCAGAGCGAAATTCCCAAAAATACAATATTTCCTTCAAAATTTTGATGAGCTAACCCAATGATGGAAGGAAATGAACCCTGGAGATTGCCTTGGGGGAGTTTAAAGATCAAACTAAGGTAAATTTTGGCCTAAAATGAAAAAATCGCTCCTGACCCTTCTAGAGGGTCCACCCCGAAATTCACATTTTCACCTAGTTCGTGCATGAAAAATGATATAAATTCGAAATACAAGACCTTGAGTAGGTCAAGACACACATAAACTCACCTTCCAGGAGATTTTGGAGTCAAGAAATGAGAGATTGAGGACCTAATTGAAAAAATCGCTCCTGACCCTTCCAGAGGGTCCAGGGCGAAATCATTAGGAAGCTTCATTAAGCCTCAATCAAACCTCCATATTCCTAAATTTTCACCAAATTTGCCAAATTCAAGACATTTGGGAGGTTGAATTAAATTCGCATGAATTAAGGCATTTACAATTTAATTAATTAATTTCTAGGCCTTGAAATAATTGAAAAAATCCACCTTTGAGCTTTGGAATTAATTTAAAAATTAAAAAATTATGCTTAAGCGCTCAAAAAATCATTATTGTGCCTTTACAAACAAGTCGGCCATCTTTTGAGAGGAGTTTTATTTCATTTTATTCCCTATTTGCCAAGTCGGCCTTGAGGGAAATCAAGGTGAGCGCCCTATATAAGGGAGGTGTATTGTAGCATATTCAAATCATTCTTTCATTATCTCTCATGCGAACTTGAAGAGCATATTTGGAGGTGCGAAATTGAACAAGTTGGAGGATAATTTCCAGATTTTGGAAGGTGTTTGAAGGCGAATTTCTAGATTTTGAGAAGCTAGTGGAAGGCGAAGCTTTTTGAAGGCTAATTGAGGCGTAATTCATCCAAAGGAAGACCACAATTCAATCCTTATCCAGCAAAATCTGATCTCCTTTCTTTCATTTTTCAAGGTTCATAGTTAGGCTTTCAAAGGAGAAGGTATGAAGAATCCTTTTTGAAGTTCTTATTCAAGACTTGTTTTGATTTCATTGCAATCTTTTAAAGTCTAAAGTCTTGAAAAATCTAATCTCCATTCATAATTAATTTGAAAATTTAGAATTCTGGATTTATCATATCATTTTCAAATTAATATCTTAAATCATTCTCTTGGAAGGTCCTAAATTCTATGCTTTAAGGTATGATGCTCAAAGACTAACTTTAATCTTTTGTGTAGGCATCAAATGGCAACCCCCGGAGTCGGAAGATCAACTACTTGGCAGACCCTCATCAAAGAAGATCAAGTCAAGACAAGGACGACCTCCTCCAATCCAGTTTCATTAAGGACGACCTTCTCCATCTATCTTCCAGTCCAGCATTTGAAGGAAAGCATCACCAAATTGAGCATCAACCAAGTGTTAGACATGGTGGCATCCCAATCATCACTCCTCCAGTCGGATTGGTCCACCTCAGCATGTCCAGATTCAATGCACCTGACTCATGGGAGATGGCACAAACTTCGATGTACCTACCCCAGTTATCCATTGGTCAAATATTCCAAAGAAGACATGCGTCCAACTAATGCAATTATTTCATTGGTCAGAATTAAGTTGGTTGTAACAAACCCTAATTAGGGTTTCATTGTAAAATCTTGGCCATTGATCTCAAATTGATCTAAGCCATTGAATTGTATTGTGGGCACTATATAAGCCCTAGCTCCTCATTTGTAAAGGCTAATAGTTAGTGAATAGTGAGTCAATAATAGTTAGTCAATAGCTAGAAGGTGAATAGTTAGTTGATAGAGGTTAGAATAGCTAATGATTAATTGCAAATAGAATAGTAGTTAGAGTAGAATAGAAAGAGAAGGCAAAGATTGTTGCCAAGATGTTGTTGTAAAAGACTTGTAAACTTCATTGAAGAAATGGTGAAATCTATGGGTCGATTCAACAATTTGCATGGTCTCTATACTTCTCAAATTTGATTTCATGTTATTAGATGAGTGGAAGAAATGTCTTTGATTGATGGTGAAATTTGTATATCCATACTACTAGCAGTTTGTTGATTGCAGACTTGCCTTGTGTAGTCAACTGGAATCATTCAGCTTAAGCTTAACTTCAATTGTCGCTTCTTCACTGATATGCATCAGCCTGATGGTGTCTATGCCTGTAGCGATGATCTGAACATCATAAAGCTTTCCTCCGAAGATCGCACTAACCTTGTGGAGATGGTCCTGGGATGTCAAAACAAGACTTAGTTAGAATTTCATCAAAGGTCATTCATTGCTCCTACATTCTTAGTGTCAGAATTAGATCCTTTCTTCCCCCTCATCCTTTTTTCCTTTTTTCAAAAATCTAGGCTAGCGAAATCCTGTGTTCCAGCATTATTCAAAGCAAATCAGACGTTTAGTCATCAAGTGTAAGTCCCCTTGTGATTCCAGCAAAATCACATCATACCACAAAGAGCTTATCCATGAGTAGAGATCCTACATAACAGGAACCTTGAAGCTTCTCCGATTGATCCTTCTGCGATATCTTTAGCATTCGGGAGCTTTATTCAAGAGAGTGTTGACGTGTATTTTGTACACCATCATACACAGAATAAAATACCTAAAGGCATCTTATCCTCTCTTGAATAAAGTCGCTAACTGCTGAAGATTTCGCAAGAAGGATCAGTTAGGATGACTCCAATGTTCTTTTTGGTAGGGTCTCTACGTGTGGATAAGCTCCAGCGGTATGATGTGATTTGCTGTGTTCTTAAGGGGCCTTACACTCCGAAAGTCTTACTAAACTAAAGAAGGTTTCAAAAAATAACAAAAGGATAGGGTTTACAAGAGATCTAATCTAATCTAACCCTAAGAATGACTTCATGTGGACAAGACTTGGCAAGATTCAACCAACTTCAATTTTGCCATAAAATAACAACTTAATTGAGATTGATGCGATCTTCTAAGGTAACAAATGGTTCTTCAACACACCAAAGATCCAAGACACTACCACGAAGGTACATATCCAAGATACAATAACGATTGAAGGTTAAGTGATTCGAGTATTCTCCAGTCGACCACGCAAGGCGTTCCTACAATCAGCAGGAAGCTAGTGGTTTGGATTACGAATCCTACCAAAGATCAAGTCTCACACTATGTCCTTCAAATTAACACACTACTTAGATTGATCATGATTCAAGTAAATTGAACAACCACGAAGATAACCAAGAAATTTGCAACAAAACACCATAACTTCAATATTTCATTGATTTCAAAGTCATCATATACAACAATTGTTTGAATTCCTTTCCTCAAACTCAATCTTGCTACAAAAATAAATTGCTTCTAAACTCTAATCTCTCTAATACATCAAACTCTCTCTCTAATCTCTTAACTATCTCTATTACAAATGAAATGAAAATGAGGGTATAAATAGCATCCTCAATTACAATGAATGGTCCAGATTGAAAGCAGATCAACGGTCAAGATCATGACACCTAAACCCTAATTAGGGTTTGTTACAAAAGTTCCCCTTTTATTGCACAACATTAAATGCATAGCCAATTATAAATTTGGCATGAAAATCTAGGAGACATAGACCAATGACAATTAAGGTGCCATGTCATCTATAACAACCTCTCATCTAGAATCTTATTCCCTTTCCAATGCTCCTTTTTAGCATATGCAATGAATCTTGATACGATTCCCTCGATCTCAGCAATTGGAATCTCGGGAAGATTCTTCATTCTTTCTTCCAAGTGGATGACCTGATCAAATGCATCTAGAAGAGCTGCGTCCCATGTAAGTTCAAGTTCCTTAGTCTTTTCAATCAGGAGCATGGTAGCAAACATCTAGTCCTGTTGCTCATCTGTGATATTGACGTCCTTGCAAAAGATGACCTTGATTCTATCTTCTAATTCTTGCAAATCCACATCTGTCTCAACTTCGATCCTCCTGCCAAGAATGGTACGAAGTACCTCAAATACTCTGTCCTGGATCGGGTTGATCACCTCCTCAACATGACTGCACCTAGTACTGATGTCCTCAAAGAGAACTTCCTTCATCTGGAGTAAGGTTGACCACTGAAGTAAACTGTGAGGTCCTCCATCCATAATCTTTTCCTGCGCTAAGACCTTCCTCGA
The DNA here is from genome assembly GCF_030272615.1 of Cryptomeria japonica. NCBI lineage: Eukaryota > Viridiplantae > Streptophyta > Pinopsida > Cupressales > Cupressaceae > Cryptomeria > Cryptomeria japonica. The sequence goes on along the minus strand of NC_081405.1, from coordinate 24,318,222 downwards.
TGTTTGTCTAATTACTTTCAAGACAGGAATGATAACGTCCTTGGTATGAGCAAAAGCAGCTACCGTTATCATCAAATTGTGGATAATCTCAAGAACCTGAATAGCCCTATGAATAGTCTTCATCATCCTTGTTACAAATTCTACGGCAACTGTATGAGATTTATCCATCCAAGTACTCATACGCTGGACCATATTCCTGAATCTTTCTGCCTCACCAATTGATTGAAGGGGAAGTGCCTGTATAGGTGATCTTGCTGGATCCTGACGTCCTAGAGGCTGATTGAGATGGCTGAAATATGTTCTCCATGCACCGATCTCTCTCTCGAGCTTTCTACTCTTCTCCATTTCTTCTCTAAGCTTGTCCTTCAATGCCTCAAAGGAATCGGTGGCATCATCTAGTGTCTGCTCGGCTGTGGATGGACCTAGCTCAAATGTCTCTACATCATATTCCTCTGCTAGAATCTCCCCTTCATACTTGTCCACCGCCGGTGTAGCTATCTGTAATTTTCTGGATCCAGTCTCATCTCTAATCATCTTGGACATCTTGGTAGCCTTTCTCTTCTCTGTCACTTCCTGGGAATGTCCAACAAGGCTCTCTAAATCAATCACATTGTCTTCGTCCTCGATCACAATCACCTTCGTTAATCTTTCCTTCAACCAATCTGGGATGGCTGATCTTGTCTCTTTGACCTGAATCTCCTTATGCAATATTTCTTCTTCTCTGTGAGGAGATGTTGCCTCGTCATTGTTCTTGTCTTCATGTAACTCATAATCTTGGAGAGATCCACTTGGCGACCCTTGAGGTACCTGTCCTTCTTTATCATTCTGAACCATCGACTCCATAGACTCTTCCACTTCAAGTGTCCTTTTCTCTTGTCGAGAAGATGTACCGGATGAACGATCTCGGCTGGCCTCTTGTTTCTTCTTGGAAGATTCTCTCTTTCCAGGTCTCTCTTTCCTCTTTGAGCCTCTTGGATGGAGATCGCCTTCACTTGCACTTCGAAAGTTGCCTTCATTTGCATTTCTGGGATTAGGATTACCTTCGCTTACACTAGCTCCACCTTCGGCTGGCTTCTCTTCCAAAGTGAAAGTCATAGCTATGCCTTGCTCTCTCAACTTTTGATGCTGCACATCAACCCATCTGCGAGTACAAGACAAGACTGGAGCCATCACAGCATCTAGATCCACGACCTCGGGCTCATTCCAATCTAACCTTACTGATTTGCTTTCTCGACCATAGGATGACTGGAGATGTCTGCCACTGTCCTGTGCTTGGTCGGCCACTCTGTAAATCTTGCATTTCCTGATGAAATCCAAAGGCAATCTAGAATGCATCTTTCTTTTCACTTCAAGATCGTCTAAGAGATTCATCATAAAATCTTCAATCTGAAACTCATGCTTAAACTTCCTACCGACTGTCTCCTCTATATATCCATGTGGATCAAAACTCTCCCTCAAAGCAAAGAATGAAAAAGAATACAAAGCTAACTCCTTCTCTGCGTCATCCATGGCTAAAGCATTAGGACATACCTCAACTGAATTGCCCAAAATGATAGGTACTGGAACTCCATTCCCATGTCTGTGTCTGAATGCCTTCGCATATGCTGCCAACTGTCTTGTTACTTCAAGTAACACAATTCTGTCTGTCGGATATCTCGGCAACATGTATGGAGGTAAAGGACATCCATGAACTCTGATATAAGTGAACTTCGGAAACTGAATAAACCAAGCACCATACCTCTTTACTAGTTCCTGTGCATCCTGAGATAATCTGTTGTGAATCCCGCCTTGCAACGTCCTTGTGATGTTCATAGTGAAGGTATCATTAACTAACTTGTAGTTGCTTCCTGGCGGATGATGCAAGTGAACATAGGAATCACAAACTCTGACCTCGCCGGGTCCTCTTCCAATCACTCCTCTGTGAGGTAGTCCTGCGTACTCAAAGCTCCTAATCAAAGCATATATGACGTATGAACTCATGTGGAAGGACTTGGTAGCTTTGAGTCTCCTCAACTGTACGTCCAAGCAATGGCTAATCATTCTAGCCCAATGAATTGTTCCTTTCCCTTGAACGATCACCTGGATGAAGTAGAACATCCACTTTTCAAAGTAAAAAGCTTGAGGGGCTCCTGTGACTCGGTTGAGCATTGTAATCAAATCTTTGTACTCCTCCTGGAAATCGATCCTATGTGGTGTGTTCGGTACCTTGCTCAGGCGAGGACGACTCCTGAGTAACCAGTTCTTGTTAATGATGCTTAGGCAAGCATCTGGATCATCTTCGTACATTGACCTGGCTCCTTCTATGCTCTTGTAGACCATATCTCTGTGCTCTGGAAGATGGAAAGCTTCACTTATAGCTTCCTCTGAAAGATACGCCAAAGTGTTTCCTTCCTTGGACACGATCGTTTTGGATTGAGGATCATAATGACGAGCACACTCGATCATCAACTCATGACACTGTACTGCTGGAGGGAAGCCGGCCGCCTTAATGATGCCACTTTCAATTATCCTCCAGGCGACAGGTGATGGCTTGCCAATGTAAGGGACATCTCGAAACTTCTTCGTGCTGAAGTTGCCCAAGTTAGTATCTCCAATGTTGCTCCACTTCGACACGATCTTGGTCTCCACTTCTTCGGTCTTTTGATCTTCCTTCATGAGAGCTGGACGACTGGTGGATGCTCCCGTCTTCGGGGTCGCCATACCTACACAACATTTCATAATAAGTAACTAGATATTGCAATGCATAACATAGATTAGATTAATTTTAGGAAACCTCATGATAAGTCTTTGAGTTATCATTTCCTAAATAACGATTAAGCTATTGAAATTCAAAATTTCAAAATTCAAAACTTGAAGCAATGACGATCAACGTTCAAAATTTAAAACAATAAATCAATATCGCCATACCTCACTAGAGAGCTAACTCTAGAATGCAAAATAGAGGAAAATCGCCTAGGCAAAATTTGAAATTAGATGGCTTCAACGTGATCTCCTTCAAATGAACGTCCTTTTTATCAATTCGCCACCCTTGGAGTCTTTGACGTATTCTTCAATGTCTTTCGCCTTAATTCAAACTTCACGTTCGCACTCCTTAGATGATGTTTACGCCTTCCTTTGATGAAATTCGCACCTTGAACACCACTCGCACCTCCGCTTGAATGATAATTTCGCACCACCTTTGGATACTCCAAATCGCACTTGAATGTGGATGATAAAATGATAATGTGAAAATGAAAATCTTCACCACCCTTTATAAGCGCTCACACCACAATTACCTTGAGGCCGACTTGGTAAAAATAAGGTAATTAAAACGATTTTTAAATAAATAATAAGGCCGACCTTTCAATCCAAGCGCTCCATTTGATTTTTAATTAATTAATAATTAATTATTAAATGCCTTTGTTTTTTAATTTAACAAATTCGATTTTTTACAAGGCAAAAATAATTAATTAATATCTTGCGCAAATTTTAAATGCTATTTTAATTGAATTTTCAAACTTTATCGCTTTTTAGCATTTAAATAAATTCAAAAATGTTTGAGCGCCCAAAATTTGAAAATGGAAAAGTGCAAACCTCATTGCCCTGGTCCCTGACTGAGGGACAGGAGCGAAATTTCAATTTGGTCTTGATTCTTGTGCTTTTGACGTTCAAAATCTTCATCCTTACGTTGAAGTTGGCATTTTTACTAGGAATTTCAAACTTGGGTGACTTGACCTTGCAAATGAGTGCCTCTTGAGGTGATATCGCCCTGGTCCCTTGGAGAGGGACAGGAGCGATCCCTATGTTCTTACTTGAAATTCTTCGTTCTTGATTTTAACTCCTCGTTCATTGCCTTCCAAACGACGTTTTAAACCCTTTGTAACTTTGCTTTGACATGATCTTCGAAGGATAACAAGTATTTTAGCAAATATCGCCCTGGTCCCTTGGTGAGGGACAGGAGCGATCCTGGTGTTTTCTCCTTGACCTTTGTAACTTCAAACTTCAATCTTCATTGTGAAGGATAAACAATGTTATTCTTTTCATTCTACTCTCATTTCACTTGGCTTCTACAAGACACTTTGATGTTTAGAGGACTATCGCCCTGGTCCCTTGGAGAGGGACAGGAGCGATCTTGAAGCTCTAGCCAAAATTTGTCATCTTTCAACCTTTGTTCTTCATTCATTGCTTCCTAAATGATGTTTTTGATCTTGCCTATCCTTGCCTTGTCTTGATTTTGAAGGAAAATGAATGATTTAATGAAAATCGCTCTGGTCCTTGCCTGAAGGACAGGAGCGATATAGCTTCCTTGGCTCAATTGATAGTCGTTTGACGTTTGAAACCTTTGTATATCATCTTCTTAAGATACCTTAGACCCTTTTACCACCTCGCACAACCTTGACTTAACGTGATTTTTGAGAGATTTGGCCAATATGGTAAATATCGCTCTGGTCCCTGCCTGAGGACAGGAGTGATCTTCAATGTCTTGTGCTCATACTTGCTTTCATCAATTTGCCACTGCTTTCATTGTGTAAAATGAAGTCCTTTTGATCCCCTTGGACACTTAAAACGTGATCAACTTTCAAAATCTAGGCTCTCATGAAAATTTTGCTCTGGTCCCTGCCTGAGGGACAGGAGCGAACCTAGGTATTTAAGTGCAAATCCTTCATTTTGGCGGTCCTTGTAACTTTGTTCTTCATCAAGATACCTTAAAACGTCCTCGCCACCTTGTACTTCGTCCTGGAGTGTCTTGAACTTGGGATGAAAGCAAGATAACTAAGATATCGCCCTGGTCCCTGGCTGAGGGACAGGAGCGAATTTGTGCTTGTAGGCTTCATCTCACTTTGCTAACCTCAAAAATTATCTTCAATGGTCTTGTAGTGCTCCGTTTCACTCATCCATGCCTTGGAATTTGCTCTTACTTGGCAAGAAATTTGTCTAAGGTAAAAATCGCTCTGGTCCCTGACTGAGGGACAGGAGCGAACTTAGGCATTTGGGTCCTTTGTAGATGTTTTGTAATCTTCAATTTGTCTTCAACGGGTTCAATTCACCTCCTTTCTTGCCATCAAACTTAAAACTTGCTTGATCTTTGTTTAAAACATGCCTTATGAAGAATTTCGCTCTGGTCCTTGGGAGAGGGACGGGAGCTACAATGGATTTCACCCTGGTCCCTGACTGAGGGACAGGAGCGATCTTGGCATTCTGGTCCACTTTTCTTCATGTTTGTGCCTTCAAATTATATTCATCTGGTAAAATGCACTCCCTTGGATCTCTCCAAATCGTCAAGTTGTTAAAATCCTGCAAGGACGAGGTGATGTTTGATTTTAAGCTCCGGTCCTTCACTGAGGGACAGGAGCGATTTTGCTTCCTGAGGCATTTCTGTGTTCGTGAAATTCTTCAATTTATATTCAACGGAAAGATCACGCCTTTCTTTACTACTTCAATTCGAAAAATCATCTTGATCCTGCAGAGATAGTAAGATTTTTGAAAACGAGCTCCGGTCCTTCACTAAGGGACAGGAGCGATTTTGCTCCTACAGGCCAAAATATCATGATTTCACAAGTTTAATCACTTCACAAGGCAAAAACAAATCATTCCCCATGCCCAGGATCAAATATCAAAAAACTCAAAATTTAGGTCAAAATTACTCAATTGAATAAAATTCACATTTTCATCATCAACACTTAGACAAATTAAGACTTTGCACTCAAAATTCCAATTGAAAATAGACCATTCTGGCGAATTCATTTCATTCAAAATTGCATCCTACAAAAGGAAGCTTAAAAAGCTCTCAAGACTGACTGGACTCTGGCCTGAAAAGACAGTAACGGAAACCCTAAGGCTTGACCCTAAATCCAGACAACTGACGAACTACCAAAACCCTAAAAAGCAAAGCGAAAGGCGAGCAAAAACGAGCAAAAAGAGGGGGTCCCCATTTCAAATGGGGCGATGTGTGAAATGGTCACAACAAAGAGGATAAGGTACCTTTAGGTATTTTATTCTGTGTTTGGTCGTGTACAAAATACACATCAACAAAACCCTAACCCAAACGTGAAGGTAATCTGCAAATTTCCTCTGTTCTAAGCTACGGCCTTGCACCAAGGGCTCATATAAGTCTGGAATAATGCAAGAATACGCCAAGGACTGTTGTGTGCTCCCAAAATATGACTGAGACTGCCGCTGATCACTGAAAATGTCCTCCAATCAGCCAAAGATTAACCTGCCAATGAGAATTATGGTGAAATATTGCTGCTACAAGATTGGGGTTTCGTCCAATCTCTGTATTCTGAGGGATTTTTCATTCCCACAAACTGAACTCCTGCAACATGTGCCAGAGCTCTAATTTCCAGAAATTTTCCTGTAAAAATGAAGTGTTGAATTCACAAATCAGTATTTCTTATTCTGACTTTTGCTGTCACAATGGTTTTGCCTCTGATTTGGCTCCTAACCGCCTGATAGAGGCCCGATCTATCCTTGCTAAGTGCCGATGATGATTGGGGTGGCATCCAAACATCAGAGAGTTGAGGGTTTTCGTCCTCAATACTGCTTCCAAACCTGTATCTTCTGTTGCAGACTTGTTGCAAAGGAAAAGATGTGAAAAATAAATCTGAATATGCCTCAAATGGCTACCTTTTCCTTCTTTTATTCACTTTTTTTCCTAGCCCTAACCCTAATTTCGAATTAGGGTTTGCATTGTTGATTGTAATTAGGTAGGAGGGGTGGATTCCAATGATTCCAATTGCCTTAGGCAACATTGGAATCCGCCAAAAGGGCTGGCCCCTCTTTAACGTATAGGGCTGGGCCCTCTCTCACAAGCCACTCCCTAAACTATTCCTCACGCCACCCTAAGGGAAACGTGTTCCCTCTAAATAGGGCCGACCCTATATTCAAAAAGACAATTCGCACAAAAGAAATAAAAGGATAAAAAGAATTAATGTCAAAGCCGACCTAAATAGGTCCTTCGCCTCATATAAATAAAGGACAACTTGACTTCATTTGTACACTCAATCATCTACTCTCTCATATGGGAATCTGATCTGAAGGACAGTGAACTTAGTCTTTTATCTGTTGGGCATAAAGCGATCCATCTCTGCTGTTAAAGAAGTGGTCTTCATCAAGCGATCTGCCAATTGAAGGACCTGCTGTTCTGAAGTTGATTACAGTCATCAGCTGGAGACATTCAATTCATTTCAAGATCAAATCCTTGGTTGCTGGTTGATACAACAAAAGGGCAGATCCGAAACTGGTTAAGGGGCAGATCTAAAACCACTTGAAGATGCCATTAGCCCTAAGGGTAAACTAAGATAAGTATTGTAATCAGATTATTATTCATAACCCATAATCAGATCTGAGGATCTTTTCTGGCTGGGTTTTTCTTCCTAGGAGGTTTTCCCAGGGTACTTGTGTGTTGTGTGTTCATTCTGTTCATTTCTCTACTTTTGCTTAATTCTGGAAATTCCTAAACACTAACAACAATTAATATTAATCTGGAAATTAAAGATAAATTCTATTTTCTGAGTATTGTATTAATCTAAAGGACTAAACACAACACTCATTACATGTATTAACAATGTTTTATTCCATATTATAATGCCGTCAATTGGTTGGAATTAAGCCAAGGGTCTATTTTATCATAATATAAAATGGCCCCATTTTAAGTTATAACTTGGTAAGTTATAACTTCTAGGTAAATGTGCCCCATGGGTACTTTATTATACTTTAATATAATGTAAAGTAATTATAATAATTCACTATATAACTATTTATTTAACCTAACTTAGGAAATATTTAAATATCTCCCATTTTATTCAAAAGTTGCTCATCTGGACTCCGAATCGAATTCTGACTGAAGCCACCTGTCCATGGATGAATTCTGAGTGTTGCAGGCTAACTAGCAGTGATCCCCCTAAAAAGTAGGAATCCTCCTAGAAAGTAGGAAATTGTCTCCAAATCTCTGGAAATGCTCAAAAGTGATCCTGCTATGCTCTGTGGCCCTCTGGGTTGTCAACCAGTCAACTAGTAGTCCTCCCTAAAAAATAGGACCCCTCCCTAAAATTTAGGAGATGGTCTCAAATGATCCAGAATGGTTCCTAGATACCCCAGAACCAACTCTCAATCATTCACTAAAAATAGGGATCCCTCCTAAAAACTAGGAATTGTCGTCTGAATGTTTGAATTGGCTCACAAAGCCCCCTGCAAGATTCCATGACTCTTGAACGGGTTCCCTCTTCACTCCACTGGCCTACGAGAACTAGATGATAGGCCAATCCACGCTCAACTGCCTGCCACCTAGGAAGGGGACAATACATTCTAGATAGTGCAGGATGTTACGGAGGGACCACACATATTTTTGTAGGTAGTGTGAGAGGTGAGGGATTGAGGCCAAGTAGGATGTAGCTGAGTGATGGAGGGAGCTAGAAGCAATGATATGGTATCCACATGTTGGGTTAGATGATGTGGGGACTATAGCAACATACCAAGCCTAGGGGAGAGGACATTAGTCAATGCAGTTTATGCCACCACGACAAGGAGGGATGGTGGGCAAGATACATGTAGCAATACAAGAGGTGAGGAGATGAGGGAGGGCCCATTTAGGAGACATGTCAAGATGGGGGGGAGGGGAGCAAGAGACGCAAGAAGACAAGATGGTAGGGGTGGTGAGAGAGGGAGAACGATACTATCCATAATATATACACTATATACAAGGGGTGTTGATTGTGTTATATCTTAGTGTCTTGTATGAATATTGTGATTACGTGCAAGGATTAGTGGGTTATGTTAATAAATTCATGCATGAAGGTGAAAAATGGGATGCAAATCACAAAAAGAATAATAGGGGTGGATGGGTAGGGATGCAAGCGATAATAGGATAATCAAATGTAGCAAAAATGTGGGGGTGATGGTTATGGATGCAACGAAAGTAGTGTGAGGACTTGCAAGACAATGGAATTGCCTTCTACACATGGCACCTATTTGCTGGGCTTTGACCATGGTACTTGTCCAAGGTGCCACGAAAGGTGGTTTTCACAATAAGATGAATTATTTCTCTTTACTATTTTTGGATTTTTTTTGGTATTTTCTGATTTTGAAAGTTGCGAATTCAAGCATAAAACCATTTGAGGTGGATGATGTTGAGTGGTTCATCTAAGGTCACCCTTCTAGAGTAGCTAACTGATAAATACTGATCCATACGTAGTTGTAATGACATAAGGACCCAATCAATCAAGCTCAAACTTTCCTTTCTTTTCTAGATCTTGGAGATTCTTTTGTTTTTCTTTGAGCACAATGTCACCAACTTGGAATCCTCTAGGCCTGATTTTCTTATTGTAGCTTCTGCAGAAATGACTTTGATAGTGCCATTCATAAAGGAGCTCCAATTGATGCAAGCATGCAACCCAATACTCTTCATCATTTATAAGATTCTTCAATGATATGTGCAATGATGGGAGTTCAACTTCAAGATAGCATTAGTGTCGAAGACAAGGGAATATGGAGTGCTTCTAGTAGGTGTGCAAATGCTAGTATGATATGCATGCCAACCAAGACCAATATCATTGACAACTTTCTTGAGGATTATGAGAAAGGTTGTATTAGTTGCCTTAGCTTAGCCGTTACCTTGAAGTAATTAGGGGTGGACCAACTTGGATGTGGAATTTCTCACAAAGAGTGTGAAGTTCATGGTTTTTGAATGGTCTATGGTTATTAGTAATGATGGTGAAGGGAATTCCATAATGACAAATGATATGTTAAAGGATGAACTTGGATATTTGAGTTCTCGTAGTGAAGGTGATGGGGATGGCTTCTACCCACTTCATAAAATATTCAGGGTGGTGATAATGAACTTATGAAGTAATTAGGGATGGACCAACTTGGATGTGAAATTTCTCACAAAGAGTGTGAAGTTCATGGTTTTTGAATGGTCTATCGTTATTAGTAATGACAGTGAAGGGAATGCCATAATGACAAATGATATGTTAAAGGATGAACTTGGGATATTTGAGTTCTTGTAATGAAGGTGATGGAGATGGCTTCTACCATCGTTATTAGTAATGATGGTGAAGGGAATGCCATAATGACAAATGATATGTTAAAGGATGAACTTGGATATTTGAGTTCCCGTAGTGAAGTTGATGGGGATGGCTTCTACCCACTTCATAAAATATTCAGGGTGGTGATAATGAACTTATGTCCATTGGAGGATGAAGGATAAATCTTGCCAACTAAGTCAAGGCCCAACTAAGAAAAGGGCCAAGGAGCAATAATAGGTTACAACACTTGCGATGATGCATGAATGAGGTCTCCATGTTGTTGGCACGCAAGGCATTGTTTGACATATTGACATGCATCACGTTCCATGGTCAACCAATAATATCTTGTTTTGAGAAACTCCTTAGCCAATACCTAACCACTAGTATGTGCTCCACAAATACTATCATGTACCTCTTGTAATGTAAAGTTAGCTTACATTGTATTTAAACATTGCAATATAGAACCATTATAGCCTTGATGATAAAGTGTATCTCCTAAGAGAGTGTAATGGGATGTGCGTTGGATGAAGGATTTGTGTTGGTTGCATGTGAGATCGGGTGGAAGAGTTTAATCGTGAAGGTAGGTGTTGTTTTCGCACACACACCCCCTGCTTTAGGGGACCCCCGCGTTTTTTTTTGGTCTGCCCAATAGAGAGAGAATGAAGGATCTTGCACTTTCAAACCCTAGCACCTTGCAGATGCCGAAGCAATAGAAAAGAAAGTCGTGCATCTCCCCTCTGTTGTCGGAGTTTGCAAGAGAAGCACACAAGCCGAAAATCACATATTCTTGCAAAAAGACCTGAATTAAATCACATAGGAAGGCATAAAAACAAAGTCGGCCCGTTCTCATGTTTTGCGGAAAAGGCACGAGGAAAGAAAACCGCATAGTTCGACCAAATTAGCCGAAATTAGAAGACCAAGTTCGCAAAAGGACCCCATAAGACGAAAATGCAAAGGAGCCAAAAAATTCATAATATCAAGGTCTTTTAGGCCGAAAAGTGAGAGACTCAAGTCACAAAAAATCGAGCTAATAGGCCGAAAATGAAGTGGAGGGTAAAATCGCGCATTTCTACCAAAACGTCCGAGTTTCATTTGAACCAAAAAATCGCGCATTTTTTTCATGGAGCCCGAAGTTCCCCTTCCATATCCTCTACAAAACCCACGTTTTGACGTAGTCGCTCATCGTCATAAAAAAAAAAAACCGAGTTTCATAAGTAAAGAAAGGGAGGGTCAATAAAATCGCGCAAAAGGCTTCAAATAGCCGAAAATATCACCCAAATAAGATCGCGCAAAAGGCCCAAAAGGGCCGAAATACGTTTAAAGAGAACTTAAAGCCAACATCGCGCCTCTCATTTTGGCTTGGTAGTCCGAAATCCATGGAAAGGGCGCTTTGATATTAAAACCAAAATCATGCATTGTGGGTGAGAGAGCCGAAATTTCATAAGGCAAAGTTGGTATGTTTAAATCAAAGCATAAAATCACCCCCTTTAATCAAAAGGCCCGAATTTTTATCTAACAAAGGGGGCGTTTTAAAATTTTGGTGATTTTATTAAAATTACAAAACAAAATCCCTAATTTCATCTAAGGGACCAAAATCACGCAAAAAGGTCAAATTGGCCTAAATTCGTATTTTATGAATTAAACCTTCGAATTTGCTAAATGGAAATCTCGCATTTTAGCCAAATAGGCCGAAATTCATAAGGGGGTGTTGCAATTTAAAACAAATTATTCACCTACCAGACGAAATCGCATCCTGCCAGAGGAAAATTAAAGTCGTGCATTTTTATCTTAAAACACTAATTTCGCACAATGGTGATTTATATTATTTTAAAAAAGCAAACATCTTTCCTCTTTGCCAAAACAAAGCCGAACATTGGCCCAAAAATTTAGTATTTGTTGAATTAATTTATTTAATTTTTCAAAAATGATTAATTCAGGTCGAAATTGGTTGTTTGCAGAATCAACGAGCTAAGGCGGCCACCTGAAGCATAGATTGAAGATAGGATCGCCAAAAGTGAAGATGTCGCCTGTAGGATTAAAACAACACTCAATCACGGGGAAGCGCACCACCGTTGAACCGACAAGACTGAAAATGAAAGAACACTCAAAATGCCAAAAGTCAGTGCATTCTCAGAATTACATAGTTGGAATTAATTCCAAAAAATCAGTTGCAAAATTGAATTGTTTAAAGTAAAGAATTGCCTGTGGGCCTCGTTCAAGATATTTTTGAAACAAAGGAACACAAGATAGTTATTCCCAACTACCGGATTGACCCGAATTGATGCCAAACAGTTGTAGGTAGTTGGAAATGTGGTTGGGAGGATAACTAAGGATTAAATGGGCATAGGTTAAAGCTGCCAAGTTCTAAAAGGCAGATCAAGGCTGTTGAATGCAGTCAATCCTGGCCTCTGGTTCAAATTTGTAAAATCTATAAAAGGTAGAGGCCTTTCTCTTGTAAAGGGTTAGACTTTTAGAGTTAGATAGTTAGAAGTTTTTTTAGATAATTCGATTTCTAGGAATTAGAAGTTAGATAGGTTTCAGCAGTTTTCAGATTAGGAGTAGCTTAGAAATGCTGCAGAAATTGTTGTAATAGCAGCTGAAATCAATATATGGACATTGATTTGTTGTTTATCATCTTGGTTTTATTTTGCTTGCATGGTTTCTTTCAACTAGTTAGAATTAGAGTTCAATGATTTCAATGGCAAAATGTGGAGGGTATTTGATGCATTTCAGGTTCATACCATTGGGGGCTTGTTGATTGTAGGTCACCGTGCATGGTTAGTCTTAACCCAAACTATGCTTAGTTCAACTGCAGGTGTTCGTCTTAGGCTAAGCCAAAATTGGGTGCCTAAATGAGTGTCTCCGGTCTGAAAATCCTTCATCCCTTGGAGATTGCGTTGTTCTTCTCTAGTTGTGAGGGTGCCTCTGGCGAAACAAGAATATGTTTATGGAAATCCATCTACCCGCTACACTAGTCATTCTTATCGCTGTCCTTAGGATCCCTTTTACTTTTATTTCCTAGTTCGAGAATCAGATGCAGACCAACTTGTTGCAAACGTAAGTCCCCTTGTGCTCCCAGCAAAACACATCAAACAACTGAGTTATCCTGTAGTCATGACCTAACAGTTGGAACCTTGAGGTTGTCCCTTTTGATCAACTAAAATGGCATTAGGGATTCCTTATACAAGAGAGGATAGGATACTCAGCGAGAACATTCTATTCTACGTTGGTCGGATAGAGTTGTAGCAATACGATTTTAGCCACGTCAATAGTAGGGTGTATATATATCATGGTACCAAGGGGATTTGGGACCAAAATTCTCACATACTATCTCAAAATCAAGTACATCAGATGCCAAAATTTGGACTTGTTATGCTAAAAACTCACATTGTTAACTGTCTTGTGGCATGTTTAGTAAAGATCCAATAATACTTTGTTGGGGATTTACAAATTCTTATTGAAGAATTTGATTATGGTTTTATGCAAGTTGTACTAAGTTTTCACTTTATTAATATTTCCCCAATATTAAATTAAATACATTTTTCCAATGTGAAACCCATATTAGATATATTTCCCAATACATACTATACATAAATTGGCTCCAAGAATGTTAACTCCAAGTGATGCACATCCATCTAGGTCCCCCTAGGTGCACCATACACATAATAATAAATTAAACATTATAAACATTATGCAAGGTGTACAAAACCTAATTCCTAACATATTTTACCTCATGTGTTGGATTTCAACAAACAAGATATCATTGGAAATCTAAAGACAACGACTATCTATCCATGTTGGTCTTGATTAGATTTTTATGCCTTGTTTTCAAGTATTACAAATTAAAGCTAATTTTTCTAAATTGTGTCAAGTTCATTTTGTTTCAAGAGTTGTACTTTTCGCAATTGTGAGACTTCAGACTATTGTAATTTGGGAAAAGCTTTGTAATCACACTAAACAATAAAGTGCCAACATTGTAATATTTGCGGGAGGGGATTCATTTATGAGACTAGTGCAAAGGGTGGGTGTATTGGCATTCTTTTGATCTCTTTATTTTAGTACTTCTTTTTGCATTTCTACATCATGGACCAAACAATAGTTTCCATTCTAACTCCTTATAACTATTTTGAGTGGAAATCACACATGACAATCTCCTTAAGAAAATTTGGTTTGCATATGATAACAATGGGATTAGAAACTGAACTTGCATTAAATACATAAAAGCCTAAGTGGCTTAATAAATGTGGTGAAGCATATAGAACTCTGTGTTTGTATATTTCTCTTGATTTACTCTAGCAAAATGATCTAAGGAAATTTAGGTTAATTTTAATACACTATTGGAGCAAAAGCAATTAATGCAAAATTTTCTCCAAAGCTCAACTTTTCAAATTCAAAATGGTTGATGAAGTCACTATGTCTAGCCACATAAGCATAAATGAAATTCAATTATTTTGGATTTAATTCAATGCACCCCAAAAAGTTATTTTTAAAGCCAGAGTAGGGGTCTAGGGGTAGCAACCCCTAGCAGCATTTAGAAGCAATGTCGCTCACAAATCTTAGGGTATTGTCTATCCCTCCATCAAACCCAAATTAAAGCCTTGAAGGCCACAAGGACCCTTTCTTTTTTAATTTTTTCAGTACAGAGTTTCCTCTTCCTCTATTCGTCTTTCTATGATTGCAATAGAGCATGGGCTAGTGTATTTAAAAGTCTTTTAGGGTGGACCTTGTTGGGGCCCCTTTTCAAGTTCAATGATAAGTTATTAGGCTCTTCCTAGAGTTCCTACATATGGCATAAAAGGGTCTAAGTTTGAGTTAGGACAAGTTCATTAAAGGTTTGCTTGAGAGACAACTTGGATATTGTATCCATATTTAGGGGGGCATACTTTAAGTCTCTAAGACAATGCCTTGGGCATACTCGAGGTGCCAAGGTGGTGCCATCGGGGAACCTATGAGCCCCTTAGTTGACAAAATTTTTGGTTAGCTATATCCGTCAAAGCATGGATGTCTTCCTTTCCCCTTTTCTAAGGGAACTAAAAGATGCATTACATCTATGTGTGGTAGTTGATTGATAAACATTACTCCTAATGTAATAAAAAAGTTTGGCTAGCCTCAACGAGAAAAGGTTATCAAGTCTGAATTTTCTTCTACTTCATTCACACATGTATCAATCATGATACTATTAAATACCTATTTATACCCAACACACCTTGAGAGGACCAAGCTTCTAATCATAGCTATAATAGTAAGGAGATTTTTGTCTAGATTAACATGAACCAATGCTTGGTATTTATTTGAGTCAATTTGCTCTCAACTCCATGGTGTACTTTGAGCACTTGGCAATGTCCCCCTTCCCCTGTCTTCAAACCCTATTGATACTTGAATGAAACAAGAAAATTGATATGTATGCCATGCCCTAGGAAGAACAAGCTTTCTTTTTTCTTTTCTATTAGGATTTCAAACGTATCTTTCTTATTATGACATTATATTATATCATCACTTTATATCTTGCAAAATACATTTTATACTTAGGAAATAGGGCAATTGTGACAATTGAACTTGTATTCAATCTTACATAACATAACATAAAATAGCCTCATGAGATTTGATAATATAAAATAATGTCATTATAGTTTTTGTTAGGAATAGTGAAGTTAATATATGCATATAGTTGTCCGAAGTGGTAAAAAGGCCTTAATAATATAGTTGTCCGAAGTGGTAAAAAGGCCTTAATAATTACTAAGATAATATGCCTAGGGCAATTAATTATAATTAAGAGAGTTTAATTGAATGTTAGGATTAAAAGAGTATTAATAGAGTGCTAATATGGTAACAACGCAATATGAGAATAGTATTGATATAGTATTAACTGATGACATATTCGATGTTATATGTGTGTGGGGGGATTTAACCTATCCAAGTTTTTGGGACTGTTTGGATGGGAGGCCCTTTTAGGGGATGACAATTGAAAAAATGGGGAAAACTTTTATTAAAGAAAATTTGAATATTTAGAAGGCATCCACCATATTCATTATGTAACCATATTATGAAAATTTAGAGCTGAATTTAGAATTCATGAGTCACCATACAAATTAATGGCATTTCATTGTTTGATTATTTGAGTTTTCATTATCAATATGTGTTGAAGATATAGCTACAATAGAGATCTTCAATGCAGTGTTCCTTATTTATTTTGTCTAGTATTGGCTCCTTAGCTTCCGTTCTTTTCTTGCCTTGTTTGTTGTCGGTGACTCTTCATGTTGCTACAGCTGTCGATGAAGGTGATGAGGCTGTCGGTGCAGATGTAACTGTCCATGCCTTTCCCTCTCCCTTCGTGTGACTCTTCACTGGAAATTCCAATATGTTATATTGATTATTCTTCCTTGTCTCGTGTTCTTCTTCTTCGGCAGTTTCAATATCGGCTTCTCTCTTTCATTAAAATCGTTTGTTTGTGTCTGACAGATCAGAGATATTATGTGTACCTTCTGCATACAGAGTTTTCAGATATATAAAGGTTTTGGATTGTATGTGAGATCTATCATCTGAGTTCATTCTTATGATTGATTTGTAGAGAATCAAACTCATATTATTGTGATTGATAGTAATGTGAGACTATCATCAGTTGTATTCTTTTCTGCGATATAATAAAGTTCATTTTGAGTGGGTTGGGTTTTTCACCCTCAGGTGGAGGGTTTTCCCAGGATAAGGGCTTGTGTATTTGTGTTTCATTCTTTATTCTTTGTTCTCAGATTTTCTATATTCTGGTTAAAGTTTTAACATGGTATCAGAGTGGGTCTAGAAGATCGATCCAGAACCAGAATTTTAAAGTTCTTTATTTCTTTCAGTTGTTTGCCTAAGTCATTCATTATGGTGAACGGATTGAAAGTAGAAGATAGACTAGATGGTTCGTCAAATTTCTCTTCTTGGAAATTTAGAGTTCTGATCACTCTAGAAGAGAATGATCTCCTTGACTATGTCTTGAAAGATGTAGAAGAACCTTCTGCTGATGCAAAGAAAGTTCAATGGAGAAAGAATAAGACTATGGCTAAGAAAATTCTGATTGATTCTGTTAAGGATCATCTGGTGCCTATCATCTCTAAGTTGGATTCAACTAAGGAAATGTTTCAAACTCTAAAAGATCTTTATGAATTCAACAATACCAGCAGAGCTTTAGCCCTTAGGCATCAACTGCTGCATGTGAAAATGTCTAGAGGAGAATCTATTACTTCTTATTTCATGAAGATTTCTAAGTTAAAAGATCAGCTCAATGCAATTGGAGATACTTTTGCTGATAAAGACTTGGTTATGTTAGCTATGAACGGGCTTCCCACCTCCTGGGAATCCTTCATTCAAGGCATTAGTGGAAGAGATGATCTTCCTAAATTTGATAGGTTGAGGGAAGATTGCATTCAAGAAGAATGCAGACAAGAAGCAAGAGGTTATGGTCACAAATCTCATCATGAAGATGATCATGTGCTTGCTGCCCATGCATCTAAGGGGAAATGAAAGAAAGGTAACTTCAAAAGATTCAGAGACAAGAATGATGAGTTAGCCCATGTTGCCAAGAAAAAGTGGAAGGACCTTTCTAGAATTCAGTGTTTTAGGTGTGACAAATTTGGTCACTTTGCCAGAGACTGTGTTTCAAAATCTAAGCCTCAAGCAGTTGCTGCAAATGTTGAGAATCTTTCTCCTCAAAGAGAGTCAAGTGAAAATTCTGAAGGATTCTTATTTATTTCTGCACTTTCTAGTAATGTTCCTACTAACTGTGATACATGGTTGATAGATAGTGGAACATCTCGTCATATCATTGGTTTTCGTGAGCACCTTTCAAACTTGAAAGAAAAAGACTCTCATCTTCAAGTTATCATTGGTGATGATGCTTGCTATTCTGTGAAGGGTGCTGGTTATACTTCTTTTCAGTTGGACTCTGGTATTCCTCTTCATTTAAGTGATGTCCTATTTGTTCTTGGTATTAAGAGGAATCTGATTTCTATTTCTGCATTAGAAGACAAAGGTTATCATGTTGCTTTTGCTGATGGAAAAGTACTTTCATGGAAGAAGAACTCTAGTATTCAATCAGCTCATGTTATTGGTGTTCGTCATGATAGTCTTTACAAGCTTTCAGCTCATCCTATTCAAGTCTTAGCTCATGATTCTTCAAGTTCAAGTGAGCTGTGGCATAAACGATTTGGTCATTTAAATTTCAAAACTTTGTCTTCAATGGAGAAGGTTGTCATTGGTCTTCCTAAGCTGAATCAAAACCATGAAGGTGTTTGCAAGGGGTGTGCTCTAGGTAAGAACATTAAGAGCACCTTTCATAGTAGTGAAAGTAGGGTGAAGAGTGTTTTAGAATTAATTCATTCTGATTTATGTGGACCTATGTCAATTGCTTCTCTTAGTAGTTTTTGGTATTATGTCACCTTTATTGATGATTTTTCTCATAAGTGCCGGATTTACTTTCTTAAGTCTAAAGAGTCTGATGAAGTGTTGTCTATATTTAAAGAGTTCAAAGCTCTAGTTGAAAATCTATCTAGCAAGAAAATAAAAATTCTTAGATCTAATAATGGAGGAGAATACGTTTCTGGTGTTTTTCATAACTTTTGTGTTGATGCTGGGATTGAGAGGGAGTTATGTGTCCCTTATAATCCTCAACAAAACGGTGTGGCTGAAAGGAAGAATAGGACAATTGTTGAAGCAGCAAAGGCTATGATTCATGACCAAAGTCTTCAAACATTTATTTGGGCCGAGGCTTGCAAGACAGCAGCTCACATTCAGAATCGTAGTCCTCATCAGATTCTAAACAACTTGACTCCAGAAGAAGCTTTCATAGGTGTCAAACCAGATGTAAGTTATTTCAGAATCTTTGGATGCCCTGTTTATATTCATGTTCCTAGAGAGAAAAGATCTAAATTAGAACCTTCAGGCACGAAAGGCATCTTTGTTGGTTATAGTGAATCTTCAAAAGCATATAAAATCTACATTCCAGGGACAAACAACAGATTGAGATCAGCAAGGATGTTTCTTTTGATGAAGATGTAGCTTGCATGAAATTCAAAGAATCTAGCATAGAATCTGATAAAGAAGATTTTAAGCATCCTCAAGATTTAGATACAGCTGATCCGAATCCATCTTCAAACATTCAGAGGGAGTTTACAGATTTAGAAGATCCTGTTGATTCAACTGATCCAATTGATCCTGTTGACTCTATAGTTACAAAAAACAGATTGAGATCAGCAAGGATGTTTCTTTTGATGAAGATGTAGCTTGCATGAAATTCAAAGAATCTAGCATAGAATCTGATAAAGAAGATTTTAAGCATCCTCAAGATTTAGATACAGCTGATCCGAATCCATCTTCAAACATTCAGAGGGAGTTTACAGATTTAGAAGATCCTGTTGATTCAACTGATCCAATTGATCCTGTTGACTCTATAGTTACAAAAAACAGATTGAGATCAGCAAGGATGTTTCTTTTGATGAAGATGTAGCTTGCATGAAATTCAAAGAATCTAGCATAGAATCTGATAAAGAAGATTTTAAGCATCCTCAAGATTTAGATACAGCTGATCTGAATCCATCTTCAAACATTCAGAGGGAGTTTACAGATTTAGAAGATCCTGTTGATTCAACTGATCCAATTGATCCTGTTGACTCTATAGTTACATCAACAAGTCCCAGTATTAGTTCAGCTAACAAGAAAAGACCTTTGTGGACTAGACATGTTGAAGAAGCTTTAAATCAGCAAGTGTGGAAAGATGCCATGATAGATGAATATCAATCTATTATGAAAAATAATGTTTGGGACATTGTTCCAAGGCCTAAAAACAAACCAGTGGTTTCTTCTAAGTGTCTGTTCAAAATCAAACATTCAACTGATGGGAGTATAGAAAAGTACAAGGCCAGATTTGTAGCCAGAGGTTTTTCCCCAAAAGAAGGTATAGATTTCAAAGAAAACTTTGCACCTGTAGCACGTTACACTTCTATCAGGACTATCATAGCTGTTGCAGCTGTTAAGGGTTGGAAACTTCATCAAATGGATGTGAAAACAGCCTTCTTGAATGGTAAAATTGAAGAAAATGGCCTTATATGGTCTTAAACAAGCCCCTCGTGCTTGGTATGAAAGGATAGACCACTATCTTTTGAGCTTGGGTTTTCTAAAGAATGACGTTGATCCAAACTTATACTTCAAGGTATGTGATGATAAGGTGCTGAATTTAGTACTGTGTTGATGATTTATTCCTCACCGGTAATGATGATCTCATTGACAAATGTAAGAAGGATTTAGCTTTAGAATTTGAAATGAAGGATCTTGGTTTGTTACATTATTTCCTTGGACTTGAGGTATGGCAAAGACCAAATGAAATCATATTGAGTCAAGGTAAATATGCAGTTGATATTTTGAAAAGATTTGACATGTTAGAGTGTAAAGTCTATGGTGACTCCTATGGAAGTAAATCTGAAGAAATTACATGAGGATGCAGCTATTTTAGATTTAGTTGAGCCTACTATGTATAGACAATTAATTGGCTCTTTAATGTACTTGGTTAACACAAGACCTGATATATATGCAGTTAATACCTTGAGTCAGTTCATGTGTGAACCAAGGCATATTCACCTTGCGGCAGCCAAACATATATTGAGATATGTACGTGGTACAATTGGACTTGGCTTAAAATTTTCTTCGTGTGTAGAGCTGAACTTGCAGGGGTTTTCTGATTCAGACTGGGCAGGTTGTGTGCATGACAGAAAAAGCACTTTAGGTTGTTGTTTTAGTCTAGGTTCCAACTATGATTTCCTAGTGCAGCAGGAAACAATCTTGTATTGCACAAAGTACAGCTAAAGCAGAATATGTTGCAGCTTGTGTGGTTGCAAGAGAAGCTGTGTGGCTTCGGAAATTACTTGCAGGCTTGTTTGGACAGGCCTTTGGAACCTACTGTGATTATGTGTGATAATCAAAGTTGTGTGAAACTTTCAGTTAATCTAGTATTTCATGATAGAAGCAAACATGTGGAAGTTAAATATCGTTACTTAAGAGACATGGTTTAGCAAAAAGTAGTTGAACTCAAGTACATTTCTACAGAGGAGCAGACTGTAGACATTCTCACCAAGCCACTTCCGAGAGTGAAGTTCCGTTACTTCGGAGAAAAGCTTGGTATGATGGAGAATGATGCACTTGCTGAGAGAGAGTCTCAGCTTTAGTGATACATTGTTTGTGTTTAATGAGTCCTCTGTGAGAGAAGTTCGAGGTGAAATCCCTTATTTAATGAGTTCTTCTCTGTGAGAGAAGTTCGAGGTGAAATCCCTTGGTTAATGAGTTCTTCTCTACGAGAGAAGTTCAAGGTGAAATCCCTTGATTAATGAGTTCTTCTCTGCGAGAGAAGTTCGAGGTGAAATCCCTTGATCCACCCTCTGGGAGTAGCTATGGTGGAAGTCATGTGTAAGACTTTATGATTTTTATTTTTTGGTTTTATTCATCCTCTAGGAGTAGCTATGATGAATATTGTTATACTAGGATAACAACTTTATTGAATAAAAACTGTGATGGTTTTTTGGGTTGACATCTTCTGAGTTGCAGGTATGTGTACTTGTCATATGTTGACATAATGAAGATCTCTCTCTTGCCAAGATGGAGTGTTGAAGATATAGCTATGATAGAGATCTTCGATGCAGTGTTTCCTTATTTATTTCGTCTAGTATCAGCCCCTTAGCTTCCGTTCTTTTCTTGCCTTGTTTGTTGTCGGTGACTCTTCATGTTGCTACGGCTATCGGTGAAGGTGATGTGGCTGTCGGTGAAGGTGATGAGGTTGTCGATGAAGATGTCATTGTCCATGCCTTTCCTTCTCCCTTCGTGTGACTCTTCGCTAGAAAGTCCGATATGTTATATTGATTATTCTTCCTTGTCTCATGTTCTTCTTCGGCAATTTCAATATCGGCTTCTCTCTTTCATTAAAAATCGTGTGTTTGTGTCTGACAGATTAGAGAAATTATGTGTTCCTTCTGCAAACAGAGTTTTCAGATATATGAAGGTTTTGGATTGTATGCGATATCATTTGAGTTCATTCTTATGATTGATTTGCAGAGAATCAAACTCATATTATTGTGATTGATAGTAATCTGAGACTATCATCAGTTGTATTCTTTTCTGAGATATAATAAAGTTCATTTTGATTGGGTTGGGTTTTTCACCCTCAGGTGGAGGGTTTTCCCAAGATAAGGGCTTGTGTATTTGTGTTTCATTCTTTATTCTCTGTTCTCAGATTTTCTATATTCTGGTTCAAGTTTTAACAATATGCACATACAACAAAATGACAAAACATAGAAAACTCAACATGTTGCTATGCATTTGCCTCATCTTCGCTGAAATCAAAATCAAAGTTTGAATCCAAGTCACTACCAATATGAGGGACTACATCATCCGAAGGAGTCCCAACCAAATACTCATGGGCCTCCTCATCACTTTACATGGCATCTTTGGGATCAACATCCAGTCTTGTAGTTGAATCTGTCAATATTTAAGAGTCCATCGATCCTAAAGTTTCTCCACTTGTTGAGAGGTAAGCCATTCCTCTTTGTAGTAAAGGAATTAGCAACCTATGAAAGGAGATGAATGTAAAGAATCCTCAACATTGTTGCATTTTTACCATGCCATGTCCACCATCCAATAGGGTTGAGCTAATGTAGCCCTATTTGTTTTTACCTTTGGTTTGCTAAATACTGGACCTCAAAGATTAACAAAGCAAGCCACTATGTTTGAAGTAAAGTTGTAGCCTTAGTGATGTACATCTTTCAAAGGGCCTTCATGAACCCTTCTTTCACCTCTTCATTGTTAAAAGGAGGAACTCTCCCAAGCCTTTAAGCATACAATTTGGGAAGTAGAGCATACATAAGTTGCCATATGAAGTGGGGTGTTCCATTGCCATGGCACGATGGCCCTGAAACGCTCCTCATATAATCCTAAATTTGCATTCCTATTATGCATTGCTTGCTTCTATCATAAACCCCAATCTCTAAGGCCTAGCTGGCCTTCCTTGCGGTGCTCTTTAGCACTTGTTAATCGTGCTTTTGGTTTCTTATTATCTTAATAATTGGGATATTTTTCTTTATATCCTTGTGGTGGCTTTTATTTAATTTAAGTTTTGTTGCCTTTTTGTTTCACCAACCTGAGGTCGACTCCTCCATAACACAACACACTTTCCCTATTTAAGGTGAATCATGGTCTTTGTCATGTATGCTGGGTTTTACACAAATTGCCTGTGTGCACAAAGGTTATTGGTATGAAAATCTACATAGCCAAATCCAGGTGGGACGTCCACCCTACGTTGGTAACTCCTTGACTTAGCATCGCAATTGTTTGTTTAAGCGAATTATGATCTTGGTATTTATCTTCAGGAAGTTTGAGGAATAGAGCGTGGGTAGAATATGAAGAGGAACCTATAGTCATTGCAAGAGAAGGATCCGTTGGATACCTGGAGTAGACTTAGCTTGGCTTTGCCTTTGTCTTTGACAGGGCAAAGCTAGATATTTTGATAGCAACTAGTGTGGATACATGAGCGGTGGGAAGGGAAATCATTTCAGCATATTCGTTGCAGATCCAAACCCAGAGGAATCACAACTATTCTAACCTGTCTGGTTTGGCTTGTGGCGGGGGACTCCAATCATTAATAGGCTTGGTGACTTCCAATGCCAAAGCACCGATCTATATCAATTCAATTCATATCTGCAGGTCATATTGGGAGTGCAATGTAAGTCTTTATAAAATTCAGAAATGTTGAATCCATGAAAGAAGTATAGGCTTCGATAATTGTGTAGAAAACTATCTAAAGGTTTGAGCTGTAAGGATTTCAAGTTCAATCAATTAATACAATCTAGTTATGTGCTGATTGCAACCTGGGTAACACTATAGCATTTTGATGTTCTTATTAATAATTATATCGTCTACTTGAGCATGATTTGATCCTAAACACAAAGAATGATATATTTGCACAAAGTTAGTTTCAGATTTGATTAGGTATCTTACAGTGGTATTAGAGCCTTTTATCCTACCAGCTGAGGGTTGTTGATGAGTGGGAGAGAACAAAGATGCTTGCTAAGAGAAAAGAGAAAGGGCTCACACATGGATGACATTGACAAAGAGGCAAGGGCCTTCTTCAAGTGGTCTGAAGAATTGCATCTCAGTGTTTCTGAGACTCTTAAGGAAGTGGCCCAGTTGTTGAAGGTGCTCAAACAAAATGATGATGGTGAAAAATCAACCAATGACAAGGAAGAAGTAATCTCAACGATGGGAAGCTTGTAGCAGATAAAGAAAGGGCTTCACACAACACTAAATCTTTCGGAGCAAAGTTTTTGACAACTGAGGAAGTTAACAAAGGGAAATCAGATCAAACAAATGGGATGGAATGCCTCCATGCTGAATATCACACTTTGAGTGAAATAGTCAGAAATGACCTGACCTTTGCAGAATACTATAAGTTGAAAACAAAAAGGGATCATAGGAGGAATGGGTATGAAGAGAGGAAAGACATCCAACACCGGCTAGGGAAGATTACACCCTAATTTTGATGGAACCGGTGAATCATCAGCCCGATCATGGTTGCAGAAGCTAGATACCTATTTTTTGTTGAATCCTATGTTTCAGGAAGAGGCACTCAAATTTGCTACATTGCATTTGGAAGGAGTGGCCCACGAATGGTCGTATCACAGAATTGAAACCCAAGGGCATGGTGCAATAACATCTATAGAAGAGTTCAGTCAAAGATTAATTGAAAGGTTTGATAGGACAGACTTTGAGATACATTTTAGAAATTTAGCTTAGTTAAAGCAAGAAGGCAAGGTAGATGACTATGTCTGAATTTCAAAAGCTTTCCGTAATGGTACTAGACGTGACAGATAGGAGGTTAATAGTACTATTCATAGAGGGTTTAGCTGAACCTTTGAGAGGGTTACTAAAAGCCTTGAACCCTACAACTTTCCAAGAGGCCATCACAACATCTTTAAATTTGGATGATTCAGTGCCTCGTGACAGTTTCAGCAGTCGAAAAACAGCCCCACCACTGCAACTAAAAAAACCTTTCCAAAGGAGTTCAACACCTCCCAATATTCCTTTCACAAAATCAAAGCAATTTGATATCAACAAGAATGAATTAAGGAGGAAAAAATTATGTTTTACATGCAAAGAGCTATGGCAACCTGGACACTATTGTTTGGGTAAAGGACAAATACATTACATTGAGGTAATCTCTGACAACGAATCAGTAGGCGAAGAGGTTGTTCTGGGGATGAAGGAAAAAAAGGGAAAGTTCTTGAAGAAGGCTCACTTGCTGCTCTTACTGGAGAACCCCATTTTAGTGCCTTCTGCATTAAGGGGGTTGTAAAAGGACAATGAGTTTTGGTTTTAGTTGATAGTGGGGCCACCTATAATTATGTTAAAGAGGAAGTGGTAAGGAGACTTGGATTACAAACTACCCCCATTGAAGGATTTAACGTGAAAGTGGCCAGTGGAACCACTCTATCATGCACTCAAAAGGTGTGGCCAGTGGAACCACTCTATCATGCACTCAAAAGGTGCCCCAAATGGAGTTAACTATGGAGGATTACAAGCTGAAGGATGACTTTTATATAATAGACATGGATATGGAAGTGGTTCAAGATGTCAGTGGTTGCATTCTATTGATAAGTATTAGACCAACAACTGTAAGATGGAGATCTCCTTCAAACATAAGGCAAAAAAGCTTGTATTGCATGGTCTGACCAGCAAAGGAACTATGGAGGTATCAGCTAAAAGGATAGAGAGAATCTTTCACAAGAAGCAAGTAGCATCGGCAACAGGGTGCCACATCTCCAACACAAACCCTGATAAGGATGGAGGATCCATCAATATGCAGATTCAATAAATCCTAGTATAACATTACAAAGTATTCCAGGATATACCCCCAAGTTTACCCCCTCCCTAATAGGGGATTCCAGCACATCATAGAACTTGAGGAAGGGCAAAACCAATTATGATTACCCCCTATCGACATCCAAAGGTTTATAAGGAAAAGATTGAAAAGGCCATCAAAGAGTTGTTGGCAATGGGGCATATAAGACTGAGTTCTAGCCCATTTGCCTCGTCTGTAGTGTTGGTTAAGAAGGAGGATGGAACCATGAGGATGTGCATCAACTACCAAGCTCTAAATAAGAGGACTGTTAAGAATCGGTACCT
The DNA here is from genome assembly GCF_030272615.1 of Cryptomeria japonica. NCBI lineage: Eukaryota > Viridiplantae > Streptophyta > Pinopsida > Cupressales > Cupressaceae > Cryptomeria > Cryptomeria japonica. The sequence goes on along the minus strand of NC_081405.1, from coordinate 24,292,021 downwards.
GTTAGTTTTTAATTAGGGTGAAGAGCGGATTCCAATTGCCTAAGGCAACATTGGAATCTGCCCTTTAGGGCTGGGCCCTTTCTCACACGCCACCCTCTAGGGTTGGGCCCTTTCACACACGCCATCCTCCAATAGGGTTGGGCCCCTTCTCACACGCCACCCTCCAAATAGGGCACACCCTATACCTCACGTCACTTAATAAGCCTTCATGAAACGTGTTAAGTAAATATTTAATAAATAAAATATAATAATGCTAGCCGACCTAGAGGTCTACCGCCAAGAAGAAGATATATATGTGATGCAAGTCATTCATTCAAATATACAATCAGAAAATATAATATGCTCTGCTCCTAAATGCGATCTGCTCTCCTACACTTGGCGAATCTGCTCCTTGGTGAACTGCAACAAACATTTGGTTATATGCTGCTTCAGCCTGTTGAAGTTATCTTCTGTTGATTGGTGTCTTGGTCATCTACAGCTAGGGCATCACTCTACATCACCTTGGCAACCTGCTGTTTGGACAGCAATCAGAGGTAAGTGTTGTAAACAGAACATTGTGTTTAAATCATAATCAGATCTAAGGATCTTTCTTGCTGGGTTTTTCCTCCTAGGAGGTTTTCCCAGGGTACTTGTGTGTTGTGTGTTCATTCTGTTCATTTCTCTACATTTGCTTAATTCTGGAAATTCCTAACACTAACAGCAATTAATATTATTTTGGAAATTAAGATAAATTTCTATTTTCTGAGTATTGTATCAATCTAAAAGACTAAAATTAACAGTACCATATACCAAGAATTCATGAGCTGATCAATGAGCTGCATGGTGCTAAATATTTTTCTACAATCGACCTACAGTCAAGCTACCATCAAATCAAGGTCCGGAATGAGGATGTACACAAGACAACATATTGGTGTCATTATGGGCATTATGAATTCTTGGCAATGCCTTTTGGATTGACAAATGCTCCCGCAACCTTCCAGTCATGTATGAATCAGGTATTTATCCATCAATTGAGAAAATGTGTTGGTTTTCTTTGATGACATTCTAATTTATAGTAAAACTTGGGGAGACCATTTAAATAAACTTGGATGAGGTGTTGAATATTTTGGAACAACAAGCCTTCTATACTAAGCATCTAGATGTAGGTTTGGGATGAAAGAGATTCTGTATTTGGGTTTTTAAATTAGTGAACAGGGAGTAAGAGTAGATGAGGAAAAGATCAAGTCTATTTTAAAATGGCCAGAACCGAGCAATTTAACACAGTTGAGGGGGGATTCGTAGGGTTGTGCATCTACTAGAGGAGGTTTGTGAGTGGGTTTTCCCAGCTTGCAGCCCCTTTAACAAATCTGACCAAAAAGGGGGCATTTTTATGGACTAAAACAGCCCAACAAGCCTTTGAAAAACTCAAAGAAGTGATGAGTTCATGCCCGGTCTTAGCTATTCCAGATTTCTCCCTACCGTTTGCTTGGAATATGATGCATCCGGTGAGGGAATAGGTGTTGTCTTAACTCAGAATAAACATCCCATAGCATTTGAGAGTAGGAAACTTAAGGAGGTTGAGCTAAATTCTCCATCTATGACAAAGAGATGTTGGCTATAATGCATGCTCTAAATAAGTTCAGCAAATACTTAGTCTGCAACAAGTTTGTGGTCAAGACTAATCATAACAGTCTGAAATACTTTCTCAGCCAAAGGGACTTAAATGATAAGCAACAAAATTGGGTAAGCAAGATCCAAGCTTATGATTTTGATATAGAGTTTGTGAAAGGGAACATCAATGTAGTTGCTAATGCTTTATCCAAGCGACCCCATTTGCACTCCATCACTAACATAACTGTCGTTGATCACTGCTGAATATGTTAAAAATCCATTCACCAATGATTTATTAGAAGGCAAGGTGCAGGATGATAGGTTTAAGACAGTGACTGAATTGATTATTTACAAGGGACGAGTATTCCTTACACCTGAATCTAAGATGAAGGACAATATTTTAAAAGCTTGTCACGATACTCCATTAGCTGGTCATCCGGGTTTCTACAAAACTTACAAACAAGGGAACATTTCTCATGGAAATGATTGAAGGGAGACATCATGAGTCATGTAAGGGAATGCAAGGAATGTCAAAGTAACAAAACATAGAATATGTTTCCATGGACTTCATCACCGGGTTGCCCAAGGTCCAAGATAAAGATTGTTTGTATGTAGTTGTGGATAGACATACAAAATTTGCTCACTTCTTGGCTATATCATCTGATTTTAAGGCTCCTCAAGTGGCTGAACTATTCTTTAAGGAGATTTTCAGATTCCATGGTCTTCCCAGGACAATTGTGAGTGACAAGGATAGTAGGTTCTAATTGGCAAGAATCATTCTGTTGGAATTAACACCTAGCACCAACTATCATCCCCAAATGGATGGCCAAACGGAAATAGTTAATGTTAGAATATTTAATCTTTACTTAGTTTAGGTTTATTTGTATTTAGTTTAGGATATTCCTTTGGAATCCCTACATGTAATTTGTCCTCTAGTACATGTGTGAAGACAAGTCATTTCTTTTATTTTCCTTTATTAAAGAATATTAGATTTCCTCCTTAAGAGGATGTGGACACATGTCATACACATTTTATGAATGGTGGCATTCATAAATTTGGGAGTTACTTTGTAACTCCTCTCCTCATCTCTATTTAAGAGATGTCTCCTCTTTCATTTCTTCTTAATGACATTATTGTAAAGAGCGCTCTCTCTCTCTCTCTCTCTCTCTCTCTCTCTCTCTCTCTCTCTCACATTTTAGGCATTGTCTCATTCATAATAACACAAGGGGTTTTTTCTTTGCTTTTCCCCTTTCAAAAGTTATTGTGCCTCCTTCTTCACATTTGGGTGATTGCTCCAATGTTTCTGCATTTTTCTTGGTAACATTTACTTCATCAATAAACTTACTTGGATTTTGTTTTTCTTTCCTTGCTCTTGTATTTTCTTTCATGGTATCCGAGCAGGTTCTAATCCTTGATTCAAGTTGAGATTGATGAAGGTTACCATTTTGTGGAGCTCACCTTTCTTGGAGACATTTTTTTTAGAGAAGAGAAGAAGGTTGTTCTTTAACGTTTTGTTGTGCAGGTTATGATTTAAGTTTAATTTTTTTTTCAATTGCATGCATGTTTAATCTTCTTAGATTCTAGTTTAAAGTTGTTTTTTTAAGCTTTGAAAGGCTTGCCGTCAATGTCTTGTTTCTAGTTTGAGTGTTTGATTTTGCAAGGCTTGCTGCCAAACCCATTTTGCCTAGCTTGTTTTGAAAGGCTTGCCGCCAAGACATTCCTTATTTTACTTGCAGGTTCTAACATTTCTTGTGTTTGTAGGATCTTGTTTAAAAGAAGTTTCATATTGATCTCTATGTAATAAATATCTCTATTTTTATTATATATTCTCTTGTTTGTCTATTGCAGGTTTTGGTTACCAGAAATTAATATTCTAATAGTATTTTGCATATCGCTTTCAGTTTTTTTGTGTTCACTATTTTTATTGCTTGTCCTCCTGTATCGTATTACTTTCAATTCTTTCTTTCAACAATTCTTTCTTTCAGTTATTGTATAATTACATCTTTGCTTTCCCGACTTCTTCCTTGACTCATTCCAGTAGTTAGTTGCATTTCTCTTTTAAAATCTTGTTTTTACGTCTCTTCGTATTGTTCCCTGTCTCTGCCATTGCATTTTCGTTCTGCATTTTTTTCCTATTCTATATTATCTACCTACCATCTGTCACCTCTGTATAACGTTTCTGCTTGGTCTGTGTGCTTTCCTACCTAACGTTTTTGCTTGTATCAACCAGAAATGGCTCTGCAAGTATCGTTTTTCAAATAACTTAGTTCGCTGCAAGTTTAAAATTTAAAAAAAATTAAAGCTCTTCTTATTTGTATAAGAGCAAAGCAAAGCACTATTTTCATTAAAAAAAATTTCACTTTTAAAAAAAAGTAAAGTATACTTTATTTGATATGAAAGTTTAAAATTTTTACAATAAAGTTAAGTTTATTAAATAAAAGTTGATACAAACAGAAACGTTAGTCAGGAAAGCACAGAGACCAAGTAGAAACGTTATATAGAGGTGACAAATGGTAGGTAGATAATACAGAATAGGAATAAAATGTAGAATGAAAATGCAATGGCAGAGACAGGGAACAATACGAAGAGACGTAAAAGCAAGATTTTAAAAGAGAAATGGAGCTAACTGCAAGAATGAGTCAAGGAAGAAGTCGGGAAAGCAGAGACTTAATTATACAATAACTAAAAGAAAGAATTGAAAGTAATACGATACAGGAGGACAAGCAATAGAAATAGTGAACACAAAAAAAATGAAAGCAATATGCAAAATATTGTTAGAATATTAATTTCTAGTAACCAAAACCTGCAATAGACAAATAAGAGAATATATAATAAAAATAGAGATAGTTATTACACAGAGATCAATATGAAACTTCTTTTAAACAAGATCCTACAAACACAAGAAATGTTAGAACCTGCAAGTAAAATAGAGAATGTCTTGGCGGCAAGCCTTCCAAAACAAGTTAGACAAAATGGGTTTGGCGGCAAGCCTTCCAAAACCAAACACTCAAACTAGAAACAAGACTTTGGCGGCAAGCCTTCCAAAGCTTAAAAAAACAACTTTAAACTAGAGTCTAAGAAGATTAAACCTGCATTGAAAAAAAAAAAACTTAAATCATAACCTGCACAGCAAAATGTTAAAGAACAACCTCTTTCTCTTCTCTAAAAAAAATGTCTCCAAGAAAGGTGAGCTCCACAAAATGGTAACCTTCATCAATCTCAACTTGAAACAAGGATTAGAACCTACTCTGATACCATGAAAGGAAATACAAGAGCAAGAAAAGAAAAACAAAATCCAAGTAAGTTTATTGATGAAGTAAATGTTACCAAGAGAAATGCAGAAACCTTGGAGCAATCACCCAAATGTGAAGGAGGCACAAGAACCTTTGAAAGGGGAAAAGCAAAGAAAAACCCCTTGTGTTATTATGAATGAAACAATGCTTAAAATGAGAGAGAGAGAGAGAGCTCTTTACAATAATGTCATTAAGAAGAAATGAAAGAACAGACATCTCTTAAATAGAGATGAGAGGAGTTACAAAGTTAACTCCCAAATCTATAAATGCCACCATTCATAAAATGTGTGTCATGTGTCCACATCCTCTTAAGGAGGAAATCTAATATTCCTTAATAAAGAAAAATAAAAGAAATGACTTGTGCTCACACATGTACTAGAGGACAAATTACATGTAGGGATTCCAAAGAAATATCCTAAACTAAATACAAATAAACCTAAGCCAAGTAAAGATTAAATACTCTAACAGTTAACAGGTGGATTGAAGGTTATCTAAAGAACTATGTAGAAGGGCAACAATCAGCATGGATCAGGTGGTTGCATTTGGGGGAATATTGTTATAACACAACCTACCACATGTCAACTAGCATGTCCCCTTTCAAAGCACTCTATGGATATGATGCTACCTCCTTTATGGACTTAATTCTTATAGACAACCGAGTTCCTAGTGCTAAGGATGTTGTGCAAAAATGCAAGGACATTCTCAAAGCTCTCAAGGAGAATTTGCAGCAAGCTCAGAACCAGCACAAACTTAATGCTGATAGGCACCGAACTAAGCAAACCTTTGAAGTAGGAGACTTGGTGTTCCTTCATTTGCAGCCTTTTCGACAGTCATCAATTAAGGGTAGCGGAGCTAAAAAGTTGAAACCTCGATTCTATGGGCATTATCCAGTAATCAGGAAAGTGGGGCCTATGAACTGGAACTAACACCTAATAGCAAAATTCATAATACATGTTTCATGTCTCAAAAAGGCTCTCGTACAGCAAGTTACTCCTTCGACAGAGCTACCTCCTCTTGACTACAAGGGAAAAATCATCCTAGAACTTGAAACCGTGCTCAATATCAGGGAGAAAAGATTAAGAAACAAAGTGATACTGGAGTATTTAGTCAAGTGGAAGGGATTGTCGCCTGAAGATGCTACTTGAGAGGGCATAGAGATATTCAAACACCCTAGTCTACAATTGCTTGTGGTTAAGCAACTTGGGGATGGGAGGATTGTCATAACCCCCCAATCTCTAAGGCCTAGTTGGCCTTCCTTGCAGTCCTCTTTAGCACCCGATAATCATGCTTTTGGTTTCTTATTATGCTAATAATTGGGATATTTTTCTTTATATCCTTGTGGAAGCTTTTATTTAATTTAAGCTTTGTTGTCTTTTTGTTTTTACCTTTGGTTTGCTAAATATTGGACCTCAAAGATTAACAAAGCAAGCCACTATGTTTGAAGTAAAGTTGTAGCCTTAGTGATATACATCTTTCAAAAAGTATTCATGAACCCTTCTTTCACCTCTTCATTGTCAAAAGGAGGAACTCTCCCAAGCCTTTAAGCATGCAATTTGGGAAGTAGAGCATAAGTTGCCATATGAAGTAGGGTGTTCCACTGCCATGTCACAATGGCCTTGAAACGCTCCTCATATAATCCTAAATCTACATTCCTACTATGAGTTGCTTAGGGTGTTCCACTGCCATGTCACAATGGCCCTGAAATGCTCCTCATATAATCCTGAATCTACATTCCTATTATGAGTTGCTTGCTTTTGTCATAACCCCCAATCTCTAAGGCCTAGTTGGCCTTCCTTGAGGTGCTCTTTAGCACCTGATAATCATTCTTTTGGTTTCTTATTATGTTAATAATTGGGATAGTTTTCTTTATATCCTTGTGGCAGCTTTTATTTAATTTAAGTTTTGTTGCCTTTTTGTTTCATCGACCTAAGGTCGGCTCCTCCATAACACGACACACTTTCCCTATTTAAGGTGAATCATGGTCTCTGTCATGTATGATGGGTTTTAGACAAATCACCTTTGTGCACAAAGGTTATTGGGACAAAAATCTCCATAGCCAGAGCCAGGTAGGTCGTCCACCCTACACTGGTAACTCCTTAGCATCGCAATTGTCTATTTGGGTGAAGTATGATCTTGTTATTTATCTTCACGAAGTTTGAGGAATAGAGCGTGGGTCGAATACGAAGAGGAACCTACAGTTATTTTAGAACAAGGATCCGTTGGATACCTGGAACAAACTTAGCTTGTCTTTGCCTTTGTCTTTGACAGGGCAAAGCTAGATATTTCGATAGCAACTGGTGTGGATACATGAGTGGTTGGAAGGGAAATCATTTCAGCACATTCGTCACAGATCCAGACCCTGAGGAATCGCAGCTATTCTAACCTGTTTGGTTTGTCTTGTGGTGGGAGATTCCAATCGTTAATAGGCTTGCCGACTTCCAACGCCAAAGCACCGGTTTGTATTGATTCAATTCATATGCGCAGGTGATATTGAGAGTGCAATGTATTCAAAAATGTTGAATCCATGAAAGAAGTATAGGCTTCAATAATTGTGTAGAAAATTATCTGAAGGTCTGAGCTGTAATGATTTTAAGTTCAATCAATTAATACAATTTGGTTATGTGTTGATTACAACCTAGGTAACCCTATAGCACTTTGATGTTCTTATTAATAATTATACCGTCTGCCTAAGCATGATTTGATCTTGAACACACAGAATGATATATTTGCACAAGGTTAGTTTCAGATTTGATTGGGTACCTTACAGCTTCATTTGCCCAAGCATGTTAAAAGTCTCATAAATATATCCAAAATTAGTAGAGACTACATTGGTATATCTAATGACCCACACAATAAGTGAGATGAAGGAGCTAACAAATCTACAAACAAAATTTCAAAAAAGAATTAGTCAAATGACAAAAATGCAATGCCCAAAATCTCCAGTTGTTAAGCAACAAACTTAAATTGATGCACACAAAGTCTTTTCATAACAAGTGAATGCTAGGCAAAAAGTGAAAATAATTTTTCAATTAGAAACATTCATAATTTAATAATAAAATTATAAATCTCTTAATTCACAATGGACCACCGATCATTAGCAAGGATCTTCTGCTTCACACTTTTTCCTTCATCATTAACTATAGCGACTCCTACACCTCAAGCATCCTCTCTATCAAATTAAAGAGGCTAGCATATCTAGTTTCCATGAGGTTGACGAATTCCTTCTTCAAAAAAGTCTTGAAGAAAGTGAGGTGTTCTGGCTGCGAATGAACGTCTATCGTAGACACCTAAAATTGACCATTTACATTTATACTTAATTCATCTAATTCTCCATCGTCTTTAATAATTAGATAATATTTTATTATTTAATATTTCTTATTTTTGTTTATTTCTTTTAAGTCTTAAGATAATTAGTTAATTTAATTATTTCTCCCATCTAGCCTATCTTATGCCTTATATCCTATAAATTAAATTGAATAAATTCTATTTATTTTTTTATTTAATCATCTTCTACATGTACCATCCTCCAACTTTTCTTATTATCTCTAATCTAATCCTAATCTACCCCCTAATCGTTTGCACACACTTAATCCTTGATTAAATAAGATCAACCCTCTCCCATCAAATCATGTGCATGGCCTTAGTTCCATGTCACATGAGTCTTGTCCCCTCATGGTACACTCAAGGAATTTTGAATTCCTATATTCTTATCACTCTCTTCTTTTTGGAATGCGAAGACAAACATTGTCTTTATAGCAAGATCGCCTTCCGCACTCCAAAGTACCATCTCTCTCTCCTCTCACCTCATGGTGCCACTTGACACAATCCCATGAGGTGAGATCCCACTCAATCCCCTCCCTTGATCCTATCAAGCAATCTTGACCCTTCAACCAAAATCTATATATATATCCAACACTTTACCATTTTATCTCTCTCTCACTTCCTTTGCAATTGAACGTCGTTTGTTACCGGATTTTCTTGAGCACACATCAAATTGACTATCACGGGCAAATCTACTCAACGACAGTGTAATTTTGTTCCATTCTATGTTAATTTGAATCTCTTTCACCCAATCTAAGTGTTTGTTTGTTATTTGTGTTATTTGATTTAAATAGCTAGATCATTCACTTTGGGACACAAATTTCATGCACACATTTCAAAATGTGTGCATGAAAATAGTTTCAAAGTGAATAATTTAAGCAATAAAAAACAAATGACAAGCAAAAACTCAAGATTAGGCAAGAGAAGACCAAACCAACATAAAATTCAGTATGAGTGAACTATGTCAATCTCCTCATTATGTAGATTTGCCAACGATGTTCAGTTAGATGTTTGCTCACTTGAAAATCCAACAACATAACAATGCTTGGTTGATAAGGAAGTGAGTGTCAATAAAATGATTAAGTATTGGAGTTTTATAAATTGTTGAATTTTGGATGGATAAGATCAATGGTTGAAATTGATTTGGTCCTCTTACCTTATGGGATGGTGCCAAGTTGCACCATAACCATAAGGTGAAAAGAAAGAGATGGTACTTTGGAGTGTGGAAAAAGATCTTGCCATAAAGGCAAGATTTGTCCTCATATTCCAAAGAGAAGAGAATGATAAATAAAAGAATTAAAAATTCCTTGAATGTACCATGAGGGGACAAGACCCAAGTGACATGTTACCAAAGCCATGTGCATGATTTGATGGGAGAGGATTGACCTCACTTAATCAAAGATTAAGCGTGTGCAAATGATTAGGGGTAAATTAGGATTAGATTAGAAAATAATAAGAAAAGTTGGATGGGACATGTAAAGGAGGATTAAATAAATAAATTATTTATTTAATTTATGGGATAGAAGGGGTAATGTAGGATACATGGGAGAGATAACTAAATTAGTTAATTAGAAAAAATAGACAAAAATAGGAAATATTAATTAATTAATAAATATTATTTAATTATGATAGATGACGGAGAATTAGATGAATTAAGGATAAATTGATCAAACACAAGTGGTCAATTTTAGGTGTTTATATTTTGCCCCTCTTTGAGATGGTGTTACGAAGTAGATTATTTCAAAGAAGATTAAGACATAGCACCTAGAAGAAGATGGTTAGATTCGTGTAGTCGGAATAAAATGCCTATCGTTATATTTGATAATATTTGTTATTTGCCAATGTATTAATTGTTTGTATTAAGTGGGTTGTCACTCTCAAGTAATTAATGTGTCGGTTGGTTGACGGTTGTGTTCCTCTCGGCAACCGTCAGGTCCTTTAAATATGTTGTGTATTGCCAAGGAAGGGAGGACAACATAGTCGGGTGAATTGTGATCCTTGGCTGACCATCTTTGGTCTTCTTCTCTATAATAATTGCATGTGGGAATAAAGATATATTTTACTATTGTGTCTGGCATGCATTGTCATGTATATAATTATGTCTTGTATCTAATTTATTAGTTGTAGTAGCAAACATTTTGGTGTCATGCCTTAAAAGAAATTGGGTCAACCTTGCGTGATTCATGCCCTTAGACCCTAATAAAGGTGAGACGAGGCCATAGGGTGATCAAGACCAAGCGATTAGGTGATCCATTGACCCTTGACCAGAGGGAGCACAGGGACGAGTCAAAGGCTGGAAGTACCCGGAGTGTTGGGACGCTGAAGGAACGCGTGCGTGGTCGAGAGTGCAAGGAAAGCACCATAACGTAGTGGTCACACCAGTCCACCCAGGTTTGGCACACCTAGAAGCACCCAGAGTGTTGGGGAGGCTGGAGTTGGACGTGTAGAGGATGCATGTGTGGCTGAGAATGCAAGGAAAGCACCAGAACATAGCAGTCGGAACAGTCCACCCAGGTTCGACACATAAGGGATTAAGCGGGCGAGAAACCAATTTGCACCGTATCAGGAACTTACCCCTCACCGAAGGTGACCAAGGTGTAGAGACGTAGAAGGTGGACGTGTAGAGAGATCGCGTGTGGCCGAGAGTGTAAGAGAGGCATAGGAACAAAGGTGAGAGCGAGACGGTCCAATCTAGTTGAATACACATGATACCTTCCGAGTGAAAAAAATGATGAACAACCTATTACAAGTTGCGGTGCACAGCACAAGGAGACCAAGGGCGCACACCTTGCAACACAACCAAGAGAAGTAGAAACTCCCCAAATTTATAGGGGATGGATCGGAGGATCTAGTATGCCATTGAAAGACCCACATAACAATATGGGATGCAAATGTTCAGGATGACCAGGATTACTGGTTGAAGGCATTTCCCGCCACCCTACGGGGAATTGCCATTGACTAGTATACAAATCTTGACGCTAATCACAAGACAGGATGGAGTGATTTGAGGAAAGCATTTCAAGACTAATTCAAACTGCTCTGTGATGACAATGAGATTGTTGCAGAGATTTACAACACCCAACAAGGCAAGACGAGAATATACGAGCATACAAACGTAGGCTCAAAAAACTGTTGAACAAGATGGAGAACAAGCCAGCCGATGGGTTGAAGAAGAGGTGGTTCACTAAGTGATTGATCCCCTTGTTGCACAAGAATATGAAAGTAGTGCCTCTATCCTTGTACGTCGATGCTTACAAACGGGCGATGGACATCGAGAGTGAAAACGAAGCATCCTCCCGAGGGAAGAGGAAGACTGATGATGATGAGAGCATCAAAGGTAGTAGTGATGAGGAATCCAAAAGCGTACAAGCCCTTCGACGGGAGAATGATGAAAGAATTGAAGATCAAGAAAGGAACCAATAAAGAGTGTAATGAACTATGGTGTATTGAGTGCAGAATTGAGGGGCACATGAAAGGTAATTGTCCAAGAAATATGTTTTGTGAGATTTGCCAAGTGTTGTTGGGTCATTCAATAAAGGAGTGTGCATATAATTTGAAGACTAAAAGTACGCAAGTACTCTTCACTCAGGAAGGGTCTATCCCATTGAAACACAAAATATATTGCGTGGCGGCAATGGAAATCAAAGAGGGCAAAATCAAATACAGTACGACTCCAAAGGAGGTCCTATCATACAATGCAAACAATGAAGTAAATGGGGACACTTTGTGAGAGACTGCCAAAATAAGAAAGACAACATACAACTATTGTGCAAATGGTGTGGACTCGGGAATCATGAAGACGTCGACTGCCCGAAGCAAAAGGGTATTAATATGCTAGATGTAGCAAAACAAGATGAGGCAGTTTTGGCAATCATGAGAGCACAGACGAAGAAGGCAATGTATTCAGACTCTTGTACGGAGAAGGAACGACTCCGAGAAGCAAGTGTCAGCGAAGGAACGAGTAACCTCCAATGGAATTGCAAGAGCGTCATTGCGGGAGTTAGAGAAGAACATAGTTCAAAAAGTGCTACAGACAACCATACCCATCAAGGTGGTAGACCTTCTTCAAACTGTCGCAACTGAGAGTGGCAATTACCAACACGGTCAGTGACAACACAGTTAGCCAAAACAATGCAAACCACAAGAGGAACCAACAAGGAAACCACCATCTGAAGGGAATGAGGCTAGTTATCCAATGTTGTTGATGGTGAGCATCGGGAGGAAGTTGGCGGTCATCGAGATGGAAATAATGGGAGAGAAGTTGACAAACACTATTGTCGATGGAGGCTTGGGAGTAAACATGCTACCAAAAGATACTTGGAAATGTCTGGGGAAGCCAACGCTCTGGCCGCCAACCTTCCACTTGGTAGGTGCCCACTAGCACGGCATCGAACCGTTGGGAACATTGATGGCACAAAAAGTAATGATTTGGACGCAACAATTTTCCTTGGACTTTGTAGTCGTCCCGTTACAAAAGAAGGCGTACAACGCACTCCTTGGGCAGGGATGGTTGATTACTGCCAAGGAAAATCATAATTGGAAGCGAAACACACTCTTGATTGAGAGTGATGAGAGGAAGCACGTCATCGATTTGAGGAGCCAGGCAGTGAGTGAAGGACTGGCATCCTCCAACTCAGAGTCCAAGGGTGGAGAGTTAGGTATGGACGAAGGGAGGAAAGGCATGAAACCCAACAATGAAGGGGTGCTCGAACTAAAAGATTGCTCTAAATATGAGACGAGTTCGTTACATGGACTATTCTGCTGGTAAATGGAAGACTACGCGGTATTTCCATCAACTTGTAATTTTCTTAAAGTTACAACTCTTGGTGAAGAGCAACGGATGAAAGCATGTAAAGATATGGATGATGCATCTGACACTACGGAGATGGAAAATGGAAGGAAAAAGACCTTGACAAATGAAGGCCCTCATAAATTGATCCAAAGTCATCTCTCTTTACCAAAAGTAGAAGTGCGAAGAAGCATATTGACGCAAGCAGGGAATAGAGAAAAAAAACCGTACGCAAGTCACAGGAAGAAACTGTCATACACGCTGTATAGACATGAGGGTGGGTTGTACAGGTTGAAACCATATGCTACGAGCATTAAACTGAATAGGTTGTATGAAGGACAAAGGAGCATATTGTACGAAGATGGAAAATGGAAGGAAAAAACCCTGAAGAATAGAGGCCCTCCATAAGTTGATCCAAAGTCATCTCACTTTACCAAAATTAGAAGTGCGAAGAAGAAGCATATTGATGCAAGCAAGGAACAGAGAAAAAAAACCGTACACAAGTCACAAGAAGAAACAGTAGTACACGCTGTATAGACATGAGGGTGGGTTGTACGGGTTGAAATCGTATGCTACGAGCATTAAATTGAATAGGTTGTACAAAGGACAAAGAAGGAGCATATTGTATGAATGAAAGCAATACGTTGTATGAAGCAAGCTAGGAAAGAAGAGGTCGTATGGGCCAAGGGCATACGAGGAGAATCTGTGCATAGGAGGAAGAAGAAACTATCCATACATCGTACAAAATTCACATGAAGATGGGGGCCACACCATATGGAACCCACATGCAAAAGGGAACAAGCACATCAACAAGACCAATCGGTACAATAGGCAGCCTCCCATATGGGCAGTGAAGATTGCACGAAGGAGAATAAGGGTAAATGTGAAATCGTATGGAGACAGGGAGCAAAGCATAAGCTTTCGTACGGTGGAAGGGATTCTGTACGTAGGAAGAAGTGACTATACAAGGGAAAAGAGTCTACACAAAGAGAAGGCAATGACTACCATACAGAAGGTTATTGTACATGAGTAGGAGTTCGTATGGCAGAAAAACACTAGCCATCCATATGAAGTTGGGCCCGTACAACAACAGAGAGGAAGACAACTGTATCAAGTTGAGAGAAATCCGTACGGGGTTGGGAGCACAGACATTCATACGAGGACGTTCATGTTGCAAGAAAGTCCATACAAACGAGTAGACTGTGAGGAGTTAAGTCCATACACTATACGGCATAGGAAATCTTTTGGTCTCTAGGTGGAAAAACAACCAAGGTCGTACAAGGCGAGAAATAATTGTTGGTAGTCGTACAAGGAAAGGAGGAAGTCGTACGAATGAGGAGTTGAGACCAAAACATACGCCAGAAGGATCGAGCAACTTGCCAAACCTACCAACCCGTACAAAGGGATAGACAAGTTTGAATTGATAGAAGTGTCAAATACTCTGTACGTAAGGAAGCCCTAAGAGAGAAGGGTATGGTATGGAGGGGTGATACCGTCACAAGGAAAAGCATTCAGCTGTACAACAAGAACACCAACATGTCGTACGAACACGAATATACCCAAGTTGTATGTGGAACCAAATGTTTTGTACCTACATCCTACCAAACCGTACGAAAGACGAGGATGGAAGAATCCGTACGTACCGAGGGATGGGTGGCCGTACATGAGAAAGGCTACCGTACTTTGGAGGGGTTTGTACAGATTCAAGAGCAGAAGGTCGAACACCCTGCAAACATTGTATCAGCACACAAATGGATTTGTACGAGGACTAGGCATGTCATACAAAAGTACAGGGTCGTCGTACTGGATGTCGTACGAGGGAAGAAAAACAAAGCAATCTGTATGGGTGATAGGCATGCATGAAGGGAGAGATGTCGTATGGGAAGTCAACAAGTCCGTATGGAGAATAGAGACCATACAAGGCACCTACTTAGCCATGCGGAGATTGTGCACCAACAACATTGCGAAATCTATATTTTTTTGGCTTCATCAACATTGTTTTTGACATTTAAAAAAATCAGAAAAATGAGGTGCACCATGGAGTTTTGTGGGGTTTTGACCCCGCAATGGAGCCCCTTGACCCCTCTGGGGGCATTGCCCCCAAACCCCCATTTGATTTAGCAGGTACACTACAAGTTGGGGTCGTCTAGTCCAAGTCATTGTTTGTCATTAGTCTTCCCGAATATTTCTTGATGTTTACTTGTCGTCTGGAACACGACTTTTTTTTGGGGGGGGATGATGTAGTCTGCATAAAAAGCGTATCGTTATATTTAATTATATTTGTTATCTACCAATGTATTAATTGTTTGTATTAAGTGGGTTGTCACTCTCAGGTAGTTAATGTGTCGGTTGGTTAATGGTTGTGTTCCTCTTGGCAACCATTGGGTCCTTTAAATATGTTGTGTACCGCCAAGGGAAGGAGGACAATATAGACCAAAGATGGTCGGCCAAGGATTAAATATAAATATAATATTTTGAAATTAAATGTTTATACTATTTATATATCTTAAATAATATAATATTTATATATTTTAACATCTTAAATATATTGTATGGTCGAATCCAACCCTACTTAATGAAAAAATGGTCATATTGGTCAACCTGTATCCAACCCCATACCTGATTCAATAACATAGGTTTAGGGTTAAGGTTTACGTTTATTTTTATTTATTTAGTCAATACTTTTAACAAGAGGCCGAGACATCTTGTCATGCATATGACAATTAGAAGACGTCTAAATGTCCCACAACTACAAGACATCCTTGCATCTAAAGGGCCCATCCCAAAGACAAGCCCTTATGAGGATGTTGTCCATGGGGATATTGGGAGCATGTTTTGTCCCCTTTGCATCACTACCAGGATGTCTCTATTCCCAAAAACATGGGTTTTTTCTTGAAGACACATCTTAGTCAATACTTCTTTTAACAAGAGGCCAAAACATCTTGTCATACATATGACAATCAAAAGACGTTTGCAAGTCCCACAATGTAATGTCCCCCTTTGGTGATACTTAGATTTTGTCTTCAAAAGGATAAATATAGCTTGCGACCAATACTATGAAATCAACTTCAATTTGCTTAAGCGAGTAATTCTACCTTAGTAATGGTTTCGATGCTTGGTTATGTATGTACATTTTAAGAGAAGTAATAAAATTAATAACGGTGCAACAGTCCGATTTGAATTACTGTCAATGGAACCCGATATAATGATTATCTTTAATAGGAATGGAAGTAATTGTTGTTTTTATATGATTATGCAATGAAGATATGAGGACTAGCCCTTATCTGTATAGCTATGCTTGATTGACCTTTGTACCCTATTATAGTGCGTACTTCACGTTGTTGCAGGTGGATGATATACCTCCCTCTTACTCAGCTGACCAAAGGATTCCCCTGAGTGTTGTGGCTATGCAATTTCCTAATCCTCTCACCTTGAAGAGGCTTACGATCTTGTATTAAAAACTCTCCAAGCGGTCATGACTGAAGAGTTGTATTCCAAAGGACATGTCTATTTATCACTGCCTCCCGACCATATTATGATGAATATTGTTATCAGTTTAGACTTCCCTAATCGATATCTAATCCTTAACCTTCAATTGATTAGTGGCAACTTCCATGTAATCCCCGATTAAATCTGTATTAGAATCGTTGTCCATTTCCCACTAATTTCCACATAAAAGTGATTAGTCTTTCTTTCTACTTTATCGATTATACTTGGCGACACTGTAAAGGAGTTTTGATTATTAGTTGACATCGTGTTACTCTAATCGTAATCATTAATCGCCCTGGACCATTTCTTAGTTGCTGCTATTATAATTCAAACTACGGCATTATTATTATTATGTGGTTGACCATCACAGGGTATTCATGTTATGGTCGGTATTCACGATTATTAATTGCCCCTCGCTTGGCTACCGATTTCCATATGGACTACCGTTGCTATTAACACTTAGAAATATACCTTCATACATCGATTACTTTCAGTATTGTGCCTACTATGCCATTCTTCTTCATCGTGAAGAGTGGATGATTGGTTGGTTACATTACTATATTTTTATTTATTAGATCCCCTTCATTTTAATTGTCTTAATGAATATTATATTTTATTATTTTTTTTATATTATTTATATTATTATTTATTTTTTATTTCCTTTTGAACTTCAATTTTATTACTATTTATTATCCGATCCTTAGTTCAGGAATGGGACATTACACACAATTACGATACATCCTTGCATCTAAAGGGCCATCCCAAGGACAAGCCCTTATGAGGATGTTGACGGTTTTTTCCTAAGGACACATCCTAGAGAAAAATGAAATCAAATAACCTACTCTACCTATCTAATACATAAAACACAAATCTATGTAATCAAGATGCATTTGGATTGGCAAGAACTGATTTACTCTCAAGTCAAGCCATAAAGCCAAAACCCAAGGGTAACATGTATGGTAGATATAGAAAGAAATGCTATTGTGGATGGACATCGCACAACACCAAATTGGTGTCTGGCTTGGTTGACTATAAACAGCCTTGTACCTATACATGATTTATCAACAGCTGCATAAAAAAAAGAGCATGGATTTCAATATCATTGAAATATGATGTGATGTCATGACCCCTAATGTTGAAAAGTTCAAAGATCATGAAAAAATATTAATGTGTGAAAGCCCTACCAACAGCTCAACCAGAAATGTAAGCAGAAACAGGGGAGAAATAACTAGATCAAAACCTGTAACCTAATGTCGGCCAAACAAATTAATTTTGCTGTTAATTGGCATCACTAGTTCAAAGATCATGAAAATTCAGGGTGAAAGTTCAAAGATCGTGAAAAATTAATAATGGGTAAAAGCGTAAAAGCCCTACCAAGCGCAACCAGAAATGTAAGCAGAAACAGGGGAGAAATAACTAAATCAAAACGTCTAACCTAATGTCCGCCAAACAAATTAATTTTGCTGTTAATTGGCATCGCTAGTTCAAAGATTATGAAAAATTGATACGGGGTGAAAGCCCTGCCAACAGCTCAACAAAAAAATCACTAGTTCAAAGATCATTAAAAAGCAACATGGGGTGAAAACTCTACCTGTATGTAGTAACATAGATCATTACTATAGGGACAGCTCAACTAAAAAAGTAGAAACAAGGGAGAAATCACTCGATCAAAACCCTTAACCTAATGTCCGTCAAAAAATGTTAATCAGAACCCTTAATATAGGATGAAATGGGATAACCTCCAGTGGTGAAGCATAAAGAAGCCTCAGTTTCAAATCACCAGGAGACATGATAGAGTGTTAAATTTATGTTAAGTATTGCATTCAACTCTAAGGGAGTTGTCACAGTCAAGCAGGGTACAAGTTCTGAGTGAATTTGACAGGAGATATCTACTACTCATAGCAATTAAGCCAAAGATTAACCCACTAAGTAAACTTACCGGATCAGAAGAATCTTTAAAAAAAAACACACAACAAACAAGAAAGTTAAACTCATAATTTTCTTGCTGTGAATTAAAGAATAGATATAATTTGGCATCTTACTGTTTTGGATGGTGTGTTGCAACCCAAACTAACCGAGCGCTGTGGTAAAGATTTTGATATAGACGTTCTTGGAATTCTTCTGGGCGTCTTCGCAATTTCGTTGCCATTGGAATCCACCGGAACTCGCCGAGGCTGCCATACAAATCCATCACTCTTTCATATATAACTTTGCACGTATTCACTGAACTAAACTGATTAAATTGAAAACAAAAAACAAAAGCGCAAATATTACCGTGCCCAGAGATCGCTTAGGAGTTTTGGCAAACTCCCTGATAATGTTCAGTGTCTCTCCTGTCTGAATAATTTTTTAAATAAAAATTCAGCATTAGATGTGATCTTTGTATTAACACAGGAAAATAGGTAGAATGATGGTATGATAAGAAAATACCCTTTTTCCAGACATGTGGACTCTGAGTCCTGCCTTTCACTTCACAAGACTTAGAAGCTTCCAATTCGATCAAACCCTCGATTTAGCAAATTAGAGGAAATAAAATTTAGAGATGCTCGTAATATAGGACTCGTAATTGAATAGCTGTACAATTCGACCGTTGCAATTTAATAGTATTTGAATGGGATACAGCAGTTTTGAGCCGCTTTAGGGAACTTCCTTAAGTGGGACGCGTGACTCTATTCATTGTGTTTGTTTATTAATTAAAAATTAAACTAGCAATTGCATCTTGGTGTGCAATGGGTACATTGAAAGGTATGGAAGGTCAATCACATAATTTTTTGGTCATTTCTTGAAATTAGTGTAGTACATAAGGTTAATTGTTAAGCCATTTAGAAAATGATGATGTTTATTCAACAATGGTCCTAATGAAAAAGTGATAGTTTTGAATCTATTGTGCATTCATTTTATGGGAAACCAAACATAAGTGAAAGAAGAAGATAATTGATCTCCATTACCAAGAGGCTCATGTTATGTTTGTAATAGTGAGAGAGAAGAGATGATAGATAAAGAGAGCGAGACATGTCTAAAGATAGGAGGAGAGGGGAAGAGAGAGATAGGGATGGAAATGAAGAGAGAGAGAGAGGGCGGGGGGGACAAAGGAGAGGTCTAGGAAGGAGAGGGGGAGGCGGAGGGGGAGCGAGAGGGAGAGATATTGATGGGTAAAGAGAGTGAGACATTTCTCAATAGAGCAAGAGAGGAAGAGGGAGAGAAATAAAGAGAGATATAGATGTAGAGGGAGAATGAGAGATAAAGATAGAGATAAGGATAAAGTTAGAGAGAAGGAGATACAAAAAGAGATAGAAAAGAAGAGATGTAGAGATACAAAGGGAGAGGAAAAGGGATATGTGTGGCCCAATTTGTAACTCGTACTTATCAATGTATATTTTGACATAGGTTGACACCTAGTAAGGTGGCTATACCTTTGGTAAATATTTGAACCACTAATGATAAGTTTAACAAAATTTTGAATTATGTGTAATTGACATATATAACCTTTTTTTTTTTTTTTTGTCACGTATACACTATCCTTTAGTGTCCTTATCCACTTATACTTCTGAAGACATAATACATATGAGGAATATTGTAGAGAGAGTGCATAGGGAGAAAGCTAGTTAGAAATTGCATACATTCTCACTTCTCTTGTTTTATTTTTCACCTTTGGGAGTCTTAAATTAAACCATGTGCCATTATTTTCCTTATAACCATACTTGTTTAAAATATTAAAAATCAAATCAAAATAAATGAAACTTGTCTTCCTAGAATAGAATTATATAATTGTAGACGTATAAAAATGACCACTTTCCTAAGTGAATATTTAATATTCATTTCAAACCTCATTCCTCTATTTAATTAAATTTTGTTTAATTAAATTATTCACATTCATCTATTTGATTAAATAAGTTATTCAATTTATTTAATTAAATTCACCTAAACCTTTCATAGCCTTTAATTAAATAAATCACTTTATTTAATTAATTTCCCTTTCTCCCCTTTTAATTAATTTTACATTTAATTAAATTGTTCATTGCAAATAAATAAATCTAATTTATTTAAATCCCTCACTTGTATTTATACAAGTTGCATCTATTTTTATTGAAATAAAGTAGTTTATTTTAATTAAAATTCTCCTCCATCCACTTGCATTCTCCTACATCTCTCACTTGCCTCTCTAACCCCCCTTCTAAATTCTTCTAATCACTTCTAAATTAGCCTAACCCATCTCTTAAATATTGTCACATCCCTAAGCAAAGGGAGGTCACTTCTCAAACCCTCAAAGTCTTTGAAAACCATTAAAGGCTTTATGTCATCAACAAGTTAACCTTGAAAGTCTTCCAAACCATTAATGGTTAACTCAACCCTCTTGCATGATTAGAGACTTTCTCTCTAACTCAACCCTCGCCTAACCCTAGGGTCTCATCAAGCATTGATGGCTTTAACCTTGGTTATCCCTTTAACCCTTGCACAAGAATTTATCCTTTGGGTAAAAGCTTTATCCAATGGATAACCCTAACCTAACTTGAACCCTTACCTCCTAAGGTAATCATGAGGTCTTCTCAAGCATTTAATGTTTCTTACATCTCCTCTCAAGCAGTCTCTTGTTGACAATTGTCACCATTTCATTGGCAAGAATTGTAAACATGGATTGATAACTTTCAATCCTGGCCCTTGATAGGATTATCCAATCTTGACCATTCATTGCCCTATTTTTCCTATAAATAGAGCCCTCATTCCTCCATTTTCATATCCAAGTCTTTAGTATCAAACTTATAGACATTTTATTAAGCATCTAATCTAAAATCATTTTTAAATCAAGCATTTAGCCTCTTTTGAATATAAATCATCTTGATAATCATTTTAGGAAGCATTTCTATTATCATTGCATTCTCATATTAGACTAGTATATAATGTTAGGATAGATTTTACTAATCTTTCATCTTATCATCATATCCATGCTAGTTTAATTCATATTAGATTTAATATCATGCATAACTAGGAATGCATTCATTTTAAGTTGATCAACATCCTTCGTTCTCATGGTTGTCATCCCTAAGTCACTTTGCTTAGTGATCTGAGAGCAAAGGCATTGGCTTGAGGGGTCTTGTGAGATAGAGAACAATGGAACATCCCTTGGGAAGTTGAGTTATTCAATATAACTCCATAACTTGCACCAAGAGTCCCATTAGTGTGTGGACTAGTCCAGAAACTGCAATTCAAGTTTCATCCCCCCACTTTTTTCGCATACATTTCTGGTGCCCACTGTGAGGCTTAATCCCATAAATGATATCGTTTTTAATGCAAGACTAACATTGCAGGTACGCGAAAAAGCTGAGTTAGCGCGTTGGTACCTTCTTTTAGAGCATCTGAGTCATCTGTCGGCACATCGTGACTACTATTTAGCACGTCAGACCCAAACCTTAGTACATCCCGCAGTCAAAATAGTGCATAACTCTTCCTTTGGTAGCTGATAAACCTCAGCACATTGAGGCATCGGTTCAACGCATCGAAGCAACAGCTTAGTGCATCTAGTTTGTTGGGTAGCGCATCTGTGCCTTTATGCAGCACATTCCTGCAGTACTTTAGCGCATAGAATTGGCAGAACAGAAGAAAAAAATTTGTAACAGAGGAATATCATTTTAGGCTTGTGGAAGCTCACCTAAGATTTCAACTTTTCACTAACTTCTTTCTTGTAGGTCTTAATAATTTCTTGCAGGTTATAGGAGTTAGAATTAGGAATTTTAGTTTCTTTTTAAAAAGCTTTTTCAAAAGTTGGATAAAAGGAACTCATCTTTCCTTTGGGCTAAAAAGAACATTACATTTATTTTGAGCTTAAAATTAATCACATTTTTCTTTGGGGTTTAAAAAGAATCAAAATTTGTAAGGTAAAAAGAACCACAAAAATTATTTTCTTGCTTTCTTAGGGAGAAAACACTTCATTTTGGGCTCTAAAAAGAACAAGACAAAATTTGCTTTCTTGCAAAGTTTAAAACGAACCCCACCATCCTTTGGTTTTTAAAAGGATCCACTTTACTTTGCACAATTAAAAGAACCTCACTTTCAAATTCTAGACAAAACAAAAGAGGGAAATCTTTCCCCTTTCGAATTTATATTTTGTTGACCAAATCGCAAATTTGTTTTGTTGACCAGGTTTGATTTAAGAATTTAATCTTAGAAATGCACACTTTTCTATGGGTAATTAAAAAGAACATCATGCCTTTTGGAGCAACATCTCCAAGTAGAAGTTGGAAAATCATTGCCTTTGAGGGTTAAAAAGAACTTGATTGCTTTGTCTCGAAAGTGGAAGGCATATGCTCTCCACTTAATTGGGTGACCAAAAAGCCACACCACTCTTATGCTTTTTGTATTTCAAGTACTTAAATCCTTTAGCAGGCATGCCCTCCCGAGTTGCTCTTAGAGCGTCATTTAAATGGTCGGTGAGAGGGGAACGATCTAAGTGGGAAAAGGCTTTATCGCCAAGAGTTCCAACCCACTATAATCAAAAGTGAAGGTTGACGAAAGTCCCTTCAACAGTTTTGCTCAGCGATTAGCCTTCCCCCAGTATCTTTACGATACGCAAAGCCTTTGTTCTAAAGGTTGGGAAGCCTCTCGAGGGAGTTTATCATTGAAGACTGAACAAGAAGCTTGATTATGAACTTTAGCAATAGAAACCTTGAGTCGAGTCAGTATCCAAACATCTTCAATATCATAGTGCAAGGATGGGGAAGAATCCGCCCCAAGATCACTCACCATATATCTCTCAAGATAACTACCCAATTGTGAAGCAATTCACTTTGGGTTAATTTCTGACAAAAGACAAAAAAATGGGCACCCCCTAGGGGGTGACATGGTTGTTTGAGATGACGGAGTATCGAGACTAGTGGGTTATGATATTGTTGATGACCCTTGAATAAAGAGTCTGTCTGATTTGTCTTCTTTGTATACGAACCTATGAAAACATTGGGGATTTGAACACATCCTCGCAGAACATACACTATATGTTTAGCATAGACAAAATTGGTTATCTCTTTCATGTTGTGTTTTCAATTTATATTTTCAGAAAATCATCCATCAAAATCAAACAAGTGTTAAAAATTTCCAAAAAGGCCAAAAACATAGCAATCAGGGCAGTTTAGTGCATAAGAGAAACTTCTTAGCGCATTTGAAACATTATCTAGCACGTACCAACCCAACCTTAGTGCTTTTATCCTGATAAACATTTCACTAGCACTTCTGGATACTATATTGGCGTTTTCAAGCATCAATCTAGTGCATTGGGGGCAAACCTTAGCGCGTTGAGTCTAAACTTTAGCGCGTATTGAGGATATAATAGCGCTTAATCTTCCCAGTCAAAACAAATTTCAAAACTCTGAGTTAGCGCATAGCACAAGCAGCTTGGCGCATTGAGGACCTTGAATAGCGCATCTAGGTCATACATTAGCACATCCTATCTTTGTCTTAGCGCATGGTTAAAACTTAGAAAAACAAAGAGTAAACCAAGCAGTCTTGAAAATTTTTATCATCAGTCCTAGATACCCTTTTGGATCTTTTATCAAATTCACCAGTCAGAATTTGAACCAAAACATCAGAGAAAATATTCCAACAACCAAGCAAGCATTCTTAGAGCAAAATTGTCGAATCTAAAACTAGCTAGAGATAAGACTTTATCCAAACAAAATCAGGTAGTACCATCACATTGATCAAAAGGTCTGCCATCTAAACAGATTCTATCAAACAATCATACGTAGTTTAAACTTAAGTCCTCATATCGAGTCTCCATATCGAGAGAATCTTATCCATATAATTAACCCAAAATGATTTGCTTCACAATTGGGTAGTTATCTTTGTCATGGAGGCAAATCTAAACCTCTACTCGATAAAGTAGGCTTAAGTTTTCAAACGAAGTATCCTAATCCAAACAATCAAAGGAAACCATTGATCACTCGTGTATGACCACTCCTCATATTTTGAGAAGAAAAAGTCTTCATCACAAAACTAAGTTGAAGAAACGACAACCTAGTTCCAAAACACTTGCCAAATGGAACAAATTTCTCTATATAAATCGCCAACTTTTTAAATCACATCATGCATTATTGCACCATATGCGATTATATCTTCAAGGCAAATCAAACAAGTTTGACAAAGAACCCTTAAGAAGCAGAGCTTACATTCATAAAGCGACATTCAGTCAACATCTAAATCGAGGAGGAAGAATCAACACCGCTTTCTTCCCACAAGTTTGCATCACTTAAAATGTAGCTTGACCCGAACCACCAACCCCTGAACAAGTAGAAGAGGAGTTTGTTCCTTTTGTCACAGAAAGCTTCTACTAGATGCCCGTTGTCACTCACTCTCAATGAAACAAGCAAAGCGAACCACAACCAGAGTCAAGTATGGGTCGAAGATTATCAAACCCTTTCGATTATACTAATCTAGGAGAAACAAAGATCACTAAGGAACTTCTCCAAGAATGTCAAGAAAACCCCTCATTTCAAAAACTTATGGAAAGACTCATAGAAGCTGACAAACAAAAATACATGCTCATGCTAACAAGCAAAGGAGTTAGACTTCTGGAAGACTTCGATACTAAAAACTTAAGGAAGGTTGATGAACAAATCTTTTGGACAAGGTCTCGAAATTATGCCTATCAAGAACAACAAAGAGAAGAAGAAATGCATGACCCAGAACAACATACCATACCAGAACAACATACCATACATGGAAAACATACCATACAATTAACATAACATACCTGAACACACCCATGCCCGAACTAGGGATAATGAAAGGGAAGAAGCTTTCCCTCGACAAACAAATGCACCCATGGTCACTCTTACGCAACAAATTCAAATGTTGCAAAGACAAATGTAGGACATGCAACAGGGTACTACAGTATGATACTCCTTAAATGAAATTTGTCCATACCCCTTTTATAGAAGATTAAACATGATACCTTTTCCCCCGAATTCAGATATACCAAAATACGACAAGTATGATGGAAAAAGTGATCCACGCGATCATGTTCAAGAATTTTGTACCATGAGCCTTGAATTTGCTCATGATGATACTTATTTGATGAGGCTATTCCCAAGAAGTTTGGGGGGACAAACAATGGAGTGGTTGTCTAAACTTACACATCCCATCAGATCCTTTGATGAGTTGGTAAATAAATTTATCACACAATACTCCTATAATATTCAACACGCAATCACCATGTTGGATGTATGTAATACCAAACAGAAAAACAATGAAACATTCATGGTGTTTCTTCAACGTTGGAGACGTATGGTTTCGAGATATCCTCGAGATGTGCCTAAAAAAGAAAAGATGGAAATCTTTATTGACAATTTGAATAGTGAGATGAGTTATCTACTCAAGCTCCAGTGCATACTGTCTTTTGCCAACTTGATCGAAAATGGAATCGAAGTAGACTAAGAATGTATCAAAAAAGGGACATTGAAGTTCTTCAAAGAAGGAACTAATTCATCCAACACCCACTTTAACAACCAAAACAACAACACTTTAGACAAATCCAGGTTCTGGACCAGAAACAAAAACGTTGTTAATGAGGGAGGAAATGATGCTAATGATATGAAGTCCAAACAACCAGTATTGGCTTTATCAGGTAATCTGCAAGCTAACAAAATCAAAAGGGTGTTAACCAAAGCACTAACACTTATCAACAAAATACCAATCAGGGACCTTCAAATGCGAATACCAACAATACCCAAACCAACAACAATACACAAGGCAACAACACTAATTGAGGAACTAACCCAAATCCAAGGGGTAACACCAACAATTTCCCAAATATAGACCCATCTACACACCATTGGGGCAATCCTTAGAATCAACATTTCGCGAACTCCTGACAAACAAGATTATCGCATTGCCATCCATAAACAACTTCGAACCCCAGATCAAACCACCTTGGTGGAATGACTCACATTTCTGTGATTTTCATCGAAAGAAAGGACATCACACAAACGATTGCATGCGACTTAAAAACATTATTCAAGACATGATCGATAGAGGTGATTGAACGGTCGATGGTCTCAAAACAAATGGCGATCATGACGCCTTTAAAAAGCCTCTTCCAAATTACAACAAGGAAGGAGCTTCATCATCAAACGATGCACAAGGAGCTTGCATAAATCATTTGTACAACAACACTATCAATCACATACCAACAAAGGATAACCAAATAAATGTCATAAAGATCAAAGACAAACAAGACCATGCACCAATCAATGTGACAACTCGAGCTCAAAAATATGTCTTGAAAGGGCATACATCAACATCGACCACTATCCCCAAGACTCAATATGATTTGGTAAATCAACTGCGGCGAAATCGCTCAGATATCCATACTTGAGTTGGTCAAACTCTCGCCAAAACATAAGGACATATTGGAACAAGCACTAGTTGAAACAAATGTACCTCAAGATCTAGATATTGACAAATTTCAAGACATGGTGGATCACATGACAAGGCCTCATAATCTCATCTTTTCTGAACATGATAATATCTCTTTGAGCCATCCACATAATACTCCCCTTCATATTGAAGTATTAGTTTACAAACATCAAGTTAAAAGAGTATTAATAGATGGAGGAGTTGGTCTCAATATCTGTACCTTAAAACTTATCTGTGCATTAAGTTTCTCTGAGTAGTCTATTGATCCACACAAAAAGATCACCATCAAGGCATATGATGATGAGGAAAGATCATCCAAAGGAATAGTGATACTACTTATTCAGGTAGGACCGATACAAAGGGACACTATGTGCCAAGTCTTAGACATAGACTTAACATACAATATTTTATTGAGTCGTCCGTGGATACATGAAATGCAAGCAGTGTCGTCAACCTGCCACCAGTGTGTCAAATTCCCATATAATGGACAAGTTATTTCCATCTCTGCAGACAATAACCCCTTTCAACATTGCAATGCTATGGGGGTAGCCCAAGACAACTTGGTTCCACATAATAGGGAAGCTCAAACTTCCTCAACATTAGATCATCATCAAAAAAAGCTCAAATCTTTATCAATAGATTTCAAACAAAAGATGAAAATCAAAGGGAAAGGCATGGGAGAATACTCTTTCGAACCCATGTGTCTATCCAAATTACCAGCATCACCAAAATCTCATGGACAACCTTTTGCATCGACACATCAAGCAACACAACCCATCACCAAGTTTGATGGCAAGTTTATTCAATAGGGCACACTAGCACATGAATCAGAAGAGAAAGACATCCTTAGCTGGCTATACAAGGATGAGAGAGAATATAGGGCTGGTACTTTGGAGGTAGCCATACCAACACAACAATATGGAAAGGGATTCCTAATCATGCAATAGATGGGATACAATGGAAGGGGACCTATAGGCAAGCATCAAGAAGGCATTACAAAACCACTAGATCCTCCTTCACAATTTTCACGAGACAAAACAAGATTGGGATATGGACACAACATACCCCCAAGGCAGAAGTAAAATAAATATCAAAAACCTCAGTGGAAAGCAAAGAAGAAATGCAACGAGGACTCATGGCAAGAGGCACTACACCAAGCAGCAGAAACAATAAGGAAAGAGCGAGAACACCAAGAAAAAGATAAACGACAAGAGGAGCTAAAAATTCAAAAGGAAGAAGCATCTTATGAGGAAGTGCACCATGTTCAGGAACCTATTCAAAACAAGGCAGAGTCACCACTAGAATAAATCACTACTCCCCAAGGAGAAATAGTATATGAACAAATGCAAAGAGTACAAGCAAGCTCTGATTCAGAATCCAAAAAACTACAAGACTGGTATCAATTATTAGGGATCTCTTTTCACCATACAACATACCTGTCAATAGCACTGAAAGGCTCCGAGACAGTACTTCTAAAACTGATTCTAAGGTTCTATTCATACACCCCTTTCTCAGGAAGGACAAGGCACAAAGTCTAGATTACTTGAATTTGGTCCACAACATATCTACGAGGCTAAGGAAAATGAGTAGTGGCACTACGAGCAAGTCTACATGGAAGATGATACCATCGAAGACCTTGATAATATCATTAACTTACCCAATATCCCATACAACCTTAATGATACCTCTATCATGACACTTACCATAGCCGACCTCGACCCACCAAATGACTCTTTACCGCTCGTATTTCTTGATTTGATAGACTGGGATGAACCTGAACACCATGACATACCTATTTTCCCAGATGATGAATCCATTGTCCATTACCTATGCACTATCAACCCAGAAACAGACTCTACCAGCAAACAAAATAACTATATATGCAATCAAGAGGATGCCAAGTCTCCCAGTCGTAAAAATGAAAGAAATAAAGGATCTAATGCTGAAAACCAGTCAATGTCAGCATTAGATCATAAAAAAGTCAAAATAAAGGACGCATCTGAGGGTGAAAACCTTTTTAAGGCACCTAAGGATTGGAGACTTGACACTCTTCCTGAACACTATCAGGAGCGATTACCCATATTGATTGAGCCCACTCAATCAATCAACATTGGTACAGAAGAAGCAGCTAAAAACATACACCTGGCGGAATCTCTGACAGAAGAGGAAAAACCAAAGTTTATCAGATTCTTCATAGAAAAGAAAATCAATTTTTCTTGGTCCTATGTTGATATGCCCGGAATAGATCCAAACTTAATCATGCATCATTTATCTATTGCTCCAGGAGCTAAGCCAGTCAAGCAAAAGTTAAGAAAGATGAATCCGCATGTAGCATTAATGGTCAAAGTTGAACTAAAGAAGTTATTAGATGTTAGTTTCATTCGACCTATAGACTATGTTGAAGGGATTTCAAACATTGTGCCAATTTCAAAACTAGATGGCAACATCAGAATATGCACAGATTTTAGAGATGTCAACAAAGCTTGTCCAAATGATGACTTTCCTTTGCTCAGAATCGACATAATTGTGGATCTCATAGCAGGCCATGCAATGCTCTCATTAATGGACAGTTTCTCTGGTTATAATCAAATAAAAATTGCACCAGAGGATCAAGACAAGACAACATTCACCTATCCTTAGGGAGCGTATTGTTGGAACGTCATGCCTTTTAGCTTGAAGAATGCTAGGGCAACTTATCAAAGAGCCATGAGGGCAATCTTTCATGATATGATGCATACCTTTATGGAGGACTATGTAGATGATTTACTAGCTAAGTCATTCACCCGAGAAGAACATGTGGGCATATTAGATAAAATATTTCAAAGATTGGAGAAATTCCAAGTCAAGTTAAACCTTAAGAAGTGTGTCTTCGGGGTGACATCAGGCAAATTATTAGGCTACATTATGTCAACAAAGGGCATTGAAGTAGATCCAGTGAAGGTACATGCCATCATGGAGATGCCACCTCTCAAGAACATTAGTCAACTCAGATCTCTACAAGGATGGCTACAGTCAATCAGGAGATTCATAGCCCAATTAGCAGATAAAAGTTTACCATTTAATCATTTGCTACATAAGAACATACCATTCAGATGGGAAGCCAAGTGTGCAGAATCATTCTATCAAATCAAGCAATATCTAATGAACCGACCAGTTCTGGTACCACCAATAGCAGGGAAGCCACTTATTCTCTACATATCAACAATGAACATATCATTGGGGGCACTATTAGCACAAGAAGATCAAGAAGGCAAGGAACGATCTTTATATTACATTAGCAGAACATTAAATGGATATGAGCTGAATTACAAATTCATTGAGAAGGCTTGTTTAGCTGTAGTCTTCACCTCTCAAAATTTTAGACATTACATGCTAGCTCACACAATTAAGCTAGTAGCAAAAATTGATCCTCTCAAGTATTTACTCAGCAAAGAAGCTCTCATAGGCCGACTGGCTAAATGGGTCATGATTATCAGTGAGTTTGATATCCAATACACAGAGTGTCGAGCTATCAAGGGACAAGTAATTGCAAATCAATTAGCTGAAGCACCTCTACCCGATAAACAAACAATGAAGGTAGAATATCTAGACAAGGATGTCCTTACCTGTTATACTCAAGCAATGAACCCTGTAATTTGACGGTTCCTATACTCAACATGGCTCAAGCATCGACATCTCATTCGTCACCCCTGACGGACACACCATTCCAAGATCATATAGACGCATGTTTCCATGCACCAATAACATCGCTGAGTATGAAGCCTTGGTCACGGGAATCAAAATAGTCATAGAATGGAGAATTACGGAACTGAAAGTCTATGTAGATTCCCAACTAGTTATAAATCAAATCAACAATGGATATCAGACAAAGGATGACAAGTTGCTGCCATACAAAAGAATGGTGGATGACTTCAAACAATACTTTGTACACATCACCTTCGAGCAAATACCAAGGTTGGACAATAGAGTGGTCGATGCAATGGCCACTATCGCTTCACTACTACAAATTCCAGAGCAACAGAGTCGTTATGAGTTTCTAGTAGAGTAATTGTTTTCCCCAACCTATGACAATTCTACATCCCACATCATCTATACCTTAACCGGTTCAGACTCTCCTTTATATGGGACAATCTATGAATATCTTAAAACCAATACCCTACCCATTGACCTATCTCGTAATAAAAAATGCAACTTTATCCGGCAAGCCGCCCATTATACTTTAATCATTGATACCCTTTATCGTCGAGGTCTAGATGGTACTCTTCTTCGTTGCCTTGATCGTAATGAATCTGACTCTGCTTTACACGAGCTTCATGAGGGTATCTGTGGCACACATTCAAGTGGTCCTACTCTTGCTAAAAAACTTCTGAGAATGGGATATTACTGATCGACAATGGAGAAAGACTCTTATCAATTTGCAAAGAAATGTCCTAAGTGTCAAATCCATGGCAACCTTATTCATGCACCAACACAGGAGTTGCAGCCATTTACAACATCTTGGCCTTTCTGTCAATGGGGACTTGATTTGGTAGGGAAAATTCGTCCTTTCTCTTCAAATGGACACAAGTTCATAATCACTGTGATAGAGTATTTCACAAAATGGATTGAAGCAGTCCCACTGACCACAGTAACTAGAAAACAAATTGCCTCATTTATTCTCAATTATCTAATTTGCAGATATGGCATTCCAAGTTCCATCATCATAGACAACGGGCATCCCTTCAAAAATTAGGATGTGCGAGAACTATGTGAATAATTCAAGATCCAACATCGTTTCTCTACACCTTACTACCCACAAGGGAATGGTCAAGTAGAGGCATCAAATAAAACAATCTTGAAAATCCTAAAGAAAATAGTAAATGATGCAGGTAAGGATTGGCATGTACAACTCAATCCGGCACTCTGGGAATACAAGACTAGCATCAAGACACCTACAAGAGCTACACCATATTAATTGGTGTACGGATCATAAGCAATTTTACCCCTTGAGGTAGAAATTCCATCACTCCGCATATCTTTAAAAGGTCTCATACCAGATGAGGAGTATTGGGTCAATAGATTGCAAGAACTAGAGCTTCTAGATGAAAAATGACAACATGCCTATGATCATCTCAAAGAATACCAACAACGCATGTGCAGAAGCTACAACCATAGAGTCATCCTTAGGATTTTTAAAGTTGGTGATATTGTACTCAAATAAAACCCCAAAAATCAACAGGATTGGGAAAAGAAGGGGAAGTTTGAACCTAACTGGTTAGGTCCCTACATTATCATATCAGCCTATGGATCGGGCGCCTATCAGCTAACAACTTTAGAAGGAGATGTGCTCGATGAACCAACCAACAACATCCATCTGAAGAAATTCTACACTTGAGTGGTCTAATGTGCCGAAAAAGTGAAAAATATACAATTTAAAAAAAAAAAATCAGAAAAATATTAAAAAATCAGAAAAATAACAAAAAGGTGCACTAAAAACAAGTGGTGAAAACCTGGCAATAGGTTCTATTTGTGAGGGAACAACTCCTTTATCTATCATTACTTATATCTTTTGCATCCAAGTCAAAGCTAATGGTCATCACCCAACACTTTATAGGCAACATTATCCTGGACACACTTAGCGTAGTCACTATCTTTGATTATCTGAAGATCAGTTCATCATATCCCACCATGGCTTGGTAATCACTATGAATATCCACATCGATCGGTATCTATAGCTAGGGGCAGCATCCCTCTGAATTCAAGCCTTCCAACAACAAGCAAACTTTAATCACAACATGCCAAGAAAATCCTGTTAACAATAGCTCAGCAGCCGAGACAACAAAACATTGATCCAATTAACAACTTCGACACACAAATGATGGATGATTTTCTGAATTATAATTTGTTTACATCTCGCATGAAGTTTTGGCTATTTTGCACTTCAAATTTTGAATCATTGGATCTCCTTAATTTCTCAACGATGCATCGAGCTAGAGAAAGTAGCAGGAGAGTCTGATACTTTTTTGGTTTTCTGTCTGTGAGGCGATCACTTGTATTGTGCAAATTTTGTCTTGAGACATGATTGGAAACATATCATTGAAGACATTGTTCCACTTTGCACATACAAATGGTTCAATCTTGTCTTTTTTTTTTGCAAGCAACACTCAGGTCGTCTTGGTTTATTATACCTCGACGCTTGTGTCGTCTTGCAATATCAAAATCCATGTATGTTTTTACTCAGGTCATTATGGTTCAATTATACCATTATGCTTGTATAAACTTCAAACATGTCAAAAGCTCAATGATGACAAACCAAAACAAAGCAAAAATATGTGACTACACAGGAATGACAACAAGAAAATGAGGGTGATCAATTAGTTGCATATCATTTTAAATCTTGCATTAGTTGCATATCATTTTAATCTTGCATTAGTATCATCTCACATCATTATCATTATCATATATCTCATTTTCAAGATACATCTCACATCATTATCATTATCATACATCTCATTTTCAAGATACATCTCACGAATCAAATTCATCACAACAACCTATCATTATATCATCACATCTTCACCATAAATCATATCAATCAATATCAAATCAAGAGCATTTATCTAGGCATCATCATCATAGAAACATCATATCAATGCATAAATCATCATTTATAAACACATCACATGTGGATCAGAAAATCAGTTTCGTATATATCTCAAAAATGGTCAAAATATACAAGGGATTTCATGTCTATCAAAATACAACAGAGACAAGTCTCTTAGGTATGACTATCTCCTGAGGCTGACGGTCTCGTAGTAGATGTCCCAGCTCCTGGATCTCTGGGTTGATCACGTCGAGAAGGTCCTGTAACACCTTTTCTCTTTGTCCCCGTCTGACTCTGAGCTGATCGACTAGCTGCATAGCTAGGAGCTCTATGCTCTCTAGGGACTAGCTCCTCGTATAAATGTCTATAGTACTTAGCCTCCTTGGTCATGTACCATATCTCCCTTAGTGTGTCTCTCATAGGGGCACCGGTCGTCACTCTCTGTAGTCTCTCTGCAAGCTCCTCTGCTTGACCTAAATGCTTTATCACTGTATCCCACTCTGTTGTGATCTGCATAATTTGACGTTGTTGAGCTAGTACCTGTGCTTGCAACTCTTGCACTATAACCTATAGTGCTCAAATATGTGAATCCTGTTGATGCAATGGTACCCTAATCTACTCTGGTACCTGAGTGGTGACACTACCTATCCCTATCCTAAGCTTTGGTGGAGGTAACACATCCAATCTCCTCCGCTGGGTCGGTCGCCTAAACTCCTCTAAACCACCCACAGTTGCTAGCATCTCGCCTGCTCTGCCAACCCGGCCAACTCCAAAAGCCAAACCTCCTTTACCTCCATCACCAACTGGTCGTCTGACTAATCTAATCCTCCCTCTGTCTCCTTCCTCTCCTCTCCCATCTCCCCCTCTATCTCCCGTCTCCCTCCATCTCCTCCTCTATCTCCCCATCTCCCTCTACCACCTCCCCTCCCATCTCCCCCGTCATCTCCTCCATCATCTCCATATCCCTCCTCCATCTCCTCTCCCCCCTCTCTCCATCTGGCTCCCCCTAGCCTCTCTGGCTACTCATCCTTATCATCGTCAAAGGCAAGAAGCATCTCTGTCGGATCTGATATCTATGCCGCTGCATGTACCATGAAGTACACTACAAACTCCTCCATCATCCCCGCATCCACTATTCCAACCCCGTAATCCCATATCTGTCTAGCCAAGAGCATGTACTCCTCCACAACCGCTGCACTATCAACGGTCGGACCCCACTCTAGCACGTCTTGTCTCCGACGAGCATATAAGAATGCTCCTTGTGGTATACCCTACTGTCAACCATATTGCCATTGAACATGACTATGCAATAATCTCTCAATGATAAAATGTGTCTACCCAATTAGGTATCGCGACATATAAACATAGGGCATTTCTAGCCCGTCCTCAGCCCATACCTCGCAGTCCATATATGGTTTCCAGATGATCGTATCAATATCATCCAAAACCCTCCTCCAATGCTCTAGCTTGCCCAACTTACGCTGGACAACTATACCTGTATAACCATATGCATATGCTTGACCAATCAGCCTATCCCTATCTGCAAGTGGCTCCGCTGCAGGAATGTGCTCCCAAGCCCACACATGTAATAGTGTAACCCCAGCTGATAAACTGTTATACCCCAGATATACCACCTAGTGCAGCTCCCTATACAAGTGTGCTAGCATGAAGGATCCCCAGGCGAACCTGCATCCCTATGTAACCACATCCTCCAACACCAATCCCCAGCCCACTGCCAGTCCCTTCGACCTTCGGTCGGGACACAAGAATCCACCTACAAACCTGCCAATATAGAGGGTAAGTGAGCATACTCAAGATCCACAAACTCCTGCCAAGGGATCTCGTATCCGCAAATCCGATCATCATGGAATACCCGACGAAGAGCCTCTGTCCCATCCTCCTTGGTCTTCTCATATGGTAATAATGCCCTAATCACTAGAATCTGTAGAATCCAATAATAGTCCTCAGGTGTGATTGTTATCTCGCCAATAGCCAAATGAAAGGTGTTTGTATCACTGTGCCACCTCTCTGCCAAAGTTGTCAGCAAACCCTGGTTAATGATATACCGAGGCATGTCCAACAAAGAGGATAAACCACACCTCTCAATAACATCCCTATCGGCCTGTGTCAATCACGGAATCAATGACCATGGTCTCGAAAATCACTCTCGCGACTGGAGTACGCCAAGCTGTGCCTACAAAAGAACAAATGTCCAACATCAGCCCCATATCTATATGGTATATCCAATCAAAACAAAATCAACTTGAAACAACGAAGCATCAAATCAAGTTCCATATCAAAAATCAAAGACTCATAATGCAAGCACCATATCGAGAAATCATATCAAAGACTCATAACACAAGCATCATATCGATAAATCATATCAAAGACTCATAACACAAGCATCATATCGAGAAATCATATCAAAGACTCATAACACAAGCATCATATCAAAGACTCATAATGCAAGAACCATATTGAGAAATCATATCAAAGACTCATAATGCAAGCATCATATCACAAAATCATATCAAAGACTCATAACACAAGCACCATATCGAGAAATCAAATCAAAGACTCATAACGCAAGCAACTCAAAGACCCATATCCAGAAATCACATCAAAGACCCATAATGCAAGCAACTCAAAAATCATATCAAGTATCATATCAGCAACCATATCAGAAATCATGAATCAGAACTCATATCGGACATCAAATTCAATTGCAAGGCAAAAATCAAAGATCCATATCAACAGAAAATCAGGATCCTCATTCAAACAAACAATCAACTTGACACTTCTTAAACGATAGCAATTTCGACATACTCTCAATCATCATATCAAAGACTCAGACATCATCATAGCAGGCAAAACATTGGCTCGAATCCCATCCCAAAACACTTAGCAGGCACCTATCCACCCCTAAACCATCTACCTCACTTATCCCCCTACGGCATAATCTTCCAAATCCTCTCTACCCATTTTTCTTGCTCACGTGCTAAAGCAGTCCTTTCACGCGCTAGGCTACTAGACATGCGCTACCCAAACCTTGCTACGCTCTAAGACATTTACCCTATGCACTAAACTATCTCTACGTGCTAACCAAAGCTTCCAGTGCACTAACCTAAGAACCCTATGTGCTAGGTTAACCCTACGCGCTACCCTATGCACTACATGCACAAAATTGTTTCATCTATGCACTAGAACTCCCTACACGCTACCCTAAACCTATGACATGCTGCAAGACAAACCAAGGACACTACCCTAGTTGGAAAACCCTATGCGCAAATGTCCCTATCGTATCCGCTAGGAGAGGAACCCTACACGCTAAATCGCAAAAATTGGAAGCAAAAAATAAAAAAACATGACTAAAATCGACAAAATAAAAAACAAATAGGGAAAAATTAAGATGACTTACAAGTGGACCATACGCGGCGGGCCTCTAGTATCAGCAAATGCGCTCGAAATGGTGAGAATCATAGGGAACCAACATTTTGTCACTCTCCACCTGTCACTCTCACAAGAAGTCAAAAGGTGCAAATAATACAAATGAAATCACTTTTTACCTTTTTATAGGGAAAAAGTCAAAAAGGGTTCATAAGTGGGGCATGTATTTTGCTCGTTTTATCACTTGTAACCCTATCAAACATCACTTTTCGGGAGATGAATCAATAACTCTGCATTTAACACAGTCAACATTTGAAAATGCAATTAATTAAAAAATGATCATCAAAATCAACAAATTTTTCAAAACTCATTGATTCATCTCCTGAGGAGGTATCATCAATATCGTTCATCAAATTTGGGGCACGACATCATCATATCGACATCTCAACACAAAAATCATATATGGCAATTTTTTTTGAATCAACATGTGCACACACGTCACTTCAAAGAGGGGAAAAATGTAGATGTATAAAAATGACCACTTTCCTAAGTGAATATTTAATATTCATTTTAAACCTCATTCCTCTATTTAATTAAATTTTGTTTAATTAAATTATTCACATTCATCTATTTGATTAAATAAGTTATTCAATTTTTTTAATTAAATTCACCTAAGCCTTCCATAGCCTTTAATTAAATAAATCACTTTATTTAATTATTTTCCCTTTCTCCCCTTTTAATTAAATTTACATTTAATTAAATTGTTCATTGTAAATAAATAAATCTAATTTATTTAAATCTCCCACTTGTATTAATGCAAGTTGCATCTATTTTTATTGAAATAAAGTAATTTATTTTTAATAAAAATTCTCCTCCATCCACTTGCATTCTCCTACATCTCCCACTTGCCTCTCTAACCCCCCTTCTAAATTCTTCTAATCACTTCTAAATTAGCCTAACCCATCTCTTAAATATTGTCATATCCCTAAGCAAAGGGAGGTCACTTCTCAAACCCTCAAAGTCTTTGAAAACCATTAAAGGTTTTATGTCTTCAACAAGTTAACCTTGAAAGTCTTCCAAACCATTAATGGTTAACTCAACCCTCTTGCATGATTAGAGACTTTCTCTCTAACTCAACCCTCTTGCATGATTAGAGACTTTCTCTCTAACTCAACCCTCACCTAACCCAAGGGTCTCATCAAGAATTGATGGCTTTAACCTTGGTTATCCCTTTAACCCTTGCACAAGAATTTATCCTTTGGGTAAAAGCTTTATCCAATGGATAACCCTTACCTCCTAAGGTAACCATGAGGTCTTCTCAGCATTTAATGCTTATTACATCTCCTCTCAAGCAGTCTCTTGTTGACAATTGTCACCATTTCATTGGTAAGAATTGTTAACATGGACTGATAACTTTCAATCCTGGCCCTTGAGAGGATTATCCAATCTTGACCTTTCATTGCCCTATTTTTCCTATAAATAGAGCCCTCATTCCTCTATTTTCATATCCAAGTCTTTAGTATCAAACTTATAGACATTTTATTAAGCATCTAATCTAAAATCATTTTTAAATCAAGCATTTAGCCTCTTTTGAATATAAATCATCTTGATAATCATTTTAGGAAGCATTTCTATTATCATTGTATTCTCATATTAGACTAGTATATCATGTTAGGATAGATTTTACTAATCTTTCATCTTATCATCATATCCATGCTAGTTTAATTCATATTAGATTTAATATAATGCATAACTAGGAATGCATTCATGTTAAGTTGATCAACATCCCTTGTTCTCATGGTTGTCATCCCTAAGTCACTTTGCTTAGTGATCTGAGAGAAAAGGCATTGGCTTGAGGGATCTTGTGAGATAGAGAACAATGGAACGTCCCTTGACAAGTCGAGTTATTCAATATAACTCCATAACTTGCACCAAGAGTCCCATTGATGTGTGGACTAGTCCAGAAACCAAAATTCAAGTTTCATCCCCCCACTTTTCCCGCACACAATAATAATTATTTTTAAAACTCAAAATATAATTTAAAGAAATTTATATCAAACTTTATGCTTTTAAAAATTGTTATAAGGCAAATAAAATAAAGGCATATGTCTTCATGGAAAACATCGTATCATGCGAGAAGTTGTAGGTCCTCTGATTATTTATACATAATTGTTTGTGTGGAAACGATGAGGGTAGAATAAATGGTGAAGAGTTTTAAACGACAATGGTATGCAAACATCCACATACGATGGGAAACAATAAAACCGGCGGAAAAATTCACGAAAAATCCAACGATCAGAAACGTTTGAATCATTTTTCATTTCCTTTCCTTTGTTACATGTCATCGGTGGTCCAAATCAAGTTGTCCCTTTCAAATAAGGGAATGCCTTCAGCTTAAAAAAAATTCATGAAAAATCCAATGATAAAAAAACATTTGAATCATCTTGCATTTCCTTTCCTTCATTACACATTGTCGATGGTCCAAATCAAGTCAGCCCTTTCAAATAAGGGAACACCTTCGACGTAGAATATAACGAGTTTTTTTTTTCAATTAATTAATAAACATAGTCAATGGTACAGTTTGGGTGATGGATAGACATTGTCATATTGTCGCGTATACTCCGATTGGTCTCATAGATAAAAATGTCATAAAAAATATTAATAATAATAAAATACTAGCAATTGCAATTTGGTCTGCAATGGTTATGTCAAAGAGGCATGAAAAGTTAAATAGAGAAAAATTTGGTCTAATTTTTCATACAATTGAATCGTACATGAGGTCAATTGATAGACCATTTATCAAATGATGTCATTTTTTCAAATAATAATCAAATTCCATTACTAATAGGGTCATGTTATGTGTGCAAAAGGGAGAGATAGAGAGAGAGGGAGAGATAGGGTTAGAAGGAGGGGAGAGAGAGTGGGAGAGAGCAAGAGAGAGAAGTAAGGAAATAGAGATGGAGAGGATAATAGAGATAGAAATGGAGGAGAGGTATATGGAGAAGAGAGGGAGAGGAGAGAGAGGGATAGATAGAGATGGAAGAGATAAGTATATAGAGAGGGAGAGAATGACAAAGGGAGAGAGGGAGAGAATGATAGAGGGAGAGACAAAAAGATAAATATAGAGATGCAAAGTGATATTTAGATTGAGGTAGAGAGAGGGAAAGATATAGGAGTAGAGAGAGATGGAGATAGAGGGAGAGATAGAAGAAGAATATGGAGAGATAGAGAGGAAAAGAGATATAGATATAGATGTCTATAGAGAGAGAGAGAGAGAGAGAGAGAGAGAGAGAGAGAGAGAGAGAGAGAGAGAGAGAGAGAGAGAGGAGAGAGAGAGAGAGAGAGAGAGAGAGAGAGAGAGAGAGAGAGAGAGATGAAGTTAGAGTAAGAGAGATAAATGACATGCTTCCTTGAGCATAACTCCCCAAGGACACATCCCATTCTTGGATTTTTGGCACAAGATAAAGATTAAGATAGGAAGTGATATATAGATTGAGGTAGAGAGGGAGAGATATAGGGGTAGAGAGAGATGGAGATAGAGGGAGAGATGGAAGAAGAATATGGAAAGATAGTGAGGAAAAGAGATATAGATATAGAAGTCTAGAAGGAGGAAGAGAGAGATGAGAGATGTCTAGAGATAAAGGGGAAGAGAGGAAAATAGAGGTAGAGATGAAGATAGAGTGAGAGAGATAAATGGCATGCTTCCTCGAGCGTAACTCCCCAAGGACACATGCTTTCTTAATCATAACTCCCCAAGGACACATGCTTCCTTGGGCATAACTCCCCAAGGAACATAAACCTATTTTCTCTATTTGTCTTTCCCTTTGTATCTCTTATATTTTACTCTTTCTCATTATCTATCTCTATTTTTTTTCATTTTTTCTTTTATAATTTTAATAAAACTCGACTCCCTATGTTTAAGTCATCTTGAAACTTTAAAAATATTTTTAAAATCCAAGCTCTACAAACATGGAAGGTACCTAACAACCTTTGTCACGTTTAGAAGGAAGATGACCACCAAGGAAGTGGATACACAAACAATCAAATTTATGAATTTATAAGAGCTATGGATAAATGAGAACAAGATTTTGCATGGAGATTAGGCACCATACGAGATATCATATAAAGAAAAAAATATAGATATGGTGGGAATCAAGTTATATCTCCTCATAGTTAATATTGAAATGGCATGTTTAACTATTAGCTTATACTATCCTAACTCTCAATATCATGTCTTTTGATCCTTATCTTCATATGTAGAATATTATTCTACATTTAGAAATTTATGAAACTTATAAAGTGATGATTGTTTGAATGTATGGTTAACCCAAGAGAATGTTTTTGATTAAGGTAAAATGAGTTTTAAAGGGGCTCTAAAACCCAAGAGGTTGTTTTTAATTAAGGTAAAACAAGTTTTAAAGCGACTCTGAAACCCAAGAGATTGTTTGAATGTATTAATGAGATTTTACAGGAATCTATTTTAATACAATATGACATCTACAAGTATGATCTTAGGATTTTGATTAGTGTAGCAATTGATATTGGAGTGAAAAAGTATACTAACATCTACTTCAGTCTCCTTGTTACTTGAAATTATTTTTTCTTCCACATATAGCATGACATAAAGAAGCAATATTCACCCCCACATGCTTACAAGTAAATGACATATCAATTTTTAGAGTGACCGCCATAACAAAGATTTTTGCAAATAGAAGGTATAGATTGATTTATATTATAAAAATATACATTATGTAGTAATTATATATTGTATTATTTATATGTTAATTTAATTTGTAAGATATTTAAAAATATGTTAATTATAAATTATAATAACTTAATATTTGTATTTAACAATTTTTGTTACAACATATAATACACAATAATAATATAAATTATATATAATATTATTAAAAAATGCATATGATTATATTATATATAATTTAATTTACATTATATAAAATACTTATATTTAATAATTTTAAATATAATATATAATAATAAATGTTAATGATTTATGAAATGAAGATATGAGCACATCTACAATCTTTATCAAACCAATGTCATTTTATTTTAAATGTTTGTTCTCATAAAGGGAAAGCAATGGAGGGGAATGAATTAAATTTGCCATCTTTTTGTGTGTTTCCATTGATTTTCTTGGGTATAAAGTATGGATTAACAATTACTTTATAGATAAATATAAAGAAGAGAGTATTCAAGGGAAAAAGTGTGATAAAAAAACATGTGGAAAAAGCAAACATGTCATCTAAGTATAATATTCGAGAGCATAGGATCAATGTAAATAATAGTTATTTCCTACATGCTTTTCTATCCACATATTACCATTCACACATTTCTGCCAAATTATTTTATTTACACATACTATGTGGAAATGACAAAAAATCATTCAATAAGAGGCTTATGTACCTTTATCATTTATTCGCCAAATATATTAATTAATTAAAATAAATTTCAAACTTAAAATTTAAATTACAATTTAAACAAAATAAATTAAATATAGAGTCAAAATATATCAAAGTCAAATATTAAAAAAAATAGTACAATTAAAAAAATAAAGAACAATAAATTTATTAAATTAGAAATGGACTTTGATAAGTGCACAAGTACGACTTCCATGTAGAAGTTGATGATCAACCACAGGAGCCAAGAATCATCTGCAAGCGAAACACCTATCATACAAAAGAGATCAATCAAAGATTATATGTTCTATAACAACCAAAGACTTTTGTATTATTGCACAAAACAATATTGGAGATACAATAATAGAGATACAATTATAGTTAATGAAAGACTTGCTTCATAGGAAACAAGAGATGCCCTAATCCTAAAATCATAACTAAAGCAATGCAAAGTAGGAGCTAAATTAAGCTCAATTGCAAGCTAAAAAAGCTAACTAGAAGTGCTTCTAAGTGAGTTCAAACTGAAAAACATAACACCTAGATAAAATAAAGCACCTAAGTTTAGCTTAAGTGAAAAAGCAATTTATAGACCTAATTAATAAATAATTAGATAATTGTCCTAAAATTACTCCAACACCCCCCCTTAAGTTTAACTCTTGGAAAAGCTAAAGAGCTAATGATGAATGTGAAATGCATGCATGAATGAAACCTGACTTGACCAAAGCTTGATTAGGTACTCATTTACAAACCAATGCAAAGCAACGCGACTCACACCAATGAGGTCTCTCCAAATGAGAAAAGGAGAAAAACCACATGGGAAAAAACCCTTTTGCAAAATGAGAGATGCAATGAAAATATAAAAAGGTACTACATATGATTAAGATGAAGGACTCAAGATGTCCCCCAATTTCTGAATCGGTCACTGAAGTATTATATATATCCACCCCATAAGAGAGAGAAGAAGAGACAATGTATCCCTCCCCATAATGAAGAAGCTCCAATGTTGAAGATGATAGCTTGAGGATGTATACTAATGGAGATACAAGAGCGACAAACCACGTTCCTCCCCTAGAAACAAGTCAAGTAGCCAAGGTTGAAACAAACTCCATGAAAGTAAATGGAAGGAACAATCTCTAGATGTGTGCCATGGAAGACTACTCAAATGTTCACCTGTCTAAATAAAAAAAATCATTGAAGATGGGATGATAGGAATGCTCAAATTGCCATCAAAGAGGAATGAAATATCCTCAATCATGTCCATTATATCTAGAGTGTGTGATGTATCAAACAATGTTACAATGTCTGGCAATTACTCATCCCACTCTACTAAAATTAGAAGGGAAAAATCAATCTACTAAAGTGAACTAATATCTGAAGAAGCAGGAGGTGGAGGAGAATCAAAACAAGTCTCAAGAACCATTGCAAATGATTGAAGCACACATAGGTTCAAGTGGCCAAACCTCTCCTCAGATTTATGATCTACTCTCCATGCATGAGAGATACGACCATATGCATGCTCAATGGAAGCAAAATGAGAGAACTCATACAACCGCGATGAATGATCAACATTGCCTTCTACAACAAGCTCTCTATGATAAAGATCTCCGATGAGCACTAAATCATGGGTGAACTCAACTATCTTGCCTGTCCCATTGTGAGTAATTTGGTAGATGGAAAGAAGGTTGGAAGATAATACAGGGACACAAAGAATATTATTGAATGTGCCACCATCAATCTCAATAGAACCACTCCCATTAACATTCATGTAAGTGTTATTACCCATCAAAATTTATGGAAATCGATGATGCTCAAAGAAGAGAACATACTTTCTAATGATGCCATATGATGTGACGCTCTTGAATCAAGAAGCCACCTGGAGGAGTGAGAATATATTAATGCAAATAAAGCATGGCCCTTCATCTTATCTTCACCATGTTCCAATGAAGAAGACCCATTATGTCTAAATCCTGAAGTGGTAGAAGAAGATGTACTAGATGAAGGCAGTTGAATATTGTGCTTTTGTAGAAGATGCATCAACTCATCAATTTTATTTGCATAACACTGATGCTCATCATGTCCTAGCTTAGTGCAATATGCACACTTCATCTTATCCTTCTTCGACGATGACCTCTTGGAAGAGGAAGATGAATCAAAAGAATCATGTGATTGTGTGTCCTTGGGCTACTCGCGTGACTTGGAATCCTTGTGTTTTTGTTTCTTGCATTTTCCATGTGAAGCCTTCTGATCTATGAAACTTTGGGAAGCAACAAGAGCCTGTGATTTGGAAGACTTCAATCTCCCCATCTAAACCAACTTGGTTTTCTCTTGTGTGAGTTGAGAAGCAAACTCATCAAGTCAAGGAATGGTGTAACGAGTACCAAAAGCATCTCAATATCATCTCTCTAGAGTGGCATCAAATATAGAAACAAAAACTAAACTAGCAATTGCACCTTGGTGTGCAATGGGTACGCTGAAAAAGTGCATAAGGTCAATCAAGAAAAAAATTGTTCTAAATTTTGTATACATGTGGGCAATACATGGGGTCAACTGGTAGGTCATTTGGGCAATACACATTGTTTATTTTATAGAAATTAAAATAAAATATCTCATAACA
Source organism: Cryptomeria japonica (assembly GCF_030272615.1). Classification (NCBI taxonomy): domain Eukaryota; kingdom Viridiplantae; phylum Streptophyta; class Pinopsida; order Cupressales; family Cupressaceae; genus Cryptomeria; species Cryptomeria japonica. The sequence continues at coordinate 24,247,134 of NC_081405.1, read as the reverse complement.
CAAGACTTATTTAAGAGAAATAATTTTATAGATTAAATAAAATATCCTTTTTAATGCAAGAAAGGCTTATTCGTGAGAAATAATTTGAAAATATTAAATTTTTATTTTCAATATCGAAATTGTTAATGTTTTCAGATAATGTTATGCATATATATATATAAGAAAAAAAATAGTGTGTTATCAAGTTAAATAATAAAGTTGTATAAAGTAATATTAGAATAAACAAATATTGATTATTTTAAAATCATAATATACTAAGTAACATACCATAACACTACTATCAAATTTGAAATACATTCAATAATAAAAGAAGTTGATAAAATAGTGTTTTTCAAATTTTCATATTTATTAACTAAATTATAAATTACAAATTCATTGCGGGTATTGTTTTGTTTAGCTCTCTATTATATATTATAAAAAAATGAGATTATGTATATTTATGTGAAAAATATTGATTATATGTTACTCATTTATCATCCAAATTATATTATATAAACATAATTTATATTATAATATTTATAAAGACAATTATAATATATTTTAATTAACATATTAATATTGTAAAAATGTATATAAAAAACAAAAGGCAAGCAAAAAAGTTACAAAATAAATATTTTTCTTTTCAATATTTTATAAATAAATATTTTCTTGATTAAAATATTAAGGTAAAAAATTTAATTAAAAAAATCATATAAACCAACATACCTTGTCAACCAAAATTAATTGCCCATTACTTCCAAAAGAAAGAAAGTATAATTGTTCCACTGTGCCCTAGTATACTACATTTCTGCATAAAACTCAACGAAATGGTAGTCTTTGTCAATAGCATTTGATGGGGGTAAAATTTTGTCTAGCATCTCTCAAAAAGATTCAATTCAACAACCACTCCATTACAGGATTCATGCTCCAACCAGCAAATTCTTCCCCTTGAAGCCCAAATATAACTTGAATCTTACAATCTTATTTCTATTCTATTATAGGAATTGAATGATGAATTATAGACATCAATCCCCTATGGGTCCTCGCCCATTACAATAATGAATTGGCTGATGGAAGATTCAAACGCTTTTAGTATAAATTCATGTATGTTCCTTTCATCGCGAATATGCAATCTTTAACCAGATGGCAAAAAGAAATGGTGTTGCATGCAAATTTAATTAATAAGAATACTCACTTGATTTAATGAGTGGAATTTTGTAAATATCTTCGCTTCCTTCCATAAACCATGATCTATGTTATGAGACCTAAAATTAGCGAATTGAAATAGAAAAGTTGAGCTGTATGAAAAATGTATGTTTGGATATATTTTTAGCATGGCAGCATATGATGACATCATCATTCAACACATTTTCTCTCGGGAAGTTTTGCCAAATACCAATTTCCATCTCTATTTTTTGCGAAGCAATACTCGTGGAGGAGGCTTCCTAAATTCAGGTGTTGTTAAAGAATTTTTTTTGTACTATTTGAAAGCATGAGTTTCCTATGCCCTAATTGGGAAGAAATCTTGATTCTAAAAGTGTTGCAGTTAAATTTCCTTACTGGATCCCAATAAACAACAAAGAGAGCTTGTTCCAGCTATTTTAACAAAACATGGACGATCCAAAGGGCGACTGGGATCATGAAGCACAAAGGAAGGCCGAGGAAAAGAGGTGTTCTTATAGCAACCGCAACCCTAATTCTTGTTGTGGCCCTCATTGCAGACATAGTAATTGTAATTCACCAGAACAATGAGGATAGAGGAAAGTAATCCAGCTCAAATAGGCACTATACCTCAACCCATATTATGGCTGCCTCTTGTAAATCCTTCTCTCTATATTCCTCCTCCCACAACTTCCCCCTTTGTTCCGCCACCCACAAATTTTTCGCTCATTCCATCACTGCCAAACTCTCTGCTCGTTCTATTGCCTGCAAACATGTTGTTGGTCACCTCACTATTCGCCTCCTCCATCATCATCAATCATACCTAGGTACATCGCACGCAAATTGATAGGCCAACACTAGGGTAAAGAATAAGAAAAAATATAACTAGTTTTAGCTTGGTCTATATGTGTCAATCCGAGGTTCGTAAGCTTGCGAAAGGTGTCGTGGCTATTTGCACAAGGGTTGTAGGAATCAAGCTGAGTGGTTATGAATACAACTATTAAATTAAACCAATTGCAAACCAAAATGATCTTGACAACAAGAACTGTCACTTCTTGGCGATAGGAGCTACACAGAAAGCAAATTTTAAAATAAAACAAACAATTTATTAACAGAAAATAAACCTTCTCACCAAATCAATAATACTGAAATCAAACTTTAATCTACTAAACCCTAAACCACACTCAAATCATAATTATTTTATCGAAATATACTACTGGAATTTAAATCACACAACTACCATAAAATACATCATCACCAAGCTTCATCAAGGAGTGGGCCCTAGGTCTTGATTCACATGGTGGATGAAAAAATCTTTCTTACACGAAACTGATCAGGCAAACTCTAATTCCATTTACCAGAAAGTGATATAGCTGATACATTATTATATTACATAAATATTCTCATGTCAAAGTCTGTCCTCCTTACTAGTTTACATAGCATGCATATTTATATGCCAAGATCATAACAACAATAATAAATAATTTGTCTTGATCTGCTTGAAGAGGGAGAAAAGAAAGATACGCAACACAACAAACAAACAAACAAACCCCAAAATTATGAAATAGATCAGCCAGAAGTCTGAAATAACAATTGTTGTAAATAAAAGATAGGATTTATATTAATGCCTTATTTTCTTATAGAATTGCCTATGCTTTCATTTCATACATGCCCCTTTTTGTTAAAATAGAGTATACAATTTATTAAATTTTTAGCAAAACAGATCTCCCATCAAACCTACAGGAGAAGCTTCCAAAACACACAATATGAGTCTAGATACATCGAAGAAGAAGATAGAAGAAAATAGAAGAAGTGGGAAGAAGAAGAATGACAGTAAATGTGGTGGTTGTGGTGGTTGCTAGAAAACAAAAAGTAGGGGAAATTATGTTGTTGAAGTGGAGTCCACGTCACCAACACCCCCCCTTAATCTTCACTGCCATATATATCTACAATTCCAACTCCTTCACGAAGATGTTCAAAAACGTTCTTTGCAAGTGGCTTTGTAGAGATATCAGCTAGTTGTTCTTCGAACCTGCAAAACTTGAGACATATATCAGTATTGTTCACCAATTCTCTTATAAAATGATATTGTATATTTATATGCTTGCTCCATTTATGAAAGACATGATTTTTAGATAAAGCAATTATTGAATTGTTATCACAATAGATTTTCATAGGTTCTTCTTGTTGATGCCCCAAATCTGAAAGTACTCTCCTCATCCATACTGCTTGGCAAGTTGTTGATGTTGTTGCAACATATTCCGCTTCAGCTAATGAGAGGGTGACAATTGGTTATTTCTTTGATTCCCAAGAGATAGCACCAAAACCAAGATGAAAGATATACCTGGAAGTGGTTTTTCTATCATCTATGCTACCTCCCCAATCACTATTTATATATCCATTCAGTTTGTAGTCATCTAAAGATGTATATAAAATCCCAAAACTCTTTGTTCCAGCTATATACCTTAAAATTCTTTTTCCAGCTTTCCAATGTGATTCCATTGGTTTATCCATGAATCCAGAAATAAGACTAACCCCATACATGATATCCAGTCTTGTGGTGGTTAGATACATGAGGCTGCCCACTAATCTTTTGAATAAAGTTGCATCAACCGTAGAACTTTGATCATCATTACTAAGTTTCAAACCCAATGCAACTGGTGTAGGAGCTAGATTCACATTTGTCATCTTAAATCTCTTCAATAAATCACTAGCATACTTACTTTGACATATGACAATGCCTTGATCATTTTGACTTACCTCCATGCTAAGAAAGTATCTTATGAGCTCCAAATCATTCATATCAAATTCCTTTTTCATGGCTACCTTGAATGAGTCAATGGACATGTTACCTATGAATATCAAATCATCTACGTACAAGCAAATTATCAAGATTTCTTTTTCTTCATTCACTTTGACATACAAAGTTGGTTCATTTCCACACTTTATAAACCCATTGTCCACAAAATAAGAATCTATCTTACTGTACCAAGCTCTAGGAGCTTGCTTCAAACCATATAGGGCCTTTTTCAGTTTGTATACCTTATGTTCTTCTCCCAAAATTTCATAACCTGGTATACACTTCTTCTAAAATTCCATTCAAGAATGCTGATTTAACATCCATTTGGTAAACTTTCCATTTGTTTTGAGCTGCTACAGATAAGACCATTCTTATTGTATCCAATCTTACCATGGGTGCAAATGTTTCATTATAGTCTATACCCAGTTGTTGTGCAAAGCCTATAGCCACTAGTCTTGCCTTGTTATTCTCTACTTTTCCATAAGCATTATACTTTGTTTTGTAACCCCACTTAACTCCAATCACATCCTTGCCTTTAGGAAGTTCTACTAGATCCCAAGTTTGATTCTTTTCTATTGATTGAATTTCTTCATCTATGGCTACAATCTATTGGTCATCTTTTATGGCATCTTCAAAGTAAATTTGATCAACTTGTGTTAAGAATGCAAAATTAGTGCATATATCATCATTTCCAACCTCTTGGATTTCATCATAAATGTCCCTTATACTACGTGTCTTCTTTGAAGTGTTTATGGATCTTGATCTTAGTGATCCAAGAGTTGGATTAGAAAATTCACTGCTATTATTACTTGCTGGTGTAGTAGCATTTGGAGTGCTAGGTGCTCTAGAAGGTGTTGTAGGTGCATTTGCTTGTGTAGGAGGATTCTCATCTTGAGTTTCATTCTCTTCATTCTCTTGTGGAACACTAGGTGTAATTGTACTTGTTTTGTCTATGCTTCCATCCCATGCTTCTTCTTCAACAAACTTAACATCATGGCTTATAATCATCTTCTTTGTGATAGGATTGTAAAGCTTATATGCCTTGGATTGTTCACTATTCCACAAATATGCACTTCTCTCCTCTATCATCTAGGTTTCTTTCTCAACTCTTGAGGTATCAAGGCATATGCCACACAACCAAAAACTCTTAAATGTGATATGTTATGCTTCCTTTTGTTACAAGCTTCTTCTGGTGTTTTATTTATCACTACTTTTGTTGGACACCTATTTAATATGTATAGCGAGCATGCAACCGCTTCTGCCCAATACTCATTTGGTAGATGTCTTGCTTTTATCATACTTTGTGTCATTTCCATAATTGTTCTATTCTTTCTCTTAGCTACTCCATTTTGTTGAGGAGTATACCTTGTTGTAAATTGCTTATTTATGCCATTTTCTTTGCAAAAATTCTGAAAATCAATTGATATGTACTCTCCACCTTGATCGGTTCTCAATGTTTTAATATAATATCCACTTTCTTTCTCGACTTTTGCCTTGAACTCCTTAAAAACAACAAATACATCTGATTTATATTTCAAGAAATAAACCCATACTTTTTTGCTAAAATCATCAATAAATGTCAAGAAATAAAGCTTTCCACTTATGGAAGGTGTTTGCATAGGTCCACAAAGGTCTGAATGTACTATCTAAAATGGATGTTTTGCCCTATAAGACTCCCCAATTGGAAATTATTTTCTATGTTTCTTTGCCAATATGCAACTCTCACATGTGGTCTTAAGTGGCTCTATTGGTGGCAACCCATATACCATTTCCTTCTTGTATAACAACTCTAACCCTTTGAAGTTTAAATATCCAAGCCTTAAATGCCATAACCAAGTTTCATTTTTATATGAGGCTTTGAAAGATAATTCAACAACCTTTTGCAATCCTTGTGGCTCTACAAATAGTTCACTTTGAATTCTTAATGGAAACATCCTATTTTTTGTCATTTCAATTTTTGCAATTAGCCTATTGCTTGGTTTCTTGTCTAGAATCATACATTCACCATTTTGAAAGTATATTCTATATCCTTTTTTCACTAATTGTCCAATGCTTATGAGGTTGTGTTGTAATCCAGGAACATAGTATACATTAGAAATATGCTTCTCTTCACCTTGCTTAGTTCTTATGTTAATTGACCCTTTGCCCATGACTAAAACTCGTTGATCATTTCCCAATTTTACTTCTGATTTTACTGAATCATCCATTGTTGCAAACATCTCCTTATTACAACTCATGTGATTACTACAATCGCTATCTAGGAAACATGCTTCTTTGGAACTCTCTTGTGCTATATTGCATGTTATAAATATGGTGTCTAGTTCACTAGTGTTTGGCTAGTTCTCATTTGTAAAATGTGCCTTTTGCTTGTTCATATCATATATATTTTTTCTACATTCTGATGCAAAATGCCCAAATTTATTACAATAATGACATTGGATGTTGGATTTATCATACCTTTATCCTTGATGATGGCTATGAGAATGATTTCTCCCCCTTCCTCTTGTTGGTGTAGATTGAGCATGTGAGCTTGATGTTGGTCTTCTACTATGAAATTGTGTATTGTCTCTTCCTCCTCTTGGTGTAAAACATCCTCTACCTATGTTGTGATTTGATCTCCCTCTTGTTTTTCCAAATGAAAGTTGAGTCTTGAATGTATTTTCCAATGATGATGTCCCTGATCAATTTATTCTTTGCTAATGCACTAAGAGTGACCCCATTAATTCATCTACTGATAGTTGAGAAAGCTCTTTGGCCTCCTGAATGGCTATTACAGCTGCATCAAACTTGGTGGGCAGGCTTCTAAGTGTTTTCTCTACAATCTTTTGATCTTCAATAGTGTCTGCATAGGACCTTAGCTGATTTACTATTGCCATTGCATGAGTGAAAAATGAATCTATTGAATTTGAGTCCTTCATTTGCAGATTTTCAAAATCCCTTCTAAGTATTTGTAGTTTTGCCATTATTACCTTGCTTGTGCCTTGGTATGATGTTTGCAAACTATCTCATGCTTGCTTTGATCTTGTGGTAGCTGCAACCTTTGGAAAGATTGATTCCTCCATTTCTTGTTGAATGAAAAATAGTGCCTTTGTATCTTTCTTCTTGTTTTCCTCTAGCAAATCTTTGTCAACTTGTGAAAGTGCTTGATATGCTTGTTGATTTGCTGGTTCAGGGAACCCATTTTCAACAATGTTCCAAATACCTTGGGAGCAAAATAAGGTTTTCATTTTAATACTCCAGAGGTCATAATTTTTACCATTAAACATTGGAATTTGTGGTTGTGAAATACTTGCACTTGATGTTGCCATGATTTTTCAAAATGAAAACTTGCCTCCTTTGTTTTCTTTGTGTATAAGTGCAAACAACTAACTTTCTAACCTTTGGTTCTTTGACTACAATCTCAGAAATAGTAATATGCAGATTTATGCATTGGTAGCATGTCATGAAGCAATAATCAGTAAATTTCTTACAATGGGTATCCTCCAATCATTTGGACAACAACTAATATATTCTCATGATCTCTTTTATTTCTTCTCAAACAAAACCTTTCTCAACTTTGGTAGCTCCTCAACTACGATTTACAGTTTGGACAAACCACTTTCAAATTTCTACACTCTTTGTGAACTGCCTTCTTCACAATCTGCTTGGACAACAACCTCTACCAAGTCTTCTCTAATACCAGTTTGAAGGGGGAGAAAAGAAAGATTACACAACACAACAAACAAACTGTAGACACCTAAAATTGTCCAGTCTAATTAAATAAATATTTTATTTATTTAATTACCTAAGCCTAATTCTTCTATTAATTAAATAAATCTTTATTTATTTAATTAATTCATTTATCCTCTTCTAGCCTTATTTCTCATTTAAATAAATACATTTATTTATTTAAATTATCCTTTTCCTAAATTAAATAAATATTTTTATTTATTTAATTATCCTACTTCTTCTATTTATTAAATAAATCTTTATTTATTTAATTAATTCATTAGCTTTTTCTACCCATGACACATGTCATTCATCTCTTAATTCATACACTACCTACCTCTTTCATTATTTTGGTATTTCTTTTACCTACCCTCTAATCCTAGCCGACCTCTCTTTTTACATCTCTCAATCTTAACCCTCCATTTCATATTGTGTCTTCTATTTAAGAAGATGCTTTCTTCATTGTCAAACCCTAATCACTCATGCTAATGACCTAATCTTGAAGACTTGGCTACACTACGATCCTACTTGCAACCACATTCCGTTCTTTGTTGAGCTCTTGTGCATATAAAATCTGAGAGCAAATATATCAAGCAAGATCAATGGAGATAGGAAGAATGGAGATCAAAACCCTATTGGGCATGTGATGGTATAATCTTTGTGATTTCATGTGATTTGCATTGTCTTAGGTAATCTTCATATGTTATGGTGGATCTTTGTTGATTGTTAGGCTAGGGTTTAGTGGTTGAATTCATTTAGCCTTTCAATATTGTTATTATTGTTATCCATTTTCACCATGAACATTTTGGCACACCCGGTGGGACTCTTGTCCCTTTGCATTTAACCTTTTGTTGCAGATTTTGCATTTTTGAAGTTGCAGATCGGACATTTTTCGACGGCATTTTAGGTTTTTCCGCGTCTGCAAGCATTCGGATCGCGTCTCTGATTTTCAGAAGCGTCTGCGGTGTCTGGAATCACGTCTGCGTTTCTGCCAAATTTTATTTTGCAGGTTTCTGAAAGGGGCGTCTGTGTTTCCGAACCGCGTCTGAGCTGTTTCTGCTCGCGTCTGTGTCCGAGAGAGGCGTCTGTGTATTTTGGCCGCGTCTGTGCATCACAGAACCGCGTCTGTGTCATACAGACGCGTCTGTGTCTGGTATAACAACGTCTGTGTTTTACTGTTTCAGAATTTTAAATTTTTCTTTGGTTCAATTTTTGGATTTCGTACTTAGGGTTTCAGATCTGGTTTATTTTTGGACTAACCCTTGCAGATCTAGCTAACCAAGTTTGTGCAGCTTGTTTTGGAAGCAAAAACGTTTTTGTTGAAGGCCCCTTTTTCAGAAAGTCTTTTTGGGTTTTCCTAAAATTTACCTAACTTGTGTGCTTGCAGGAAGGGGTGATCATTTGAAACAACCCAAACTACTAACAAATTTTGTTGCAGGGCCTTGGCTAGGGTTTTATAATTTTGTTGTGTGCCTTATTTTCATAGACTAGCAAACACTTCCATTGGTGCACTAAAATTGAATCATTGTCTTTTGTGTCTTGAGCAATAGGCTCTTTTTTGTTAATCTTTAGAGGGCCTGTCTTCCCGTGTGGTCATTAGGACTACTAGTGAGAAGAGAACGACCCAAGTGGTAGCGAGGAAAACCCACCTCTTCCGAACCACTATAATCAAATGTATTCATGGTGAAAACTATGAATAACGTGTGTGTTGGTGAACAGATTGTCCTCTTACTTAATTTCTCTTAATTTACTCTATGCCCAATGTTATGAAGAGAACATAATCGTTCACTACAGTTGAGAAAGTATTAGTTTCACTTTAACTTCCTCTCTGAATTTTTCTAAAGGTATAGCTCCCTTATCTGATTTACAATGAATTCAGTTTTTATAGTGACACTTTTTCCCGAAAGTGCATAAGGTTCTCTCAACTACTCCTAGGTAGTGAGGTGATTACAAAATACAGATCGCAAATAGAAAAACTCACATACATCTAATCAACAAAATCTATTTCAAAGAATGGATTTTCTGCTAGATTTTCCACATATATCAAAACAAGAAATAGATGAACTTACAACTAACCAACAACAATAAGGAAATTTCAAATCGCTGAATTATCTCCACAAAGTGATAATAATTCAACACTCAGAACGCAAAGTTTCAAAGCATAACTCGAAATCTTTCATATATGTATATCCAACTTCAATGCACAAAGTCTTTGGAAGCTAAAACATGCATATACTATCCTTCATCCCTGTTCTTCGGAAAAATCTATAAAACTATTTTTAACTTCCTATTCTTTTCTATTCTATTGCTGATCCCCCAAAACAGTTTTAATGCCCCATCATTTATAGTTATTTTTGAAATCCCGAAGGGCCTCCCTTAAAACTCAGCCCTATCGGGTTAATACAAGAAACCGTTATAAAACTAAAAAGCAGTTATCAAAAAGATAGAACGCCAACAGGTGACGATTCAGTTTCCGCTATATTCGCCGGCTTCTTCTTCATTTCCGACGGTCTGACGTACCAGTTTCCAGCTCTGGAAAGAAGACATGAATTCTTGTGTGGCCTGTGAGTGCGGGTTCTTTAAACTCATCAGCCGGGCTCTACATGCATCCTTCTGCCACCTGTATTCTTTCATCTTTAGGCTCTGACATGGCATCAGCTTCTCATTGAGGCGCAACATGGATTCTATACCTACCAATGAAGTGAAATCATCGACCTTGGGCGTTTCTTTGTCCCTAATCCACTCGACTGCTTCGGTGAAACTTTTAGTTAACACTTCAATGTCCATGCTGCCTTCATCCAATTGTAGGATGCCTGTGGGGTTGACAATCTTCATGTCCTTAACCAGTTCCTTATGCATGTCTGTGATTTGATTCTTGACGCCCTGGACTTCTTTGATGGCTTCTTGGTAGATGGACTCCTTCCAGCTCATATTACTTTTCAGGATAAATAAGGTGCACGGGTCCACGGCCTTCATGGAGTTTTCACCTAAGAATTTGAGAACTCCAAACTTTTCAACCTCAATTACCCGGGAAACTATGGTTTGACACCATGACAATTCCGTCTCCCATACTGGTATCAAAGTTTGAATCTCTTCGAGCAATGCTTCACCCTCGGAATAGATACTAGTAATTTCTGAAATAAACTTATTCCCTTGCTCTAATATGCTATTTACCCAACTAACCATAGCGTCAGACAACAATTTTCCCCTCTGCGTCTGTTTCATCAATTGCTGGCTTTCGGCAGAATTTGGGTCGAATGGCTGAGGCAGCTAGATTATTGAGTTAGGCCCTAAATTAGTCAGCGAATTGATGTATGTGGCCATTGTCACCACCATTGCTTTCAATTCTTTCTTCTCCTTAGAATCTTTTTCTGATTGAGTGAGCGTGTGGTCAGTAGAAAACTTAAAGAAATTATTGCCAGTATTCCTGTTAAGGGTACCTAGTTCAATAGAAGTGACTTTGAATCTTTCCTCATCAATTTCCCCTGACTCCCTTTTCTGCTTATAAGTAGCCACTTCCGCTATGATTTTCCCGGTCACTGGATCCTTAGTGAGACAAGCATCCGTTTTCATTTTCTTTGCTTTAGACCCTCTAGCCGCATACCTAGTGACAATGTCCTTTACTGGCGAGGCCACTGGTTGTAAACTCCGTTTTTTATTGATTGAATTTGACAACCATAAAGGAACAGTGGGAGTGGTTGATACCATCTGAGTATCTTTAGTCGGAGTCAAGAACTTGGGTTGATCTGCCTTTGGTGTTTCAATGAATTGGACTTCATCATCTGCTTCATCTCGAAAAGGGGACTTGTCACTTGAATCCCGCTCTGGTGATGTCATTTTCTGCTTCTGGGAACTAGGCTGCTTCAAAGCTTTGTTCCTGGAATGGGATCTCATTCTAGGAGCCGTGACTTGGGAAGGAAACTTTATTTTCTTATTTGAGGCCAATGTATCACTTGCAACATGAGAAAGTGGAATGTCAGATTGAAGCGGTTCCGAGAGAGAAATCACCTTAGTAGAAGACTCATTGATGTTTCCAGTCCTTTTCCTCTGCAGCCAATCATCCGTATAAGTTAATATGGATCTGGCTCTCCAATTAATATCATCATCTTCCTCCTTGCTCCAATCAACTGTCAAGAATTTTGTTTCATTTGATTCTTCCCATTCGGGTTCAACTAGACATGAACCATCCTCAACGATCCCTTGTGTTTTGAACTTCAATTTGAAAGAATTAATTTGCTGCAGGGTGAGTCTAGAATGGTCCTTTTTCAAGACTTCTTCTTCATTTTCACAATCTTCCCATAAATCTTCTAGCTGTGGAGCAACTGTTGAGTTGATTTCAAGGCCGAGGGTTAGAGCTGCATATCCTTTACTATCGAAGTTTCTCCTGCTGCGGTAGAAACCAAGATTGAATCCCAGCAAATTGCTTCCGATGATGGAAGCGTCATTCATGTTATTACACACCAAAGAGTGCAGCTTAATAGGGAAGACCGTTTCCCATTTATCCTGAGGGAGGTTATCCTTAATAACAGCAGAAAGTTGCCTGCACAATTCAGCTAAAATGAAACAATCAAGGGCATATCGAGGCAGCCTCACAGGTTCTTCCTCAAACCCTCCGACTCTCAAATATGTGAACCTGGGGAACTGAATAAAAGAACTCCCATAATGTTGAACCAGCTTCAGCAATTCAGAAGAGAGTCGTGGCATCTGAACACCTTCTAGAGCCAAATAAATGTTTTCAAACAATATATCATGCACCTTACGAAAATCCTCCAGGACTCTGTCTTTTTGCAACAACGGGCAATATTGGAAAATGGTCATTTCCTCATTCCATACCTCATGTGGAAGAGCGGCGAGATCACAGGTGCAGGCAATACAATAAGTCAAATATGAGGCCATACGAAAATCTTCTCTAGATTCTTTGGCGCGTTTGAGCTGGCTTCTCAGGGAAGTGGCAATAATCTCCGCCCAATCCATCCATTGTTCACCCTTTAAGATAATTTCAATGTACCTATACATCCATTCTTCGAACAAACATACATCAGCTGAACCTTTCACCCTGTGTAATAATACCACCAGGTTGTGTATGTGGGGTTTCATGTGGCTTCTAGTAATGACCTTGGGAAGTCTAGACCCACCTCCATAGTTAACCTTGGTCCATTTCCTGGCAAGAGTGTTTCGGTACACACTAGGGTTTTCCCGATACTTAGCTTCAGCTTGAATGGGTGAGAAAGCGGCAAAGGTACTTGTTGTTAATTTCAAAACAGAAGAAATGGTTTCTCTGGAGACAGAAAGTATGACATTACCATTTTTGCTTACTATGCTCTTGCTTCTTACATCATAATGGTCAATGCAGAGTTGTAAGAGTTCAGGGTGTACGAAGGCAGGGGAAACGCAGCGGCTTCAATTAACCCGCTCGTTAATATTTCCATACATCCCTTAACCTCTTCCGTATTCGCAAGAAAACTTGCTTGAAGATTTTCCACATTTACCCCTTCTAAATTGATATCACAAATCACTGGTCTTTTACATTCAAGGCTAGAAACATTACCGAGAAAATGCATAACCGACTTCATTCTTAACTTAAACAAGCAAGACCTCTTTCAGACAAACCTTTGAAAATAACAGTTTTGCAGAACAGAACAAAGGTTACCAAACTCTCACCTGTTTTCCATTGAAAAGCAAATAATCTCCTCTAGCTTCCCTAACTGCTCCTTCTCTCCGAAATCAGACTTCCTCTCCTTTATCCTTTTTGTTTGTTTTCGGATAACTTACCAGGCAACTGAATGAAAATTTATCACGGGAATTTTATACATGGGAAGATCGGATAATGATAGTTTATCACCTCACATCAGGATTGACATGCTCGAGGCGTTGATGCATAAATGCCTCGATTAATGATTTACCCTTTCGCATGAGTTAATAATAATTTATTTCGTGCGATATCCAGTCATGCATGAAACGAAGGTCTACTCACACTCATAACAATGATGCCCTTTTCCTTGAAAAAGAAATAAAATCTTTTGATTTGACATGCCGACGGGACCATTGATTGCTTTGAGAGAAAGGCGGCGCAACGTACTCCAAAAATAAACTCCTGACGTCGGTACTTGCCAAAAACTACTTTGAATAGGTTTGAACCAAGCTTCAAAACGGTTCAAAGTACTTCAAAAGGACCACCGTGATAAAGATACTTCCTGCCAAAGAAAGAGTGTTAGTGTGAAAAATTTGGTCGAATCACTTTGAACTACTTCGAACCGAGGTTCGAAATGATTCGAAGCGATTCAAAGGGAGGGGAGCAATGACCGTGGAAACTTGCGACCTTGACCAACTTATTCAAAAGACGATAGATACTTAGATGATAAAGGGGAGACCTCGAATAAGATAGGTGGGGTTTTAAAAGGGGGGACCTTTAAAAAAAATATGGCGACTCTAAACACAACTAACAGTGTGCTGATTAGTTCATACCGACACTATGTCTCCCCATAAACCCGTTTGATCAAATTTATTTGATCATTTGTAGGGCGTAACCCCTACCGGCTGGGAGCCTTCTGTATTTACAGAGCTGAAAGTGCCGCATGTATGGCCACACGAGCGGATGCCCTTACTAGCACCTTTTTGTTTTAGAGGCCCAAATCCTTCTAGTTGTTGGGGCAGGAGGTCGGACCTCTGGTAGCGGCCCACACACATACGGTTCTTAGTAGAGATACAAAGTTCGCCATGGGGAGTTTTCATGGGGACTGATGCTTGGCTGACCCGAGAAGTGAGTGCCGAGGGTGGAGCCAGTGAGGTCAAGCATCTAAGTATCCGCTCTGAATAGCGTAGCCTCGGGGGTAAAACCCCATGTGGGATCAACAACTATTGTCTTGGCCAGCCATAAGAATTGTGCTTGACTTATGTTAAATATTCAAAACAATCAAGACCAAACAACAAAACAGTGTGTCTTTTGTGTCTTCAAGTGTATGCAAAACAACTTTACACACTTTTCTTGGAGTCACTTTTGGAGTCTAAAACACTTGCAAACATTGAATCCTCATCAACATTGTGTCCTCTTGTCACGAAAAATAGTCAAACAGTCGGATTTGGTCACAGCAAAAACAACTTCACAGATTGGAAAAATTGCACGAAATTTATAGAAATGCGTCTGTGTCTGTTCTAACCGCGTCTGAGTCATATAAGCGCGTCTGTGAAAGGCAGAATAGTGTCTGTGTCTGTAACAGCGTCTGTGTCAAACAGAGACACGTCTGTTTCTGGGAATTGCGTCTGTGAAGTATACAAAAGCGTCTGTGTCCAGGATTGAAAATTTCACAGTCCAGCAAACAAGAGAAATCAGTTTCGGAATACTTGAGCTTCCTAGGTTATTTCTTCAGGTTTCATCTAGCATTCAACCTGTCTCTGGGTCTCATACAGTCCATCATTGCTTCACATTTCATTTTACATTCATACTTGTCTAAACTTGAGTCAAAAGGTCACTTGCTTGTCCTCATCATACTTTGTCAACACACTACATACAACAACACTTTGCTAAGTGGTCCCTCATCAAGGTTTCTTACCTTTGGGTCTCATTTGGTCTTACTTAGAGTCAAGGTCAGCTTACCTCATCAAGAGAAACTATCCTCTCTTTGGAAGTCACACCTACTCTACTACTTACATACTTGGTCTTACACTTTGGACATTGCAAGTACACCTCAAGATTCATTTACACTCCATACAACTCTTGGTCTTCCATACTCTTTTCATTTTCATCTAGTCTCTCACATCTTGGTCAAACACCTAGTTCATGGTTGAAACCCGCCTTCAAAAATCTAGGAGAAAAGCTAAAGAAGCTCAAGAATCCGTAAACATGAGTTCTTATGAGTATGACAATGATTTATTCTTCAATCCTGAGCACACTACATTACCTGACATGGAGGTTTATAGAAACAATCCAAATGTGGAAAACGTAGACACTACAAACAACAAGGCTACACACAATGACAATGTGGACAACTTTTCAATACAATCAGTAGATATAGAAGAATCCATAATGAATCCTCATTTCAATAGATTGGTTGAAGAGATAATGAGGAGAGATCGACAATACTTCTTACACATGATGGCACAAAGTGGAGCTAAAATACCTCATGACTTTGACATGTCTCAACTTATGGAAAATCGATCCTCGCAACAAACTCAATCCAACATGGATCAAAGGAGACCCAATAGTGGGGGAAATAGAGGACCGAATATGATGCCTGAGTCACCATCAGTTTTGCTTCAAAAACCAGAAATCCCACATACACAAGCTCAAACATATGATACTTACCTTCGAAGACCATTATGGAAGCCTTATGCAGATAGATATGCTCAATCACATGCTCCAGCTATGGATCAATCAAAACAAGTGGATACTCAAAGGCATCCTCAAAATTTGGACATAAGGAAACCTCATGTCAAATTTGGGGGCAACACAATGGAAAATGAAATGCCTATTGAATATGGTATATATGCACAAAATAGATATGGGGTTCCTCAACATGAAGCTATGCCAAGTGCTCCCTATATGCCGCATCAATATAGACCTCCATATGGACATGTCTACGATCAGTATCATCCATACATGCAACAAGCTCCTCCTCAAATGGGTGTTTCAAACACGGGGTATGTTACAAGAAATAGATCTCCTCCCAAGAGCAATTTGGAGCAACAAATAAGAGATTTACAAAAGAAAATGGAGGACATGAGTACACCAAAACCAACATACACTATGAGAGATATATGTCCTTATCCATTTGATAAGAGCATCCCAATGCCTCCATTTCCTGCACACTTTGTGACGCCTAAATTTGACAAGTATAGAGGAAAAGGAGACCCCAAGGCACACATAAGACAATTTTTCACAGCTTGCATTGAGATAGTGGCAAAAGAAACATATTTGATGAGGTTGTTCCCATAAAGCTTAGGCGATCAAGCTATGGAATGGTTCTCTCAACTTTCACCTGGTATTAAGTCATGGGGTGACTTAGCAGAGGCATTTATTCAACATTTCTCTTACAATATTGAGACAGATATCTCAGTCACTACTTTGTGTAATACTAAGCAAAAAGAGGGAGAATCTTTTGCGTCATTTTTACAAAGATGGAGAAATCTAGCTAGAAGATGCTCTTGTGAAATCCCACAGAAACAAATGGTAGAAATGTTCACTCAAAACGTTAACAACGATATTGGCTATGATCTCAGGAAAGCTTGTTTGTCTACATTCAAGGATGTTATTGAAAAGGGCCTAGCAACAGAAAAGGTCTTAATTGAACAAGGAGTCATTAAGATATTCAAAGAAAACAAAGAGGACTTTAAAGGAAAAGACAAGCCAAGATTTTGGAATAAGAACAAGAATACAGTTAATGATGGTGTTGTTGATGCCAACACAGTGAGACCCAAATTCATCTTTTCTGGATTGAGTTCTACAAACAATCAAGTGAATACTCAAACAACTTCTAGATCACGAAGGAAGTACACCCCATTGGGAGAACCACTTGAATCAGTATTCAAAAAGCTTGTGGCAAACAAAGTGATCATAGTTCCAGATTTTCCTCCATATGAACCAAAGGTCAAACCAAATTTGTGGAATGATGATGAGTATTGTGAGTTTCATAAGAGCAAGGGTCACAAGACAGGTAATTGCCATCGACTGAAGAACATTGTGCAAGATCTCATTGATAGAGGTGACATTGAGATTGAGGGACATTCATCTAATCAAGAACATGAGATGTTTAAGGAACCATTCCCAAAGCATGACAAGGGAAAAGGTAAAGCCACAGATGATCAAGCCAACTATACTAGAGCACCTTACAACTATGACTCAACTATCAACCACATCTCGATGGACAATCATATCTCTACTATTACTATCAAGAACAAAAATCCTGAGAATCCTCCTCAGAGACACAAGATTGTTCTAAGAGGTGTGGGACCTTCGTCCGAGTTTACCTCTGAATGTCATGTTACAACCCGTCGAGGTAAGATTACTTTGCCAGGTGCTTCCACTAAAAATGCCGCTTCTTCATCAACCAAACCTGAGTATGACCTTGTAGAACAGTTAGGGAAGACACCCGCGCTCATCTCCATCCTTGAGCTATTACGCATATCTCCCGCACATAAAGCTATTCTTGACAAAATCTTGAGAGACACTGCCGTCCCTATTGATCTGAACGTGGACCAGTTTCAAGTCATGGTGGGATACCTTTCCATTCCACATTCCCTTACATTCACAGAAGCTGATGACACATCTGTAAGTCAGCCACATAATGCACCATTACATATTGAAGCCTTCATACACAAACATCGAATAAAGCGAGTCCTGATAGATGGAGGAGCTGGTCTAAACATTTGTACATTGAGCACCATTAAACAATTGGGATATTCTGACAAAGCTGTGAATTCTACAAATCAAATCACCATCAAGGCCTATGATGATGAAGAGCGTTCATCCAAGGGCACAGTCACCCTACCTCTAAGAATTGGGCCAGTCACAAAGGATGTGGTTTGTCAAGTCCTAGATCTAGATCTCACATACAACATATTGCTAGGACGTCCTTGGATTCATGAAATGAGGGCAGTCCCATCAACATATCATCAATGCATTAAGTTTCCTCATAATGGAGTCGAGGTAACAGTCAACGGTGATCCAAATCCGTTCATATATTGCAATAACCTGAGATCACATACTGAGACCATCATTCCAAGTAATCGTGAAGCTATTCCTTCTTTGGCATACATTGACCCTGAGTCATTGAAACCTTCGACATCAAAACAAGGTGAACTTAAAGGCAAATTTCAAGACAAAGGCATGGGAGAATACACTCTAAATCAGACAATGTATTTACGACAAGTCGTGAGCTCTCCAAAAGAATATGGAAGGCCACATCCTAACAAACAAATCTCCATCATGGCATTCAAATGGGATCCTACTACCTTTCAAAGATGGGGCGAACTGGAAGAGGAAAATTTATACAAAATGCTTTACAAAGACATTGAAGAGGACACACATGATCAGATTAATATACCCTGTGAGAACTATGGAAAAGGCTTCAAGATTCTACAAAGATTCGAGTATGATGGAAAAAGCCCTCTTGGGTTACGCAAAGAAGGCGTCATGGAAACCTTACAACCTGCATTGACTGTAAAAAGGGAACGCTCAAAGGGACTTGGTTTTCTGACTTCCAAGATCCACACTAAAAGGACAGAAGAGGCATCACAAACCAAAGTTGCCCAAGTTCAACAAGAAGATTACTATTCCACAGATTCCAATGAATGGGAATGGGGTTCAGACAAATCCTCCAGTGACTATGAGCTCACCGAGACATTCAGAGAGCCAGATGAACCCACAGAAGAAGAGGAATTTTACAAAAAATTCAGAGTTGGTCAAGAAACAACTCATAAGGATTTCCCACAGTCTTTGATGCTCTGCAAAAAGGATTAGAAAATCTGTTTGATGGCAACACACACAAGAGCACAAGAAACAAACGTTAGTGTTAGCAACAAAAGATTATCCTAAACAGGCATATCAAGAGAGATATTAAGCATGAAATAGAAAGCATATAAACATAAAATGAAATAGCTAATCAAGATGCTCATAGTTGCTCCTCCCTTGTTCCTCTCCTCTCCAAGTCCCAAATGAGTGTAGCTCTCAACAGCTTTTTGCACTATGGATGCTTATGGAGGATTGAGATTTAATACTAAGCTTCAAATATGAAATGAAAAGCTAAATACTATGCTAGAGTAGATAGTGATGCTATGAAAAAGCTCTATGCTAATGCCAGTATAACAACAATACTCTAAAATGCTTCCCCTTTTGCTTGAGGAGAAGGGTTCTATTTATAGAAGAAATAGGGAAATGAAGGGTTAAGATTGAGCAATCTTAACAAGGGTTAGGATTGAAAGTTGGGGATCCATGTGCACAATTGGCACCAATAAAATGGTGACAAGTGTCAACATAGGATTGGGTTGAGAGAAGAGGTTGGAGGCATTAAAGGCTTGAGAAGACCTCATGGTTATCTAGAAGGTAAGGGTCAAGTCTAAATTAAGATTACCCATTGGATTAAGAGTTAATCCAAGGATAAACCTTTGTGCAAATGTTTAAGAGATAATCATGGTCAAAGCATTAATGGCCTGATGAGACCTTTGGGTTGGGTAGAGGTTGAGTCAAAACAAATGTTTTAACCATGTGGGAGGGTTGAATTAACCATTAATGGTTATTGGAGACTTTGGGGATTAAGTGGTTGAAGGTTGGAAGCTTTCAAAGGTTATCCAAGACTTTGAGGGTTAATTTGTTGAACACACAAAGCATTAATTGCTTTTCAAAGACTTTGGAGTCTTTGAGAAGTGACTCCAATTTGCTTAGGAATGTGACAATATTTAGGGGATGGATTAGGCTAATTAGGAAGGGTTTAGAAGAATCTAGAAGGGGTTTAGGCATACAAGTGGATTTTGTAGGAAAATGCAAGTGGGAGAAATTTTGGTATTTTCAATTAAAATAAAATCATTTATTTCAATTAAATGGTGTAATTTGCATTTGGATAAATATTCAAATAAATATTAATTTATTTAAATGAGAAAAATGAAGATAAAGCATTAAAATGCTTGAAGACTTTGAGGGAAACCATTAAAGGCTTGAAGACTTTAAGGAAAACCATTAAAGTCTTAAGAAGATTATAGAAGGAAGCCATCAAGTTTGAAGACTTTAAAGCCATCAAGTTTGAATACTTTAAGGGAAACCATTAAAGGTTTCAAGTGGGTGAGGATAAATAGGATTTTAAATAAATAATTTATTTAAAATAGTTGTGCAACTTGCTTTTGTAGGAAAATACAAGTGGGTGGAGGATAAAGGTGATTTTAAATAAATTATTTATTTAAAATAATTGTGCAACTTGTATTTGTAGGAAAATGCAAGTGGGTGGAGGATAAAGGTGATTTTAAATAAATGATTTATTTATTTAAATGTGAGAGGTGGGATTTTGGGGGTTTTAAATAAATATTAATTTATTTAAATGTGAGAGAAGATTTAATTAAATAAATATGATTTATTTATTTAATTAATGGTCTGAATTTGGTTAAGTGAATTAAATCAAATAAATTGAATAATTTATTTAATTAATAGGAGAAGAGGGTTAAGATGAATTAATTAAATATTAATTTAATTAATTATTAATTGATGGTTAAATAATCAAATAAATATTAAATATTCATTTAATTAAATGGACAGATTTATGTGACTACATTTGCCCCTCTTTGAGACGGTGCAGTTTATCGCATCGTTTCAAAGAAAGAAAAATAGGTGTGAAGAAATGCCCCATAAAATGTAAATTTAATGGGTGGTATGCCCCCTCGAGAGATGGGCCGAATTTTTTTGAAAAATCGGGCGATCTCTCGAAAAAGAATGAAAAGCGGAGGGGAGGTAGAATAGAAGAAATTAGAACTAATGATGAAAGAATGGGAGAAAATGGAGTGAATATGAAGAAACAACAAGCCAGCGAGTACCCTGAGGTCATGCAAGAGATACATAGCAGATGTAGTGTGGGGTTTGGATTGATGCTATACAATTGATCAAAATTGGTTGGACAATCTGGTGCAATCGGTTTAATTGCCCCGGTCAAGTCAAAGCGTGACAGTTGATGTCAGTTGGTCACTTGGACATGATAAAGTCTGAGTAAGTGAATCAAAGTGACCTGATGGTGACTTAGACAATTGATGTAATTGCCCGATGAAGTCAAGGTATATGAAGCAAAATACTCATTGAGACGTAGACAATTGATGTAATTGTCCGTTGGATTGTGTTTGATTGGCTAATCAATTGATAGTATGTGCGTGTGATGGATGGTTGTGGGGAATCATGGCAACCCCGTTGAGACTAGGTCATTGTGATAAATGCCTGATGTAGTCTAGGATTACCATAATCGATTACCTGTTGAGACCCGAAGATACTTGATCAGAGTATCTATTGATAGTCTAGGTGTGTGGGAGTCGATGTATCTGTGTAGACAGAGCAACTTGCTTGATTGTGTGGATGAATGAGGATGGGAAACACAATCCCTCCTATTAGAGATGGATGGTGATGAACGTGGCTTGATTGGGTTGATGGGAAACGATGAAGGATATGTGATGCTGATTATCGAGATGGGGAGGGTGGGGGGGTTCAATGTTAAATAGAAGAAATGGAGGACCTATTACATTCCTATGGAAGAAGAGGAAAATAGAGTATCCATTGTCATTACTATGTATGAATGATATGCAGCTATTTATGAATGTATGGATGGATGGAATGCAACGAAATGCAATATATACAGATGAGATGAAATGACGATCCATGGTGCTTTATTTTTCATCATTGAGCTTTAAAATGTTGTAAGAAAATACAAGCAACTTGACATAAAGATTCAAGATGACCAGAGTATTTCTTACATGGATTTTGATATAGCAAGTTAATACAAGCAACTTGATATAATGGATCAAGTTGACCTGAGTATTGCTTGCGGAACAGACAAGGATTATCTCCGTTCATGCATGACTTGGATCGTCCTCCTTGATCTTAGGCTGATCATATCCTGAGACAAGTGCATACCGTACAAAGAAATAAAACCTTTATCCAGTTTGGACGAGGTAGGAGGAACCAAAGGAAGAGCATTGTACCTGCAAACAAACAGTATATACATAAAGAATAAAGAATAAGGATCCTTGGTAATGGTTCATGCTCATATGGTCGAGGTATACGCTGTAGTCAGCAAGCTGTAGTGATCTATGACTATATTTTTGCCTATGATCACATAGCTTAGTGAACTTCCCACGTAGACACCATTAGTACATGCCCCAGAACTTCATCGGAAGTAATGCGCAAACGATACAAAACAATGCTGAAAGATCCTGATACAGATAAACAAATGATTGTACTCATAAATCAACCAAGTATTTGATAGCTTAACATAATTTTCTTGTCAAATAAAATGTCATCTTGTCTTTGTTTTGATAAGGAAGGATGCATCCTTGTTTAAGACAGTTTGGATTGTTGATGTTGATTGTGTTGGTCGAGTGATAAGTGGTCATTTGTGTGAGTATTTTGTATCTGATCGGATGAATATGTACAAGGTGTTGTCATGTTTTTTTTGGGTGATTTTCGATGGTTTTTCGATGTTTTTGGATTTTGAATTGTTTTGAATGTTTTTGGTATTTTTGCGAGATATGCAGGGGAGCCTGATGCCTTGTACACCTTAGGTATAAAACCGTTTGAGGTGCATGCTATTAATTGGATCTGCGAGCGGTTCTCCGTCTGATGTAGCCAACTGATATGCCCCGGACCCGAATACAGCAGTGACAACATATGGGCCCAACCAGTTTGATTCAAACTTGCCTTGATGTTCTCTGTTTGGTTGGTTGCGAGGATTCTCTCGAAGAACAAGATCACCTACCTCAAATGTACGAGGTCTAACTCGGTGATTGTAGCTTCTACTCATGCGCTGCTGATAGGCTTTGAGGTGATTGTATGCAGCTTGTCGCTTTTCATCTAGTAACTCTAAGTCCTGAAGACGAGATACTCTGTATGCTTCATCATCGATGAGATTGTGCAATGAAACTCGTAAGGATGGTATCTCGACCTCAATAGGTAAGATAGCTTCAGCACCATAGACCAATGAATAAGGAGTTGCACCTGTAGGGGTCCGAATGCTAGTTCAATATGCCCATAGCGCTGGATTCAATTGAACATGCCAATCACGGCCGGCATCATTGACTGTCTTCTTTAGGATCCTCAATATGTTTTTATTGGATGCTTTGGCCTGACCATTTCCTTGTGGGTAATAGGGAGTGGAAAAGCGGTGTTGGATATGAAATTTCTCACAAAGCTCACGGACATCCTGATTTTTGAAAAGAAGACCGTTATCTGTGACAATGGACATGGGCACACCATACCGACAGATGATGTAATTGAGGATGAATGAGGCGATCTGCTTGCCGGTGACTTGGGTAAGTGGAACAGCTTCGATCCACTTGGTGAAATATTCGGTGGCGGTAATAATGAATTTATGGCCGTTGGATGAAGATGGATGAATCTTACCCACAAGGTCAAGGCCCCATTGACAAAAAGGCCATGGTGTTGTGATTGGTTGCAGTTCCTGGGCTGGTGCATGTATTAGGTCGCCATGAACTTGACATTTTTTGCACTTCCTGACAAAGTAGTAGGAATCCTTTTCCATAGATGGCCAATAGTATCCAGCTCGCATGATCTTCTTGGCTAGTGATGGACCACTTGAGTGAGTCCCGCAAATTCCTTCATGTACCTCTTCCAAAGCCTTTGTTATCTCACCTTGTTCTAGACATCGAAGGAGAGTACCATCAAGACTGCGTCGGTATAGGGTTTCAGCAATAATGGTATATCGAGCAGTTTGGCGAATGAAGGTTTTACATTGGTTATTTGATTGGTTGGGAGGAAGGGTGTGATCGCGGAGATAGGTGTAGAACTCACCGTACCATGGGGATTCAGAACCAACAAGGCAACATATCATTTCAGATTCGGGGATATCATAAGCGGGGATCCAAAGTTGTTCTACCAAGAACTCGTAGCATGTTGAATTCTGTGGAAGATCTAGTAGAGATGCGATGGTAGCCATGGCGTCAGCAGCTCGATTCTGATCTCTTGGTATCTACTCAAAAGTGATAGTAGTAAATGATGTCTTTAGAGTGTCCACCATTTGCTTATATGGCATGAGTTTATCATCTTTGGTCTGATATTCATCTGTTGCTTGTCGAATGACTAGTTGGGAATCGCCATATACTTGTAGTTCTTGTAATTTCCATTGTACGGCTAACCTGAGTCCTGTGATCAAGGCCTCATACTCTGCTATGTTGTTTGTGCATGGAAATGTGAGCCTATAAGACTTCGGGATGCTATCACCTTGAGGTGTGATAAACAGAATGCCTGCCCCCGAGCCGTGCCTAGTGTATGAACCATCAAAGTATAATTTCCATGACTGTGCTTCTGTAATCATGAATATCTCTTCATCTGGAAAATTGGAAATGAGAGGATGATCGCCTATGAGAGGTGCATCAGCCAACTGATCTGCAATAACTTGACCTTTGATAGCTTTACGGTCCACATACTCAATGTCAAATTCACTTAGAATCATTACCCATTTGGCCAAGCGACCTGTCAATGCTGCTTTGTTAAGTAAATACTTGAGTGGATCAATCTTTGCAATGAGTTGCACCTTGTGTGTTAACAGATAGTGCCTCAGTTTAGTGGCTGCCAAGATTACTGCTAGGCAAGCTCGCTCAATAGGTGTGTAATTGAGTTCATAGCCCACAAGTGTGCGAGAGATGTAGTAAATAGCACACTCTTTTCCTTCTGCATTATGTTGTGCCAGTAGCACACCCAGTGCTGTACTTGTTGCTGAGATATAAAGTAACAACGGTCTACTTGGATCTGGTGGCGTCAACAAGGGTGGATTCATGAGATAGTCTTTAAGTGCCTGAAATGCTTGCTGGCATCTGTCATCCCATTGGAAGCGTATGTTCTTGTGTAGCAGGTGTGTGAATGGGTGACACTTATCAGCCAATTGTGCAATGAATCTGCGGATGGATTGAAGCCGTCCTTGTAGTGTTCTTAGCTGACTGATATTCTTTGGAGGTGGCATGTCCATGATTGCCTTAACCTTTGCTGGATCGACCTCAATGCCTTTGCTTGAGACAATGTATCCTAGAAGCTTCCCGGAGGTCACTCCGAAGACACATTTCTTTGGGTTGAGTCGAACATGGTATTGTTCCAGTCTATCAAAGATTTTATCTAAGATGTGAAGATGTCCTTCTCTAGTAAGTGATTTTGCTAGTAAATCATCCACATAATCTTCCATCATAGTATGCATCATGTCATGGAAGATGGTGGTCATTGCTCTTTGATAGGTCGCTCCTGCATTCTTTAGACCAAAAGGCATTACATTCCAGCAGTATGTGCCCCATGGACATGTGAAGGCTGTCTTATGTTGGTCCTCTGGTGCGATCTTTATTTGATTGTATCCTGAAAAGCCATCCATGAGTGAAAGCATGGCATGTCCTGCTGTCAAATCCACTATGATGTCGATATTTGGTAGAGGGAAATCATCCTTAGGACATGCCTTATTTAGATCTCTGAAGTCAGTACAAATGCGGATGCCCCCTTTTGGTTTGCCAACTGGTACAATGTTGGAGATCCATTCTGCATAATCAATTGGTCTAATGAAACCAACATCCAGGAGTTTCTTGAGTTCTGTTTTGACTAGCACGGCAATCTGAGGATGCATCTTACGAAGCTTCTGCTTGACAGGTTTGGCTCCTTTTGCTACTGTGAGATGATGCATGACTAAATCAGGATCAAGCCCAGGCATGTCTGCATATGACCATGCAAAGTTGATCTGACGCTGTTGGAAGAACTCTATAAATTGAGGTTGTTCCTCTGGAGTGAGAAGAGATGCCAGATGTATGATATGAGGGTTTTCAGGAGTCCCCACATTGTATTCTTTAGTCTCCTCAATGAGAATCGTCGATCGTTCCTGTTGTGTACTTGCAGGGAGAATGTCAAACCCTTCATCCTCAAGTGCCTCAGAGAGGTTTTCACCGTTGGATACGCTCTTTCTTTTTACTTTTGTTGGATCAAACAGTGCCACAGTGTGGTTTTCACTGGAAGATCCATGTTTTAATGTTATATTTTTGCAGCTGAAGGGTTTGGCATCCGCTCCGAAGTATGCTGCGCTATTAAGTTCAATGGCGAATCCAGCTTTGTGATCCCCGCTTGGTAGATTATCCCTTAATTCCAAAAAGTCAATGATAGCCTCATCGTTTTGGAAGAGGTCAAGACATGGGGGATTTGGTTGGTTCCATTCGATGAGTTCAGGGTGGATAATGGGCATTACTTCATCGATTAAGTTAAGTGCGGGAGATGTATCAGTGAGGGTTAAGACAGTGTGGTGAAGGTCGTTGATGGTACTCTCCCTGTCAGAATCAGGCGTAGGATGAGACGTAGGGTCTGTGGAAGATGTTTCCAGCTCAGGTACCCAAGTGGTCTTTATCTGTGCTTCTCCGTAAACAGGGATGTCTTTGCGGGGTGGAGGTGGTGATGTGTCTTCCTCATCTGAAGTGTTAAGTTGCACTGAATCGAATTCCCACTCATGTGAGTCGGTCTCTGAATCACTCTCCAGCATCCGATTGCTATACCATACTGGGATGTCTTTGGGGTTAAACACGGCAGGTGTGATTGGTTTATGTATCCTTGTAGTGATCGGTGCTGCAGGAATTGTGATGGGGTTTAATGGATTTGTCACTGGAAGTATCGGCAGGGTTGATTTAGTGGCTTCTATTGGAATGGCTGGTGCCATAGATGCTGCTACGGGTTCCAATATAGTTGCTGCTATGAATGGTTTTATTGATGTGATGACTGCTGTGGATGGGATTACTAGTTTGATTGGTGGGATTTTTGGCACTGATGACAGTTGCGGTGGGTTTGTGAGCCTCGATGGGGCAGTGACAATATTGCTTGATGGTGCTTTGATTATGAAAGGTGTCCTCTTTACAGTAGGTGGGCAAAATGGTTTGCTAGGTTTTCCTTTAAATCTGAGTTTAGGAAGGATCTCTTTTTCAAAGCCTAGGCCTGTATTACCTTTGGGCTTGAACTCTGGCAGCAGCGGTTCATGTCGTCCTTGTTTGCAGTATCCCAAAGCACTCTGACCATCATATCCCATTCTTTGCATAATGAGGAGGCCTTTGCCATACTGTTCTGTAGGAAGTGTAACTCGTGGTATGTCAGTGGTGATGGGATCTTTATAGATCCAGTCCGCTAGGTCCTCATCTTGTGTTTCTTCCTCTTGACTCCTTCCAAGGATGAAAGGCGTCCAAGCACATGCTGGCATGATTAGTCGCTGCTGGAGTAACTGCTGTGGTTTACCATGTGTTTTAGGAGAAGTGGGCATTTGTCCCACACAAAAGAGTTGACTTAAGTTATATTCCCCGGGACCTTCCTCTGCGACTTTCATTTTAAGCTTTTCTTGCTTGGGTATAGGGGTGTTCAAACTGGCAAGAGAGGTGGGACTTACATATGATGTAGAGGAAATGGCTTCCCTATTATTAGGAACAGTAATTTCTGGTTGATGGCTGATATTATGGCAAAATGCAAAGGGATTTGCATCACCCAGGATTGTGATCTCTGCACCATTATGTGGGAACTTGATACATTGATGGTAGGTAGATGGAACGGCTTGCATGGCATGTATCCAAGGTCTTCCTAATAATAGATTATATGGCAGAGGAAGGTCCAGAACCTGACAAATTATGTGTTTTACCACAGGGCCCACTCGGATTGGTAGCACCACCGCTCCTTTGGATGAACGCTCTGCATCATCATAGGCCTTGATGGTGATCTTCTTACGAGGATCCACTGATTCTATTGCATATCCCAATGCTGTGACCAACTGTAGTGTGCAAATGTTTAGGCCTGCTCCATTATCGATCAAGACTCGCTTGATCCTGTGTTGGTTGACGAAGCCTTCAATGTGGAGTGAGGCATTATGAGGTTGTTGGAACGAAGAGTTGTCACTTTCAGAAAAAGTGAGACAAGGTGATGACTTTAGACTTCCAACCATGGCTTGAAATTGGTCCGTGTTCAGGTTTGCAGGGACTGACGCCTCTTGGAGTGCTTGATCCAAGATTGTTTTATGAGAGGGTGACAGACGCAAAAGCTCCAAGATGGATATAAGCGCAGGGGTTTTGTCTAATTGTTCCACAAGATTGTACTGCTTTGGGATGGAGGTGGTGCCTTGTGGAGCTGCCTTGATGGTAACTTTGCCACGACGCGTAACAACATTGCAATTTGCGGTGGGATTTTTGAAGGTTATAGTTGCAATTTGTTCACTGGCATCATATAGGTGATTTACAGTGTAATTATACGCAGCTTGCGTATAATCAGTGGTATCAGGACCTCGACTGGACGTCGAAGGACCCCTTTGATCTTGCGATGGAAGTGGATTCTTGAACATCTGATGATCATTATTGGTTGTTTTTGGGTCATGCCCTTCAATTTCAATTTCTCCTCGGTCAATAAGATCCTGAATGAGATCTTTCAATCGGTGACAATTACTTGTCTTGTGTCCTCTTCCTTGATGGAACTCACAGTGTTCAGTATCTTTCCACCATGCTGGTTTGACTTGAGGCTCATAGTTTGATAGCTTAGGTAGAGTGACCAAATTTTGAGAGAGGAGTTGTCGCAACACTGTTTCAATGGGTTCCCCTAAGGGAGTGTATGTGCGTTTTTGTTTTTGTGGACGAGGTCTTGGTTCATCATGAGATGTGATGCGACCTTGATTAAGAGGAACATTTGTGTTATTTTGAGGTGGAGGATTTTGTCCTGCAAATCGAACCACAGGTTGTGCATTTTGGACAGTCCGAGCATCCACAACTCCATCGTTGACGATGTTCTTATTCTTGTTCCAGAAGTTCGGTTTATCGCTATTGAAGCGCGGGCGAGGAGCATCTTTTGGTTCATTAAAGATTTTGATGAGTCCTTTTTTGATGAGTGCCCTTTCACATTTTATACCCTTGGTGATCATATCGTTAAAAGAGTCTGTGTCTTTGACATCCAGGTGAAATTCCATTTCTTCGTTTAAGTTGGAAATGAAAATTTCCACTAGTTCTTGTTCAGGTAACTGAAGAGAACGTCTGCTAGACATTTGGCGCCATCGTTGCAGGAATACTGCGAATAATTCACCTGGTTTTTGTTTGGTGTTGCATAGATCAGCCATGGTGATGTCGCGTTCAATATTATAAGAGTAATGAGATAGGAACTTCTGGATGAGTTCCTCAAATGTTCTAATGCCACTTGGAAGTCGGGAAAACCATGATGTGGTTGTTCCTCCCAAGCTTTGGGGAAAAAGGCGCATTAGGTATGTGTCCTCATAAGCTACTTCAAGACAAGCAGAATGAAATTCTCGGACATGATCACGGGGATCCCCCTTTCCTCTATATTTTTCAAATTTGGGTGTTTCAAACCCGCATGGAAAGGGTGGCATATAAAGATTCCTATCAAACGGATAGGGACAGATGTCGTTAAGTGAAAATTGATTGGTCTTAACACCACTATGAAGTTGTTGGGCGAGATTCGCGACTTGTTGCCGCAACATCTCCATTTCATTTGGAGGAGGAGGTGGTGGGTTACCTCGAGGGATGTTATATCTGATGGGATCTCTACGTCTTTCCTCCTCATGGCGACTTTGTCTTTCTGATGCTTGTCTTAATTGGGCAAGATCAAAGTCTGAGGGGAGTTTGGCTCCTTCTTGAGCAAGTCTTAAGAAGTGAGCATCCGCATTGCTCCTGAGAATTTCATCAAATAATCTGTTAAAGTGAGGGTTACGCTGAACCCTTTCGATTGTTGAAGGAGTGGGACTACTTGGGTTTTCATCATTTACATTTCCTCCAAATGCTTCTTGAAATTCATTGAGGTTGTCCTCTTCTTCCTCAATTTCTATTTCTCGTTGCCTTGATCGCGATCGGGTTTGAGCCATTTTGTTTGCAAGTTTGTGTTGAAGTTGATTGAAGATGATGATGAGTTGTTCGATGAAAGATGGATGATTAGTGGATTGTAGATCTCTAGCACTCTAAAGGTAAATGTAACCAGATTTCTTTCTTTGAATTGCTTGTTTGTTTTGATGAGTTTGGATGTGATAAGGTGTAGAGAAATCTGAGATGTGTTACAGATTTTGACTACCTAGCAATGAGAGGATTCACTCATGAACTAGTTTTAACCTGCGTAGATGTGTCTCTTAGGATGAGCTTATCCTAGATGTAGAAATAATCTAAAAGTGATGTGATGTGTTTGATTTCAAGCAATATCTAAAAAAGGAATCTTGGGACAAGAACCTCTTAATGTTTTGAGAGTTGGGATGGATTGATGATGAAGTGATGATGTATGAGTGGGATGATGGATGAAAATGTTTTCAACTTTCAATAAAAACTTTGTGTCACAAATGGGACAAACTCTTCTTCTTCCCTTTCAGACGTTGGTGGCACTTCTCGAGCTGTGTTGTAGGTGATACAGATGTTTGGGAAGAAATTGGGATTAATCTTTCCTCCTTGATTTTTGTGATAACTCAGAGCTCTATATTGCATAAAAGCTCTGCGGTTCAATGATTCGGAATCAAATTCGTTTGTTTTACCTTGAAGGTATAGACGCATGCGATGTAGAAAGACTCTATGGGAGACAAAGATTTGTCGATTGATATAGAAGAATTTCCTCCTTTTGATCAAAGCCTTTGAGCTTAGTGGTCTCCTTTTCAAGGTGATACTCTGATGACACTTCTTCTTTCGCAAGATGTGAAGAATGGTCATAAAATGTGATTCTTTGTTGTTTGTACCTTTTTTTTTGGTATTTTTGTTTGTTTTTGAGAAATGTTGGATGAATACTTTGTTTTTGGGATTGATTTTCTGATTTTTTTTTCTTTGACAAGAAAACAAAGCAAGCACACAAACACAAGATTGTAGCCTCAAAGGCACAAATGAGTATGGGTCTAGGTTAACCCAATCCTTGGACTTGTTTTTGACCCTTCCCTTAGATTTATTTTAAGGTGTAATTCCAAAGCCTGAAGTCGGCTCAATTTGCACTAGGTCTGTAAAACGAACACACTTCAAACACTCTTTATCCCTATGGTCAGATGGCCAGTTGTGATAAATTTAGCCCACATCTTGATATTTCTTCGACTTTGGTACTACATACCTTATGAATCCCGCTGTGGCAGGTAAGGATGTGATATACTAAGTCTTGCACGAGCATAACAAATAGATGATCCCTATGATGGGGGAGTCACCACTTTTATCAAGTCACAAGTGACTTTTCAAAAAGCTATGTTTCTACTCAAGGAAATATGTATGGTGAGTATCTTGGGAGCAAAACCTTCTATGCTCTTGCACTAAATTGTATCTCAAATATCCTCAATCAATAGAACGGGTGAGCTACTACTTAAAGGTGTTTAGTCATGTTCGATGGCTTTGGACATAAGTTCATTCTGCAGTGACTCACTTAAGAGCCTTGTAACTGGTGGTGGGGCCCATTTGTCCTTTCGGCCAGTTACACTGTAGGAACAGCTATACCCAAGGCTACAGCTTTCGCTCTCACCTGATTTCTATAGCGGCTCGAAGGATTTACCGCTCGAGGTCGTTCCCAAGAGTATCGATCCCTTGGCAGACCTCTCTTAAAAAAATAAAATTTTGAGTGTTACTAACACTTTTCTCTTGCACCTAGGACCACGAGAGCCAAGGGAGAGGATAGTGTGTGTTAGAAGTAGGTCCACTCGACTGACTTTTGTGCACAAGCGTGCCAAACATGAAATTCACTTGTTCTTTTTAATCCATCATGGCAATATGATCTAACTATTTGGAGATGTTGCTCCAACAGTCATGGTGTTCTTTTTAACTTCAAAGGCAATGTGTTTTGTAATCTAGAATTTTGAAAATCCTGGTCAACTTAATGAAAAACACGTTTTGCTTTGAAGGAAAATTGCTTTGAAAATGAGACAAGTTGATTGTGAATTTTATTTGCACCAAAAATGGAAGTGTGGATTGTGAGTTTTATCTTGATGCAAGAAATAAAATTTGCCTTGTTGATTTTAAGCACCAAAACGAAGTTTGTTTCCTAACTTGCAAAAAAAATAAAGTTGTTTTTGTATAAGTTTGTGGTTCTTTTTACCTTTGAACAATGAAATTCTTTTTAAGAGCCCCAAACAAATGTGTGATTCTTTTTTAAAAGCCCAAATTTGAAATGTGAAGTTAATTTTAAACCAAAATAAAAAGTGAATTCATTTTTAAAACCAACTTCAAAAAACAAGTTAGTAAAAAATATAAATCTACTTTTTAATCTAATTTAAATCTGCACAAAAGAGAAAAATAGTTAGTAAAATCCGCCTATTTGGTGGGCTTCTACAAGCCTAATTTTTTTTTTTTTTTTGGTTACAAGGTGATTTGTACAACGTTTTGTTACAATAGCGCTAGTCTGCGTTTGAACAGAGGCACTATTTAACACAAACACACTAAAAGAAAGGGAGAGACAGAGAAGGGAAAAGCATTGAAACAGAGTGAATAGCGCCAAAATAATGTCAAACGCACCAAAACAGTGTCAAAAGCGCAACCTGTGTGACATTTTCAACATTCAAACATGTTATTGGTTAAAAAAAAAAAAAAAAGTTAATCTTTTTGGTGTTTGGATTCACGTCGGGTTCACCAAATGATGCTCTGCAAAAAGGATTAGAAAATCTGTTTGATGGCAACACACACAAGAGCACAAGAAACAAACGTTAGTGTTAGCAACAAAAGATTATCCTAAACAGGCATATCAAGAGAGATATTAAGCATGAAATAGAAAGCATATAAACATAAAATGAAATAGCTAATCAAGATGCTCATAGTTGCTCCTCCCTTGTTCCTCTCCTCTCCAAGTCCCAAATGAGTGTAGCTCTCAACAGCTTTTTGCACTATGGATGCTTATGGAGGATTGAGATTTAATACTAAGCTTCAAATATGAAATGAAAAGCTAAATACTATGCTAGAGTAGATAGTGATGCTATGAAAAAGCTCTATGCTAATGCCAGTATAACAACAATACTCTAAAATGCTTCCCCTTTTGCTTGAGGAGAAGGGTTCTATTTATAGAAGAAATAGGGAAATGAAGGGTTAAGATTGAGCAATCTTAACAAGGGTTATGATTGAAAGTTGGGGATCCATGTGCACAATTGGCACCAATAAAATGGTGACAAGTGTCAACATAGGATTGGGTTGAGAGAAGAGGTTGGAGGCATTAAAGGCTTGAGAAGACCTCATGGTTATCTAGAAGGTAAGGGTCAAGTCTAAATTAAGATTACCCATTGGATTAAGAGTTAATCCAAGGATAAACCTTTGTGCAAATGTTTAAGAGATAATCATGGTCAAAGCATTAATGGCCTGATGAGACCTTTGGGTTGGGTAGAGGTTGAGTCAAAACAAATGTTTTAACCATGTGGGAGGGTTGAATTAACCATTAATGGTTATTGGAGACTTTGGGGATTAAGTGGTTGAAGGTTGGAAGCTTTCAAAGTTTATCCAAGACTTTGAGGGTTAATTTGTTGAACACACAAAGCATTAATTGCTTTTCAAAGACTTTGGAGTCTTTGAGAAGTGACTCCAATTTGCTTAGGAATGTGACAATATTTAGGGGATGGATTAGGCTAATTAGGAAGGGTTTAGAAGAATCTAGAAGGGGTTTAGGCATACAAGTGGATTTTGTAGGAAAATGCAAGTGGGAGAAATTTTGGTATTTTCAATTAAAATAAAATCATTTATTTCAATTAAATGGTGTAATTTGCATTTGGATAAATATTCAAATAAATATTAATTTATTTAAATGAGAAAAATGAAGATAAAGCATTAAAATGCTTGAAGACTTTGAGGGAAACCATTAAAGGCTTGAAGACTTTAAGGAAAACCATTAAAGTCTTAAGAAGATTATAGAAGGAAGCCATCAAGTTTGAAGACTTTAAAGCCATCAAGTTTGAATACTTTAAGGGAAACCATTAAAGGTTTCAAGTGGGTGAGGATAAATAGGATTTTAAATAAATAATTTATTTAAAATAGTTGTGCAACTTGCTTTTGTAGGAAAATACAAGTGGGTGGAGGATAAAGGTGATTTTAAATAAATTATTTATTTAAAATAATTGTGCAACTTGTATTTGTAGGAAAATGCAAGTGGGTGGAGGATAAAGGTGATTTTAAATAAATGATTTATTTATTTAAATGTGAGAGGTGGGATTTTGGGGGTTTTAAATAAATATTAATTTATTTAAATGTGAGAGAAGATTTAATTAAATAAATATGATTTATTTATTTAATTAATGGTCTGAATTTGGTTAAGTGAATTAAATCAAATAAATTGAATAATTTATTTAATTAATAGGAAAAGAGGGTTAAGATGAATTAATTAAATATTAATTTAATTAATTATTAATTGATGGTTAAATAATCAAATAAATATTAAATATTCATTTAATTAAATGGACAGATTTATGTGACTACAGTCTTCATTTCAAGGTCTTAGGTCGAAATCACATAGGATGAGGACACCTGTCCCAGAATGCGCTAATAGTGACGACAATTTGGATTCGCTCACGATCGAAACTGATGAGGAGAGTGCCATCGATGACCTCAACGATTGCCTCGATATACCCGAATATAACCACATCTTCACTCTTAGCCCCGCAAACTCCGAAAACATTAAAAGCCTTCCCCTTGTTCACCACCAACTCATTGACTGGGATTATGAAGGACCAACACAATTTGACACATTCCAAAATGACGAAGCTATTATTGACTATCTTGGCATACGAGATGATCTTCCCCCTGGGGACCACAAAGCAGGATACACCATAGAACTCAACAACGTGGCATATTTCGGTGAGGGTGTCGGACCTTCCAGTCGCAAAAATGTGAAAATAAGAACAAAACAAGGGTCTTATGGCGAAAACCACACTGTGGCGCTATCTGACTCCAAAAAAGTAAAAAGAAAGGACGTATCTGAGGGTGAAAACCTCTCTGAGGCACCCAAAGATGGAAGGCTCGACATTCTCCCAGCATCATATGAGGAAAAATCATCCATGTTGGTAGAGGAGACTATCAAGACAAACATTGGTACAGAAGAGATTCCACACAACATATTCCTGGCTCAATCCTTGACAGAGTCCGAAAGATCAAAATTCATAAGCTTCTTCAAAGAACGACAAGTCAACTTTGCATGGTCATACGCTGATATGCCTGGACTAGATCCGGATTTGGTAATGCATCATTTGACAGTCAAACCGGGGGCAAAGCCAGTGAAACAGAAATTAAGGAAAATGCATCCACAAGTGGCATTACTAGTCAAAGCAGAGCTGGAGAAATTATTGGATGTTGGATTCATACGCCCAATTGATTATCCTGAATGGATCTCCAATTTAGTACCTATCAGTAAACCAGATCATAGCATCAGAATATGTACAGATTTCAGAGACATCAACAAAGCTTGTCCGAAAGATGACTTCCCATTACCAAATATCGACTTGATTGTTGATCTCACAGCAGGTCACGAAATGTTATCTTTAATGGATGGATTTTCTGGCTATAATCAAATCAGGATTGCACCCGAGGATCAACACAAAACATCATTCACTTGTCCATGGGGAACTTTCTGTTGGAATGTCATGCCCTTTGGGCTAAAAAATGCAGGTGCTACATATCAAAGAGCAATGACCACTATCTTTCATGATCTCATGCACATAACTGTGGAAGATTATGTTGATGATCTCTTGGGTAAATCAATAGATAGAGATACACATTTGGACATACTTTCAGTCGTCTTTGATCGGTTGGAAAAATGCAAGGTAAGATTAAACCCCAAGAAATGTGTCTTTGGAGTAACCTCCGGGAAGCTCCTAGGATTCATTGTGTCTAAAAGAGGAATCGAAGCCGATCCAGCAAAAGTCAAGGCTATCTTGGACATGCCACCACCCAGAAATATCAGTCAACTTCGATCCTTACAAGGGAGACTCCAGTCTATACGAAGATTCATAGCACAACTTGCAGATAAGTGTAATCCTTTCCAGCACCTGCTACATAAAAATATCAAGTTCAAATGGGATGATAACTGTCAACAAGCTTTTCAGACGCTCAAAGATTATCTTTTAAATCCGCCAGTTTTGATGCCACCAGTTCTAGATCAGCCTTTGTTACTATACATATCAGCTACTCCAACGGCACTGGGGGCACTCCTAGCACAACAAATAGCTGACGGCAAGGAAAAAGCAGTATACTATATCAGTCGCACATTGGTGGGATATGAGCTAAACTACACACCGATCGAGCGTGCATGTCTCGCTGTGGTCTTTGCTTCGCAGAAATTACGCCATTATATGCTCACTCATAAGACTAAGTTGATTGCAAGAATTGATCCAGTAAAATATCTTCTCAACAAAGCTACACTTACTGGGCGACTGGCCAAATGGGTAATGATCCTGAGTGAGTTTGACATCGAGTATGTGGATAGAAAAGCAATAAAAGGACAAGCAATCGCGGATCAATTAGCAGATGCTCCCATGATAGATGATGCTCCTCTAAATTCAGAATTTCCAGATGAATCCATTCTAACAATATCACATGCAAAGCCATGGCAATTATACTTTGACGACTCATACACACAGCATGGGGCAGGAGCTGGTATTCTCTTTATAACTCCTCAAAGCGATTCTATACCAAAATCATACCGCTTATCATTTCCTTGCACTAACAATATAGCGGAATATGAGGCATTAACAACTGGATTACGAATTGCAGTTCAGTGGAAGATCTAAGAACTTCGTGTTTTTGGGGATTCTCAACTTGTCATCTGTCAAGCAACTGATGATTACCAAACAAAAGATGAAAAATTAATGCCTTACAAGCAAATGGTGGATGATTTAAAACAACACTTCACAAAGATAGATTTTGAGCAGATACCAACAGAGCAGAATCGTGCTGTAGATGCCATGGCTACAATCGCTTCACTAATTGACCTGCCTCAAAATGAAACTTGCTATGAGTTGTTAGTGGACAACCTGTTGGTTCCTTCATATGAGATCACTCCTACTGAAATGATATGCGTTGTTGGTCCTGAATCCCAGTTATATGGGTCCATATTCACATACCTTCGCGACAATATCTTACCTCCTGATCTATCAAACAACCAACGCCACACTTTCATTCGCCAATCCTCTCGATATGTCATTCTAGCTGATATCCTATACCGACGAGGTCTAGATGGCACTCTTCTTAGATGTTTAGAAAGCGATGAAGCTCAGATTGCGTTACGTGAAGTGCATGAAGGGATATGTGGTCCGCATGCTAGTGGTCCTACCTTGGCCAAGAAACTCATCAGGACTGGATATTACTGGCCCAATATGGAAAAAGACTCATATCAATTTGTCAAGAAATGTAAGCAATGTCAAATTCATGGAGATCTCATACATGCACCAGCACAAGAACTACAACCACTTACGTCTCCTTGGCCCTTTTGTCAGTGGGGACTCGATCTCATAGGCAAGATTCACGCTCCTTCTTCTAATGGTCATAAATTCATTATCACAGCCACAGAGTATTTCACAAAATGGATTGAAGCCGTGCCTCTCACACAAGTCACTGGAAAACAAATTGCTACCTTCATCTTGAACTACATCATTTGCCGATATGGTATTCCCAATTCCATTATCACTGATAACGGGCGTCCCTTTAAAAATCACGATGTTCGTGAACTCTGTGAGCGCTTCCATATCTCCCATCATTTCTCCACACCATATTACCCCCAAGGTAATGGCCAAGATGAGGCGTCTAATAAAACAATTCTTAAAATCCTCAAAAAGATAGTCGATGACGCTGGCCGTAACTGGCATATCCAACTCAATCCTGCACTTTGGGCCTACCGCACAAGTGTCCACACACCTACAGGAGCTACACCCTACTCACTTGTCTACGGTGCTGAAGCCATCTTGCCTATTGAGGTCGAGTTACCTTCTTTATGGGTCTCTTTGCAAAACATCATCAACAATGAAGATTACAGGGTCTCTCGCTTACAAGAACTAGAACTGCTGGATGAATGGAGACAAACTGCTTTTAATCATCTTAAGGCTTACCAACAGCGAATGAGTCACAACTACAATCACAAAGTCAAGCCTCGCACATTTGAGGTAGGTGACTTATTCCTCAGAGAAAACCCCAAGAATCAGCAAGACAGAGAGAAGAAGGGCAAGTTTGAACCAAATTGGCTTGGTCCTTACATCATCACAACGGTATATGGATCTGGGGCATATCAGCTCTCAACTACAGAAGGTGAACCTTTGGAGGATCCTATCAATAGCATGCACCTTCGCAGGTTCTACACATAGCTCTTCGGAATATCCTAATTCAAAAAATACAAAAAAAATTATAAAACAAAAAAATTGGTTACTTGGTGAAAACCTGGCAAACAGGCGCCTTGTGACACAAAAAAATTGAAAAATCGAAAAAAGTAAAGAGAAATAATTTCGTCCAACAGTGAAAACCACTTCGGTGGCACCCTGGGCAAGTACCATGGTGAAAACTGGGTCACCAGCGCCATGCGTAGAGACTTTGCTCCTCTCTCCTTCAGGATTCTCTTTCATCCTTTCACTTTGCACACACTCACATCCTATTCATTCATAATAAACTTACCCAGTCCCATCATGGCTTGTTATTGATCTACCCAAGATTGGTTAGCCATTCATAATAAACCTCCCTTTTCGCATCCCTTTCCATCCATAATAAATCAGATCCTATCTGTGGCTAAGACAAATCCTACGTCTAGTGATGGGTGTGGAACTAAGAACATCACATGTTTCGAGGAGTACAGTTTCTTCCAGCTTCCTTCAGTCTATCCGCACACAATCCACAATAAAGCAACATTTGCATCACAGATCCGCAATAAAGTTTCATCTTCTCCGCAATAAAGTATTAGTTTCATGGATTCAGTCAGTTTCAGATGAGACACAATAGCAACAATGGGCTTCAACAAAATCAAATCTTTCAACAGACTCAGACAACATATGGTTCAGTGCTATCTATCCTTTTTGTGAAAGTGAACATTGTGACCACAATCAAACATGACTTATACAAGTGACAAGAGACACTAAACTTGAGGACTACAGTGGATGTTGGTGTCGAGTCTTGGTTTTCTTTTGATTTCATCTTTTTGGTGACATGTCTTTTAGCTTTTCCAGGATGTCTCTGACTAGAGATTCTATCTCCAGGTTGTTTTTGACTAGAAAGGCGAGGGTGGGGTATCGTCACCTATTTGCATTTGCTGTCTGTGGATTGTCTCTTAGTAATGCTATGACTTGTCCAAGGATATGAGGACACTGTGAGTCTAGTATGAACTAGGGCATTCCTTGTTTGTGACTGTCTTATCTCCATGCAAATAGGTACAATGACTTTCTGGGTCGAACATATGCCTCGATTGTCATAACCTACTTGCCATAATAAAGCTCAATGATGATAACGCACAAGAAGCTCTTTCACTTTCATATCTTCTGTCTTCCATCCCCCTTTCTTGATCGACTTCCATCATCCTTCTCGAGTCCGCGTAGCCTGCTATCACATGACTGAGTATAATGACACACCAAAAACATTTGCATTTCATGTAGTTGCACCGGCATTACCACATATAAGCATTTCATACATACATATAGATATCACAACTGCATCACATCCTGCACACAACACCTATTAGCACAATTTACATTTGCATTATCATATTCATATGCATTACATACATTCACATTTGCGTCATGCATCACATATACAACATAAAAGAACAAAAATATTGCATTATGTCATATACATATTTGCATCCATATCATAAGCATAAATTCTAAGAACATCTCATCACATAGGTACACATGCATATAGCTGCCGTAAAAATGAATCATCTCTCATATATAATCAAATGTGTCATGATACAATGATGTCAAAAGAATCATATGGCTACAAAATCACCCGCAGGTGTCTACAATACAAAAAGATGGTACAAATACTAATACAAGGGAGCCCTCTATGGCTATGATGAACTCCCTCCCTCAGAGCCGCCTGGCCTCGACGGAATCTGAGCTCTAGACGGACTCGCTCCAGGATCACCCTGCCTGTCTGGTGGTGGTGGAGGACCCATGACCCCACCACTCGATGCCTGTCTCCTCCGACTCCCTCCCGTAGTCGTCGCTGTCCACGATGGTCTATGAAAGCTCCTCGCCCGCTGATCTGCTGGCATGACACCATAATACAGGTCCCTCCAGTAGGCAATCTCCTCTCCGGCTCGCAGGACATATGCGTAGCCTGCTCCTGTGTCCTCCGCCGCCTGTCTCCCTGCCCTCAGTGCGGTCTCAGCCTCAGTATAGCACTGAATCGCCTGATCCCTCTCCCGCTCAGTATCCCTGAGCCTAGTCCTGAGTCGGTCCCTCTCCCGCTCCAGATCCTGGATCTCATCTGCTTGGCCCTGGCAGATCTCCCTGAGCTCAATCAGCTCATCCTCCTCTGGATCCCCGCCCTCTGCCCCTGCCTGTGGCTGTCCCTGTACCTGTGCTGGTAGCTGAATGGGTACCTGTCTCTGTACATGCCCTGGCACCTATCCTTGCACCTGTCCCTGTCTCTATCCCTGTGCCCTAGGACCCTGTGCTGCTGGTATCTGCAGGGGCACTCCACCGTGACCCCTCACCACCTGGGCCTGTCCCTCCTGTCCACCCTCCCTCCGAGGTGCCACCCTCCTCTCCCCCACTACTCCCCTCCACCTCCGTCGGCCTCTGCCTCCATCACCCCCACCGTCCTCATCATCATCTCGTCCTACCTCTCCCTCCAGTAGCTCCCCTAGATCTGTCAGTCGAGGGAATGGATGCTCTGCCCAGTAAGCTGTATACTCTGCATCCATACCTGCATCCTCAATCTCTGGCCACATATCCCAGGGTAGGGGCATCATCTCTGCCAGCTGTGTGATGGCCTGATCATATGATAATAACGGCCCGAACTGCGCTTGATCCCTCACTGTGCGGGCATACATACCCGAGCCTCGTGGCATCCTCTGGATCTTGCCAAACTGTCTGCCAACCCTATCCACCAGCTGTCTCTCCAGTATGTAAGGTGTCCGCCCAATCAAATATCTGCTCCTGAAGGTATAAGGTAGCTCCACTGCATCATCCTCCCACTCCTCGCACCCCAGGTACGGCCTCCAGATGACTACATCAATGTCATCTATCACACGCCTCCAGTGCTCTAACCTGCCAATCCGAGGCTGTGAAGTAATCATATCATAAAGATGCACAAAGCTTTGCCCCTGACCTCTGCCCCTGAAGTGTATCGGCCGTGTGATAGGCAGATGCTTGTATGCCCACACCTGTAGCAGTGTCACTCCACAACCCAGTCCCACTGATCCATGGTAGACGAACTGGTGAAGCTCATAATACAGATGTGCCAAGACACATGGACCCCATGCATACCTGGTGTGCTCAGTCACCAATATCTCCAGTGCTCCTCCCCAGCCCACTGCCAACCCCTGTGTCGCCCTGTCCAGACACAGGAACCCTGCTCTCATCTCTAGCCCGGGATCCTGGAACACCCGTCTCAAAGCCTCCCTGTCTCCGTCACGATCGTATGGGATCAGCTCTCCATCGATCGGTATATGCAATATTCTATAGACATCCTCGAGGGTCACTGTCATCTCCCCCATCGGAAAATGAAAAGTGCAAGTCTCGGAGTGCCATCTCTCGGCCAGCGCAGTCAGCAAACCCATGTTTGCCCGAAACTCAGGCACATATAATACGTGTCTCAATCCCATCTCCTCAATGGAAGCTCTGTCCTGAAATGATAACTCTGGTCGCAACCTCTGTGTGGACGGGAATCTCTCCCGTGACTCTAGCATAGGCAGATACTCCTGCAGTCAAATAATCAATCATGTCAGTCATCGTGGCATTCACTGTTTATTACAAAATGCTACTTGCTATCTAAATGCATATGGTTATTTATCCTAGTGACACTCACTGTTCATCACAAAGTGTTGCTATCTATCCTAGTAGTGCTCCCTGTTCATCACAAAGTACTACGTGTGTGACATTCCCTGTTCATCACAAAGTGTTACTCACATTTTGCACTCCCTGTTCATCACAAAGTGCTGCTCATATTTTAGTACTCCCTGTTCATCACAAAGTACTTTATCTTGGTACTCACTGTTCATCACAAAGTGCCTTGATCTATCCTAGTCTTCCTAGAGGACCTGCTTGAGTGTATCCTCTCAGCAGCTTATCCAATCGACAGCGTATGTTCATCACAGAATTGTAGATTTGACCTAGAAGACTAAAAACTTGCATTTTCTGACATAAACGTGCTTTAAACTCACAAACGCGCCTCTTGACTGCACAAGCGCGCCTACACAATGCAGATGCGCCTGTATGACATAAACGTGCCTAAACTATTCACAAACGCGACTTTGGCACACAAACGCCCCTTCAGGACGTAGACGCGCCCGCATCAAGCACAAACGCGGTTCCAGACACAGACGCGCCTGGCGGACACAGACGCGCCTGGCACCGACACAGACGCGGTTGCACGTTTTTGCACTTTTTTGTGCCCTATTCCTAAGCACATTTATTGCTAAGCTACCATGCATTAATGACAAAATTGAAATGCGTCAAAG
Organism: Cryptomeria japonica; assembly: GCF_030272615.1. Classification (NCBI taxonomy): domain Eukaryota; kingdom Viridiplantae; phylum Streptophyta; class Pinopsida; order Cupressales; family Cupressaceae; genus Cryptomeria; species Cryptomeria japonica. The sequence goes on along the minus strand of NC_081405.1, from coordinate 24,204,238 downwards.
TACGAGGAGGTTTGGTGGTACTTACCGGCTCTCCTACCTCTGCTGGCCTCTGAAATCATCGAACGCGGTCGAATCTATGTACGAAAGCCATCGCTGCTGATTGCTACTGCTCTTTGCTCGCTCTGCACTGTGATCTCGTGGAGGTGTAGATGACAATGAGGATATCTTTTGCTCGTGGTCTATCTTATAGCCTACCCTAGCCCTCGCCTGCATTTTCCCGAGTCAGTCTTCTTCATCCCGTGACTCTGTCACTTTATCCGGTCTATCCATTCTAGCCTTTCTTTCTTATCGAGAGATTGTCTGCAATCTTTTCAGACATTTTCATCCAATCTCTCGAGGGGGCATATCATTCCCATCTTGGGGAAACTCTGTATCAGTTCATCTTATCTTCTTTGAAACAATGCGACAAGCCGCATTGTCTCAAAGAGGGGCAAAATGTAGACACCTAAAATTGTCCAGTCTAATTAAATAAATATTTTATTTATTTAATTACCTAAGCCTAATTCTTCTATTAATTAAATAAATCTTTATTTATTTAATTAATTCATTTAACCTCTTCTAGCCTTATTTCTCATTTAAATAAATACATTTATTTATTTAAATTATCCTTTTCCTAAATTAAATAAATATTTTTATTTATTTAATTATCCTACTTCTTCTATTTATTAAATAAATCTTTATTTATTTAATTAATTCATTAGCTTTTTCTACCCATGACACATGTCATTCATCTCTTAATTCATACACTACCTACCTCTTTCATTATTTTGGTATTTCTTTTACCTACCCTCTAATCCTAGCCGACCTCTTTTTTTACATCTCTCAATCTTAACCCTCCATTTCATATTGTGTCTTCTATTTAAGAAGATGCTTTCTTCATTGTCAAACCCTAATCACTCATGCTAATGACCTAATCTTGAAGACTTGGCTACACTACGATCCTACTTGCAACCACATTCCGTTCTTTGTTGAGCTCTTGTGCATATAAAATCTGAGAGCAAATATATCAAGCAAGATCAATGGAGATAGGAAGAATGGAGATCAAAACCCTATTGGGCATGTGATGGTATAATCTTTGTGATTTCATGTGATTTGCATTGTCTTAGGTAATCTTCATATGTTATGGTGGATCTTTGTTGATTGTTAGGCTAGGGTTTAGTGGTTGAATTCATTTAGCCTTTCAATATTGTTATTATTGTTATCCATTTTCACCATGAACACAAACAAACCCCAAAATGATGAAATAGATCAGCCAGAAGTTTGAAATAACAGTTGTTGTAAATAAAAGATAGATTTATATTAATGCCCTGTTTTCTTACAGAACTGCATGTGCTTCATTTCATACATGCCCCTTTTTGTTAAAACAGAGTATACATTTTATTAAAATTTTAGCAAAACAGAGCTCCCACCAAACCTACGGGAGAAGCTTTCAGAACACACAATATGAGTCTAGATACATCGAAGAAGAAGATAGAAGAAAATAGAAGAAGCGGGAAGAAGAATAATGATAGTAAATGCAGTTGTTATGGTGGTTGTTAGAAAACAAAAAGCAAGGGAGATTATGCTGCTGAAGTGGAGTCCACGTCACCAACACTGCTGAACAAAAACATATCTATTATAACCACGAGTACAAAATAGGATGTATGGTTTCTTCCAAATAGCGCATCCTTTATCACAACTATTCTCCATCATATTCTTCCTTCTCTAGTTGGTTTTAGTTATTGGCATCACTTGAAATGGTTAAGGAACAATTGTGCATTGATCTGGTAATATGGTCAAAACAACAACAAAATATAGCCACCCAAATTCAATGTGGAATCTTGGCCGCAACAATAAATCGGGAAATATTATGTTTAGAAAACCACCTATATCTTTTAGATCCATCACTTTTTGAGGATTTTGTCACGGATTTTGTCATGCAAAGACTTAATTGGGCTTGTTGTGGACAAAACCCATGTCTTGGATTTTTGAGATTCGTCATCATCTGCCTGCAAATTGCAACACAAAACTGATTGTTCTGAAGTGGATGCATATTGAAAATGGTTCAGTTACAACAACAAGTAGATTTTGGTTTCTTTCAAACAGTTGTCACATGATTTTTTACTCCATTTGGTTTGCATTCCCGATCAATGTGTCCACTTTTAGAAGTCACTAATTAAGATGGAAGATAGAAAAGAGGTTAAATTCATAGGAATAATGCAAATATTATATGGCAAGGAATTAACGTGATTGAAATAGAAGATGACATTTGCAATCATGAAAGCCCACCATGGAATGCTCTTCATACACAAAGATGGTGATGTTATATGTCTGATCTAATAACCAAATAAAATGGTAAAATGATAACAATCCAAGCTCCTGCATAAATGGTGACAGGAAGATCTTCACCTTGAAGCTACATGTTGAAAGATTTATTTTCTTGACATAATGGAAGATATATTAATAAATACAATATGATATTATTTATTCACATTTAATCTAAAAAATAAATTAAATATCACTTATGTATATTGAATCATATACAATGATAAATTATATGAAAATGGAATATGGGAATCGATATGAAGGCATGTGAAAAAGGATAATAGGTGGTAAAATAGGACATAATTGGTTCTCATCACAAATATGTCCCAATTAGCCGGTATCACAGTGGAATTAAGCTTGGACGAGGCCAAGAAGGTGTATAATTTTGTGGATGATCTTAAGGCGCAATCAACAAACACAAACAACCAAAATGCTCTCAAGGATTGCACATACCTTATGATGGATACAATGGATCAACTCAACAGTTCGCTCTCAACACTAACACATCAGAGTTTGGACCTTTTTCAAAGTGTCAACATTGGTATGTACGTGAAAGCTTTGAACAATAGCCAAAGTGGACTATTTTTATGTTTTCATTTATTTCTCTATCATTATGTTGTTAGTATCATTTATTGCAAATGCAATTTCAAACTACTCAGTTGGCTAAAACTTCCACAATTGATGGTTCAAATCATTTGAATCTTCTTGCATTGTTCTCCTATCATAACTGAAGAGGGGAAAAATGAGCAAGGTAGGATTAAATAGTTCGTATTCAAATAAAGTATTCAAACACATAAAACACACAAAAAAAGTTCATAAAAAAACACAAAATGACCATTTATACCTTGCAAATCTATACCTTCTCCTTCGGATTGAGTCTTTTATGAAGCCAAATATGCCCCCCTCCTTGACTTGATTGGATTGGCTCCCTTGTTGAATGTGGATGGCTCTCCAAGATTGTGCACAAGATAATGAGATGGAATGGATGAGAGATTTGGCTAAGTGATGGATAAATGGAAATTTGAGTAGAGTTTGGGTGCTATGGATGATTTCTTAGACTCAATTGGACAACATAAACTTAGATAAATTGGAGATGTCAAATAAGGGAGTTGGGGTACCCAATTTATAGGAGAAGAGGAGAAGAAATGGAGGGCTATGATTGATCCAAGATGAAGGGTCAGGATTGCATGTGAGCCCCCACATAGCCCAAGAGGAGATGACAAGAAAAGTGTGGAGAGCAAGAGATATGCCATAAAGGCCTTTCTTGTCTCCACCCTCCTCAAGGTTCATTGGGAAGACTTCCCAATGTACCTAGGGAAGAGAAAGAAATAAAATATTCCTTGAGAGATGGGGATGATGAATTAAAAATTCCTCAAAAGGGATAATCATAGGGATTGGAGGAATAAAGAGGAATTAATAATTCCTTGGGGGAAGAGATGTCTAGAGGAATGTGAGATTTTTGAAAATCTCACATTCGCCTAGGAAAGGAGTATTTAAGGAAGGTGGTTGGATGGAAGAGACAAGGAGTTGACTTTGTGGTTAATCATGAGGATTAGCCACTAGCAACTCATTAGGAGAGGGATTAGAAGAATAATTAGGTGGGATTAGGGCAAATGGGATTTGTAGGAGGATTTGAATAGGAGAGAGAACGAGTGGAGGGAATTAAAAATTAGAAGAATAATGATAAGTGAGATTAGGGATGCTTCTATAAGAATTCATTAGGTTAATGATGAATTAGGAAAAGATGATTTGTAGGAATTGCCTGGATCAATTAATTAATTAAAAGGAGGAATTTGGAGAGAATTGATTTTAGGGTTTTTAGAAGAATAAAGGTAGATTGATTTTAGGGTTTTTAGAAGAAGAATAAAGGTAGATTAAATAAATCAATCAATAGACTATAGTGACAACATTAATTATATTTAATTAATATTGAGAAGGAATAGGAATTGGAAAAATTAATAAATTAATTATGCGAGGAATTTAAATAAATAAATTAAAATAATTAATTTAAGTGTCTACATTTTGCCCCTCTTTTACGCAGTGACAAATTTGGTGATGGGTAAAAGATAGAAGAAAAAAGATGCCCCAGCGTAAAATGCGAGTGGTGTATGCCCCCTTGAGAATTGTTTCAGATTTTTTTAGAAAATTGATGGAAAATTCTCGAAAAGAAGAAGAAAGAAGAAGGGGTGACAAATGAATGAGAAAGAAAGATATATGGGATTGAGAAAATAGAAGAGGAGATAGAGCGAGGGAGAACACTAAGGGAATGGGCCCACAAGGGGGTCCATATAAGCCACACAGGGCCCAATGAAGGGTCATTGTTACACATAAGCATTGGAGCAACCTAGAGACTTAGAAGAAGAGAAGAAGAGATGGATTGCATTCCCACACGTGAGCACCACGTCGAGAGGATCCAACGGTATGAGAGACTTGAGGGCTATGGACCACCGATATGTACAACTATCCTCCTCTATAATTTTGTAGATTTAGGCTAGAATTAGGGTAAAAAGTCTAGCGAGGTGGACACGCTGATCACCGTTTCAGCATGTGTGCCTCTAGGGTAGCGTGAGCGCTAGAGATTAGCACGAGCACTCGAGAGTCAAAGGGGAAAGAAGGGGGGTCTGGCGTGGGCACTTGCGCTTGGGGATAGTTAGGGTTAGGTTTAGGGTTGGGAATGGGTAGCTCGATGCGTGCGATCGTGCCAGGGAAAGTTAAGGTTAAGTCGGGAAGGAAAAAGGGGTATCACAACATGGGCGCTTGCGCTAGTTCGATCTAGGGTCCCATGTGGAGGTTTTTCAGTGCGTGCACCTATAGAATGGCACGAGCGCTGAGTAAATTAGTGCGTGCGCTAGGGGAGAAAGGGATGCGAAAATAGGTTTAAAATTTTGGCTTGGGGTAAGTCATAGGTGCATCAGGGGATATGATAGGGCTTAGGGATATGAAATGATGAATTGGATTTTTGGATGCAAGTGGATTTGGGACCATTGGCATCGAGGGAGCACTGGCCGATGACTATGAGACTATATCGATGGTTGCAGTCGGATGAGTTGGAGATCCTAGCTACTGTGGGGTTGCATTTTGTTGATAGGTGGCCGAGGATTCGATCCCACACTATGATGAAGACAACTTTAGTGGAGAGATGGGATAGTAGGTATAACACCTTCCATCTACCTACTGGTGAGGCGACAGTGACTCTACTAGATGTATGGAGGATCTTGAAGATCCCCATTTGCAGCATCATCCCAGAGTACCGATTAGATGCGACAGATTTTTACCTCCGAGAGGTTTGTGAGTATGAAGGATTGTCGATGCTGGATAGGAGTAGGATGCATTTGGGTAGGGCAATGGGTATCTAACACATTCCTCATCTAGTACTTGTGATTTGTGGATTTCTGAGTGGATGAATTATACCTGATCTTCGAGGACATGGGTTCCCTGTTGGATGGAGTAGGTGCGTTTATTACATGATTCATGATTGTGCGGAGTATGCTTGGGGAGCCATGATTTTGGCTCAGTTGCACCATGATATGCATCTTGTGGTGTATAGGGAGTATGCGAGCTTATCTGAAGGAGTTACACTTCTTCATATCTGGGCCTGGGAGCATATTGCGGTTACACAACCACTGGGTGTATATGATAGGTAGGCTTGACGACCATATATAGATAGGTACAGGGGCCTGCTACATTATACATAGATAGGCTCGATATGGTTTTGGCACCACATTTTTGATGAGCTTTTGCCGTTCACATAGCGGCCATTTTTGGACAGTGAGATATGGAGGGTGGACTGGCAGCTGCACTAGGTCGGAGTGGAGATGTGGCTATTTGGTAGATCTGTATATATTATGGAGTATTACGCCTCTTATAGAGTAGCGAGATAGTTTGGCCTAGTCCAAGACATAGTGGGAGACATATCGTTCTATCCTCAGACGACACGAGAGGAGAGGTTTTGGGGCCTGACAGTGAGTCCATTGGAGGGCAGGACCGGTTTCTAGATGGCACCATATTTTGTTTGGGATGAGCGGCTTGGGGTAGGAGAGGATCTAGGGACTACTAGAGGATACAAGAGTTGGTGGGAGGGATATTTTCCAGTGCTCCTCACCATCCCTAAAGTTTTGGAGGATGATGAGTTGCAATCAACAATGGATGAGGTAGTCGGCGGAGAGGATGATGCACCTGGTGAGAGGGTTGTGGTGGGATAGGGAGGGGTGCTGGCAGACAACAAAGGAGGGTTAGGGTGGTATGGAAGAGAGATCTTCAAGTAGAATAGGGACAAGAAGGAGAACCAATGGTAGGGGAGGTAGCCGAGGGAGGGGATGGTGGGGCAGGGGAGGCCATACCTATGGACATTCCAGAGGCACAAGTACAAGGTGCAGGGTCAAAGGCTAGGGGAGGAGTGTCATAGGTTGATTTTGACAAACTCCAACAACAAAGAGATGCCTCCTAGGAGAGAATACACTCGCTCAAGGATGAGCTACAAATAGAGAGAGCTGGGAGGAAGAGCCTAGAGTCAGAGGTGGAGTGGTTGTGGTGGGAGATATCAGACTTGACAAATAGCCTCCATACAATGAGGATGGAGGTAGATGCTTTGAGGAGGGACAAGGAGGAGTCTGAGTGGATGTTAGAGGACTCATGGTCAGGGACTGCTATTGGTGCCTTACAGGATGTTCTCCACCGACAAGATGATGAGCTCGAGGAGCTATGAAGCCAAGTATAGAGGGCAGAGGCAGATGCTACATGCATGTAGGGGGAGAGGGATGTGGCACGTCAGATGTTGGTCTCTGCAGGGTTTGGGTAGTTGTATTATGATATGATGCAATAGAGAGAGAGGGTGGAGAGGGCAAGTCAGGAGGCAGGCTACTATAGGGGGCTACACCTCAGAGTGGTACCTGCAGAGCAGTGAGCAACCTCGTATATTGAGAGTGGTGATCTCACTGACACACAACCAACATCCCTCATAGAGCCAACAGACAGGTGGATCAGTGGATTTTAGGCCACCTAGAGTAGGGGAAGTAGGAGGATCTGAGGGAGAAGGTGATGAGGAGGGGGCTGGGGAGACAGGTGGAGAGAGATAGCTCCATTTTGGCTTATGTGTTATATTTTGATCCTTCGGGGTGATCATTGTATTATGACAAACATATTCATTTTTTAGAGCTTATATATATGATTTTTGGCGACGGTGATACATGTATCTTATTATGATGGACTCTATTTATTATTTTATGATGTGATGCATTGATGACGATTATGGATGTATTGTGCTGACTTATTTGTGATGCAGGATGGATGCTTATATATTTATGCTTATGATGCATTACTGACATGTTTATAGATGCAGGATGGATGAAGGATGGATGCATGTGCATGTGTGTATGATATGTTGTGGATGCAAGAAGAGTGATTATTTAGGTGCACATGTTTTTGAGATGTTTTAATGCGCATATATGTTGTATATGAGGATGTTTAATGTATAATGGATATGATGATGTGAGAAAATGAATATGCAATGTAATAATAGATGTGGATGCAAATGATTAATGATAAATGATAAATTAGTCTAAATGAGTAATAAATGCAATCTAAAATGAGGAATGAATGATAAATGTAATGCCACCTACACGGATAATGTAAATGATTAACACTATGCAAAATAATGCGATTTAAATGAATGATGAAATGAATGAATAATGCAGCGTAAATGCAAGATGGACAATGAATGTAATCTAAGCGAATGATTGTGATATAAATGGATAATGCCATCTATTAATATGCATGGATAATGTAACCTAAAAATGACGTATGCGAGATGGGTGTAGGATGCAATGCAATCTAAATGCAATCTAAGTGGTTAATGCTTGTGAAAATGATAATCTAAGTGAATAGTTTAATGAAATGAATGGATAATGTAACCTAAATGAATAGATAATGGAATCTAGATGAATAATGAAATGAATGATGCTACCTAAGTAGATAATTAAATGAATGGATAATGCAATGAGTGATGCATTCTAAGTGCGGAATGTTTTTGTGAATATGCTGACAATAGTACAATGATCTTGGATAGAAATATAAGAATAGGGGAGGGGGGGGCAAATTGAAGACTCCACGGTGTTATTAGATGGATAGAATTAGGAATTTATGGAATGATGGGGAGAGTTGTTGGTGCAAGGGCACTTAGCCAATTTTTGGTGTGTTGATTCCAGGAGATTGGAATCATGTTGTTTTGGTTTGTAATAAGGTCAAGAGGTCTTTTAATAAGTGCTCAAAAGTTGTAAGGACCCTAAGAGTTACTGTTGGCCAATTTTGGGCATATGAGCTCTTAAGGGTGCCAGGTAGAGAACTTAGTAGAATAAGTTGTTATTACGTTAGAATAGGTTGGTTTGATATTGTTTAGAGGTTTTTAAGGTCATTTGAATCATTTGGAAGTGACCTAGGTTGGATTTGAGCAAAGTTGCTCACCTATGTAAAAAGTTGTCAAAGTTGCAAAAGTTGCTCATAACAACTTTGCAACATTTGCACTTTCAAACACCAACGACTAGTTGGTTGTCATTTTAAGTTAAAAGAATTTGTAACCAACCAAAGGATGATATAAGGCTTGGGAAGACCAATGAGAAGGGTTGGTTTTTGAAGAATTGAATCAAAGAGAGCAAGTTTAGCCTTTCCAAAACTGAGTTTCCAACAAGTATTGTGATTCTTGGTTGTTTTTGTACGGCCAGTATGGGCTTCCAAGCCCATACCAAGGCATGGAATAATAGTGTAGTGCCATATCTTTCATTTTTTGGTGGTTTGAAGTTTTTAAGTGTTGTAGGTTACAAGTTATTGGCATTTTGGTGCAGGCGGGTCCTAAAGGCCTAAAAACTAGGGTTTGAGGACTCTATGGCCCCTACCTAGCATTCCATGGTGGATTTATGTACTGAAACCTTATGGAATGTTAGGTGGCCTTGTTTATTATGATTTATTTTTGGTTTTAATGCAGGGGAGGGTAAACTTCAGATTTGCCACCATACCCTAGGTTTGGCATGTTGAGTTGGCAAGCATTGGGGGTTATGGACAACATGTCCTAGTTGGGTAAATATGATGAATGGGATTGAGTCAAGGTTGGATTGGACATTATAATGGATTTACAAACCTAAAAAAATCATCAAATTCCTTGAGCAATTGGACTGGTGAAGATATTCAAGCAAATTCCTATTTTGTAGGCTTAAAAGGAGGGAATTAGGCCTAGTAAGGCTTAGGATGGTTAGCGATCAAACCCATGTCCAATTTTGTGATATTGTATGAAGCTTCCAAAAGGGTATATAAAAAGATAAATATTTCATAGGGGTGTTCAGGACTTTTGACAGATAATTGCAAAATACCTCGCAGGTAGGGCTAATTGTACTAGGTCTCCTAGTAGGCCTAAAAGAGCAGTTCGACCCTAAATCTTGGAATAGGTAAACACAAAAGTCCTAAATGAAGGGATAGGGTTGGAAAAATATGGAAAATCCTCCCTAAGTGTTTTTTTTATGTGTGAGTAAAGATCCTATAGTAGAGGGGGTTGGCTCTTGGTTAAGGTGTGAGAAGGTGTTGGGAAAGGAAGGTCTCTAGTAAGGAGTGTTGGATACTCACAAAAAAAAAGGTGGACACCTTAGACTAAGGACCTTGGAAAGGTCAGTAAGTGTGGGACCTACAACCTTTGGAAGGTTGGAAAGTGTGGAACCATTGGATGGTTCAAGGGACATCCTAAAGAGAGATCAAGAGTAACCCATTAGGAGAGCCTAATCGCTCTACATCAGTTGTGCACAAAAGATGTGGAGAGCCAACCTAGTTTAATATTTCCCTAGGTATCTCGCACCACTAATTATAGGAACTAGGATGCCATGAGAAACCCAAGGCATGGACTGACTCATAGTCAAACGAGAATTCCTTACACATAGCTATGCAAGTGTTGAGGAACACTGATACAAAGTTGTGGGTACATTCAAGGAAACCCTCAAACACACTGATACCTCTTGTACATGAGAAAGTAAGTGTTGATAAACACTTGTACTAGGTCATTGGTTCATACAAGAGAGGTCCAAAACATGCCATGCAATGAAAATATGCCCCAGTATGCACCTATTGTAAACATGCCTGGATATGGAAGATCCAGGTAGTCGTAGATAGATGCATTTGTAGGACAAAAGATGCAAGTAAAAATGAGAATCCAAGAAATCAAATAAGTCACCCATACATGACAACCTGATGTCTCTTGCCAAGAGTAGGATTAGGATGGAGGATTAAGCTACCAGGTGAAGGAAGGATTCATCCCTAGGGAAAAGGATAGGGTGAGTGGATTTGGACTAGGCAAATGACCAGATGACCCTGAAGAGTAACTTGTAGAGTCAAGAATGACCTTAAGACTTGATGAAGCTCAGGAAATGGGAGACAAAAGCTCGGTTTAATGGGACAATCTTTATTCATGATTTAGGCGATGACTCATCATCACACATGTGATTATTTTGGTGGGAGTGGAGGAACATCATAGTGGGCGAATTGGATAGTGAGGATGATGGATATGAGGTGATGGAGCGCTGACCTGATAGACGATGGATCTAGATTATTTACCTCAGTGCTACATGCAGATTTTCACCAAGGTACTTGCCCATAGCGCCACAAAGTGGTTTTCACTAATGGACGAATTGATTTTGCTTTACTTCTTTTTTTTTTTTTTGTCACAAGGCACCTGTTTAATAGGTTTTCACCAACATGATGATCTTTTTTCAGGCTCTTTTTCTCATTTTTTTTGTATTTTTTAATTTTTTTGACTTTTTGATGATTGATGACCTTTTGAGGACTAGGCATAGAATCTATTTATGTGTATGATGTTAATTGGATCATCCAAAGGATCTCCTTCAGGAGTAGCCAACTGATATGCCCCTGATCCATACTTTGTTGTGATCACATATGGTTCAAGCCAATTAGGCTCAAACTTGCCTTTCTTCTCTCTTTCTTGAAGGTTTCTCTGATTTTCCATGAGGACAAGATCACCAATTTCAAATTCTCGGGTTCTGACCCTGTTGTGGTAACTCAAGCATAGGTGATTCTTATATACCTGGAGATGGTTTAAGGCCTTGAGGCACCTTTAATCCAGCAGTTCTAGCTCTTGTAGTCTGGAAACTCTGTATTCCTCATCTGGGAGGATATCTTGCAGTGACACCCTTAGAGAGGGGATCTCAATCTCAAGAGGGAGGATGACCTCAGAGCCAAAGATAAGGGAATATGGGGTGGCGCCTGTGGGTGTGCCGATGGAGGTGCGATAAGCCCACATAGTAGGGTGAAGTTGGAGGTGCTAATCATGACCATCTTCATTGACTGTCTTTTTGAGGATTTTGATTAGGGTTTTGTTAGAAGCCTCGGCTTGACCATTACCTTAAGGGTAATATGGAGTGGAGAAGTGGTGTTGGATATCAAATTTCTGACAGAGCTCTTTAACATTCTGATTTTTGAATGGTCTGTTGTTATCTGTAATGATAACTTTGGGGATTTCATATCGATAGATCAAGTAGTTCAGAATGAATTTGGAGATTTTCTTACCAGTGGTGAAGGTAAGAGGAATGGCCTCCACCCACTTGGTGAAATATTTGGTGGCGGTGATAATGAATTTATGATTATTTGAGGATGTAGGGTGGATTTTCCCAATGAGATCAAGCCCCCACTATGAGAAGGGCTAGGGTGTAATGAATGACTACAATCCTTGTGATGGTGCATGGATCTTATCGCCATGTTTCTGGAAAGGGATACATTTCTTCACATAATTATATGCATCTACTTCTATTGTAGGCCAGTAGTATCCTATTCTCAAGATCTTTTTAGCCAAAGTGAGCCCACTTGAGTGTGCCCCAAAAATGCCTTCGTGCACCTCATGTAGTGCCCATTCAGCCTCTTGTTTGTTTAAACACCTTAGGAGAGAACCATCGAAATACCTTTTGAACAAGGTGTCTCCAAGGATAGTGTAAGGAGCACATTGACAAATGAAGGTTTGTTGTTGGGTTTTGGTAAGGTGTGGGGGAATGGTGTTATCTCTTCAGTAAGTGAAGGTCTCTTGATACCAGGGGGATTCAAGACCAATGAGTACGCACACCATTTCAGATTCTGGTAAATCGTATGTCAGTATGAATAATTGCTTGACCAGGAACTCACACTTCTGACTATGTGTCGACATCAGAAGGAGGGAGCCAATGGTGGCCATTGCATCTGCAACTCTATTGTTTGTTCGTAGAATTTGATCAAACTTGATTGTTGTGAAATGCTACTAAAGATCTTCAACCATATTATGATAGGGAAGAAGATTGTCATCTTTTGTTTGATATTCATCATTGACTTGTTTTATGACAAGCTGGGAATCACCATAGACATGTAATTCCAATATCTTCCATTGGATAGCCAAGCGTAGTTCAGTAATCAGTGCCTCATATTCTGCGATGTTGTTGGTACATGCAAAGGCTATCTTGTATGATTTTGGGATGCAATCTCCTTGAGGTGTGATCAACAGTATTCCTACCCCCGATCCATTTTGGGTGCAAGAACCATCAAAGTACAATTGCCATGTGGAGGATGTGGTGACAGTCATTATGAATTCGTCTAACAATTCTATAAGGATTGAATGGTCACCTAGAAGTGGAGTGTCAGCCAATTGGTCTGCGATTATTTGTCCTTTGATTTCTTTATTGTCCACATATTCAATGTCAATCTTTCTTAACAACATGACCCATTTAGAAATTATGCCAGTGAGGGCAACTTTTGACAAGAGATATTTGAGCGGGTCAATCTTAGCAATTAGTTTTGTTTTGTTGTTGAGCATGTAGTGCCGGAGTTTTTGTATACTAAAGAGGAGTGCTAAGCATGCCCTCTCAATGGGGGTATAATTGAGCTCATACCCTATGAGTGTTCGACTGATGTAGTATATAGCATGCTCCTTTCCCTGATCATCTGTCTATGCCAATAATGCTCCCAATGCCACTATAGTAGCATATATGTATAAAAGAAGAGGCTTTCTAAGAGTAGGAGGCATAAGAATTGGAGGTGATGCCAGATATTCTTTAAGTTTTTCAAAAGCCTTTTGACACAAGCAATCCCATTTGAATTTTGTGTCTTTGTGCAACAGGTGTGCAAATGGGTGGCATTTATCTGCAAGCTATGAGACGAAGCGCCTGATAGACTAGAGTTTCCCTTGGAGGCTATGCAATTGTCTAAGGGTCTTTGGGGGAGGCATTTCCATGATAGCTTTCACCTTTGCAGGCTCAACCTCGATGACTCTACGGGAAACAATGAAACCCAGCAGTTTTCCCGATGTGACACCAAAGACACACTTCTTAGGATTGAGGTGCAGTTTATATTTTTCTAATATTTCAAAGATCTACCTTAAGACAAGGATGTGCTCATGTCTTTTCTTTGATTTGCCTAGAAGATCGTCCACATAGTCCTCCATGATTTTGTGCAAGAGGTCATGAAAAATTGTTGTCATTGCACGCTGATATGTAGCTCCAACATTTTTTAGACCAAAAGGCATAACCTAGTAACAAAAATTCCCCCACGGTGTTGTGAATGCAATTTTGTGTTGATCTTCTTCTACGATCCTGATCTGATTGTATCAGAAAATTCGTCCATAAGTGATAGCATCTCATGTCTTGCTGTGAGATCTACAGTCATGTGGGGAGCGGGAAATTATCCTTAGGGAAAGCCTTGTTTAGATCTCAGAAATTAGTATAGATGTAAATGTCCCCAACAGGTTTGCCGACATGTATAATGTTGGATACCCATTCGGGATAGTCTATTGGTTTGATGAATTTTGCATCTAACATCTTTTGAAGTTATGCTTTGACCAGGAGTGCAATATGTGGATGCATCTTCTGTAACTTCTTCTTTACGGGTTTCGCATCTGGATGAACAACGATATTATGAACCACCAAGTAAGGATCTAGGCCTGGCATGCCAACATATGACTAGGTGAAATTGACTTTATTTCTATGAGGAAACTGATGAAGTCTTGTCTCTCTTGATCTGTTAGGGACTTGGCAATGAGAACGTTCTTTGGAGTGTCTTTGGTGCCCATATTGATACTGTCTATTTTCTCTATTAGCAAGTTTGATGTGTCCTGTGGAAGAGGACCAATGGTAGGGAGGTCAAGTCCCTCATCTTCAAGTTCCTGATCCAGGTTTTCACTTTCGGATACGTCCTTTGTTTTTACTTTTTCTTCATCCAAAGGTGCCTCACAGAGGTTTTCACCCAAAGAATCATGATTTTTCTTCTTATTATATTTTTTGCGATTAAGGGCATTGACCTGACTACCAAAGTATCCTTCTTCATGTAGTTGAATCCTGTGCACTCGATTGCAGTCTTCCAAATTACGTATAGTCTGGAGAGTTATGAGAGTATTGTCATTGGCGAAGACGTCTAAAGTAGGTTTGTCTCATTGGCCCCGATCTATAAGTTCGAGATGGACAAGATGTAGCTCATGCGGAATGGGAGGGGTTATGGGAGTGATGGTGTTGATGTGGGTTTCAAAGAAGATGCCATCTTCATATTCAAAAGGCATTTCATGGAACTCCTCTTCATCAGAGTCTTCGACATCCAAAGGACATGAAGGGGCACCAGTGATAGTGATCTTAGGCACTGGAGTATACCCCAAGCCCCTGTTATACTTAAATGAGATAGGATTTATTGGTTCTTTTATTCTTTTCTCCTCTGGTCCCAAGCCGTGTCCTTTGTATCCCATCTTTTCTACTATAGCTGATGCTTTTGGATACACTTTCTTAGGTATTTTTGCTGGGTCTTCATCTTCTTCCCGTTACAACCATGAAGACACATTTGTCTCAAGGATCTCCTTATCAAGTGGACCCCATTGTTGAAAGGTGGTATATTTGCATTGTATAACATGTTTTTGATATTTTTTTATTTCTTTTGGTTTTCTGAATGACTTGGGAGACACAGGGAGATTGCCTATTAATAAGACATCCTCGAGTTTGTATTCTCTACAACCATTATCTAGGATCTTGATTTAGGGCTCTGCTTGGGATGAGGTGGAGGCAACATTTGATGTGTCAAATGGAGGAGTTGGAGAGGGTCTATTTAATGGGTAATGATATGGATGCTTCCCCTCTAAGAGCTTGCAATATTGAAAGGGTTGTGGATCACCTTTGATAGTGATCTCTCTTCCATTGAAGGGGAATTTGATGCATTGATGATAAGTGGAAGGGATGGTTGAAGGGAATGAATGCACAGTCGTCCAAGGAGGATATTATAAGGAAGATCAAGATCCAAGACTTGGCAAGGGGTCTCAATTGTAATAGGGCCCACTTGAAGAGGAAAGGTGATCATGCCTTTAGAAACTCTTTCTACATCATCATATGCTTTTATTGTGATTCTTCCTGATGTATCTACCAGGTCCTTAGGAAGCTCCAATTGTTTTGTTAACTTGTATGTACACAGATTGAGTCCGGGTCCACCATCTATCAAGATACGTTTAACCTTTTGCTTCTGGATAAGGGATTTGATGTGTAAAGGTTTATTATGCTCTTCATCTGCAAGAGCATCATTGGAAGTGAACACAAGGTGTTGCTGGGCGGCAAGGTTTCCAATGAGAGCTTGAAATTGGGCAGCATTGATATTATTGGGAATGCGAGACTCAAGGAGGGCTTGTTCCAAAATTTCCTTGTGGACAGGGGAAGTCTTGAGAATTTATAGGATAGAGATCTATGTGGGGGTCTTCCCAAGATGGTCAAGTAGGTCATATTGGTAGGTAAAGGACATGGGGGGAGAGTTTGATGGGGGAGGGGCTCCTTGGATAGTGACTCTGCCTCGGTGAGTGGTTATGTTGTAGTCATTCTGAGATTGGGAAGCAGAAGGTGTAGCGCCTTGAATGACTATCTTAGCAGGGTTAGGTCTGCTTTGGGAAGGGGGGGGTGGTTAGCTCCTTGGATAGTTATGACATTGGCATGGTTGTCTGCAAGCTCAATGCGACCCACTAAAAAGTCAAATCCTGTTATATGATTGGTGTAATCATAGTTCACAAAGTTAGATGATGAGCCTTTACCTTTATCATGTTTTGGGAAGGGTTCTTGGTACATTTTGAGTTTGTCATTGTTGTTACTAGGTTTTGAAGTTGCTACCTCAATATCACCTCTATCAACGAGATCTTGTATGTAGATTTTAATCTTCATACACTTTCGTGTATCATGCCTGTAGACAGGAATTTGGAAATCATCAAAGCAATATAAACATTAGCTAACCACAAAGCCAAATTGCAATGACAAATCCTAATTACATTCAATAGAGATACTGAAAATAAGACATTTAAACCAAATGCAAACCATTATAAACGTGAATGTCTCCTCCAGAATTCTCCATTGTCCTTCTTTCTCCTTCAAATTGCTTTGTTTGTCGATCTCACCTACAAGTGCATAAGCATGAGATGAAAACAAGTTGACAAGACAACATAAGGATACTAGAAGCGTGATTGATTCGGATCTCTGATTGAAGAAATTCATCCAATTTATAGATAAATTGGAGAAAAGACAAGATTAGCATGAAGAGATTTGAAAGGAAATCCAAATCAAGAATAGCAAAATTATGACAAGTGTATGACAAATTGCTATGCAAGGTGTTATGACAATTTATGACAAAGTTATGACAAGAATTTGAAATAGAAATAGAAATTTAGGAATTTAGGAGAAATTAGAAAATTAGGTGAATTAATTAATACTTTTTCATTCATTAATTAATTCACAAAAAGAGAAGGAATTAATTAGCCAATTAAATAAAAATTTAATTGTGACAAGAAGACTTAGGATAAATAAATAAATTATTTAACCTAGAGGGAAAATAACAAACAAGGTTAAATGAATAAATCATAAAACCCTAGAAGATGAATTAGAAATGCAAGGATGACAATTAGGTCAAGACAAAAGATAATTGATGTCAATTCAATCATGATTTTAATTGATAGAGGATCAATGCTGATAAACGATTGAGATTGGTTGACAAATTGACCAAGATTGATAAAGAGACCAAATTGAAAGGCGCCAATTGACGAGGAACAATAATTGATCCAAATCGACATGATTGAAAAGAACAACGATCAATGACAAATCGATCGCAAAATGACAAAATTGACAAAAGCAATGATCGATGACAAATCGATCGCAAAATTGACAAGAGGACAAGGATCGATGACAAATCGATCACAAAATGACAAGATCGACAAGAGCAACGATTGATGACAAATCGATCGCAAAATTGACAAGAGGACAAGGATCGATGACGAATCGATCGCAAGGTGACAAGATAGACAAGAGGACAAAACCCTAATTCTATCATCGATTAGGATTAACGATGTCCAAAATATGACAAGTGAGCACGCACATTGATGCGACAGGATAAAATCAACCAAAATCATGATTGAAGATTGTTATTGACAAGACCAAATTCGAAAGTGAGACAAATGAAGAATGCAGAAGAAGGACTCGATGCTCGCAAATGATAAAGACCAAGTGCACAACGTAGAAGAAATGTTAATGCGATGCAAAAAAAACCCTAAAATAAGGCAATGCGCAAATGTTAAAGTATGACTCTGCAAGCATTGACCATTTTTAGACGTCTACAATGCCCATTAATATGATGATACTCACAATATCAATTCTCATTATACCACCTAGGTTTGGGTTGATTAAGGTTGAACGAGCGACTTATCGGGAAGACCACGACACCTGCTTGGACAAGCTTTTGACACACCACTTCAATGGGATCGGAAAGAGGAGTAAAGTCTCTTGGAGTCTTGTTATTGGATCTGGGTGGTCGCCCCTAGACTGAGACATTGTTAGGAGGTTTTTGAGATTGATTTTGATTATTTTGATTGTTGAATTGGCGATTGGTGGTGGTGGTCTTTGGAGGAGCGGCCATGGTCTGGACCCATTTTGCATTAGTCACACCATCATTGACAACGTTCTTGTTTTTGGAAAAAAATTTTGGTTTATCATTATGGTAAGAGGAAGAATTTTGACTTGATTTTTGGTAATGCTTTAAGGTTGCTTCCTCTAACAAGACTCGTTCAAGAGTTAGGCCCTTGTTAGTCAATTTTTGGAAAGATTTGATACATTGAGATGTCAAAGGTCTTGATAGTTCGGGCACTAGATTCTTTTGAAATAATTCAATTTGGTATTGTTCTAGCATGTCCCACTAGAATTTATTGATAAGATGTCGCCATCTTTGCAAGAAGTTAGCGAAAGTCTCTCCAGGCCTTTGTTTTGTGTTACAAAGGTCCATCATGGAAACATCATTGGAAATGTTGTAGGCATAGTGAGCCACAAAATTTTTTGCTAAGTCTAAGAAGGAGGTGATAGAACCTCGAGTTAAGGACAAGAACCATGCAAGAGAATCTCCCATGATACTCTTAGGGAAGAGCCTTCAGAGGTACAAGTCAATATAGGAGACTTCTTGACATAAGATGTGAAACTCATGAACATGGTCTCGGGGGTCCGCTTTTCTCTCATACTTCATGAACTTAGGCATCTCAAACTCTAGTGGGTACGATGCAACTGATATAGACGGGTGATAAGGAAGAGGACAAAATTCCTCAAACACGTAAGGTTTCCTCTTGTTAGTCCCTTCCTTCATGTCTTTGATAATGTTTTTCATGTCTTGGATTTTTTTAATAAGGTCTTGTTGTGGATTTTGGACATGATGAATTGTGTTTGCCCCTAGAATTGGATGTGTCATGGAAGGTGGACCACCACCACTAATGTATTGATATGATGAGGAAGTGGGGATGTGAGATGTGATGACCCATGTCATGGGGACTTGAGTGATAGTTGGTTGTGACCTGTAGATTGTTGTGATAGGAGGAAGTAAAGCTCAAATGAAGTTAGTGACATTGTTGAGAGGAATGGAGGATTGTGGAATAGAAACGTATGGTCAGGTAGAAGAAGATGGCATAGAAGCATGTTGGAGAATATATGAGATCAGATTTGATATTGGCATAGATGCTAAGAAGGAAGAAGGTGGAATGGAGACCACGAGGATAGATTTCACGGGCACTATTGATTGGGTTTGAATGATGGGCGGGGGTGAAATTGATTGAGGTTGAAGAATGGGTGTGACGATATGAGTAGGAGAAAGGTCTCCTTGTGGTTGTTGATCAAGAATGGATCTATCAAAATTAGATGGAAGGCGAGCTCCATTTTCAAGTAGAGTCTTTAGAAGAGAACTAGGATTATGTCAAATAAATTTCTCCAACATTTCTTGATTATAAGAGTCTTCTAAAAATGTTCGCACTTTCAGAGAGAATTCATCTTGATCAACCATATTAGGGTCCTCTTGTGGTTGATTTTGGATGCTGGGTTGCACACTTTGTGTAAGATCTTGTGTAGTGTCTTGATATAAGACACTAATGTCTGGCATGCCATATTGTTGTTCGACCATCTTTTTCTTTTGAGATCGAGTTGTGACCATACAAGAATAACTTGAGAAAGATTGATTAGAGGAAAAAAGATTTGATGAAAGGACTTAGTAGAGATCTTGGATTTTGGATTTAAAGAAATTGGATTTGATTGATTGGTAAAGTCCTTGGATTAGGACATGATTTTGATTAAGATTTCACCTTAGTCCTTGGATGAGGATTTTAGGTGGGAGATGTTGATGAAACCACAAGAAAGGTAATGACCAAGTTGGGTAAAATTTAGACCTTAGGATAATGATTAAAGTCTTTCTTCTACTAAGGATTGACTAATGATCCTAAGAAAAGTAAAGACATGAGATAAGAGTCTTGATCAACTCAAAGGATGGGACAAAGGTACTTGGAGAGGATTCTTTTTCAAGAACAAAGCCAAATGATTGATTGATAAGAGATAAGGTCTAAATAAAACTTCACAAGGCATAAAACCTTAACGTGAGGTTAATTGGATTAAAGGATGATTTGATTCAGGATGGTGGATTTGAGGATTGATTTGCGATCAATTGATGTGCTAAGTCCTTAGAAAAGATTGAGGATAATTGATCAAAGAGAGGTGATAGTGATGATTAGAAGAAATTTGATGACTAGGATATTCTTGGCATGAACATGACTCAATAGATGATTGGTTTAGATGGCAAGTTGTATGAAGGGATGCAACCACTCTGATTCTGATGATAGTTGGTGTTAAAAGACAAACCTAAACCTTTATGGAAGACACAAACTCTTAATTCATCACTAGCATCAAACTCATTGCTATGACCATGGATGTAATTGTGGTAATGGTGCAAAAAGGTTCTATGTTTAAGCAACAGTTTGTGATTGGTGTACCAAAACTTCCGACGTCTAATGAGTTATGCTTGTGTGAGCTTATTCTTCTTGATTGGTCAGTGGATTGACTTCTTGGGATGCTTATATGACTTGGTCTTATAAAACATGAGATGGATGGAGTTTCGACGTAGTTTGAGACTTGTTTGGAAGACTTGAGTTTGTTATGACTTGGATTTTGACTAATGTTGGTTCAAAATTTTTGTGCGACTAGGACATGACCTTGAATATGATGCAGACTAGACTTAAATTTTATGATAATGACTAGGATGTTGACTAATTCTACTCTTGGTAAGAAGACAAAGAAAACACATTGGACATTAATTCAAATAAGCACATCAAGCATATCAAGCTACCCCAAGGAATTAGCTGAGGAGGAAAACCTTTGCTTGCTGACTTAGGTACACACCCAATAGCTAATCAGAATATGGCTACTGGGTCTCACGCAATGGATTCCCAACACCGTATTAGCCAACTCCAAATGCTAATGGGGGCACGATATGGAAAGTCTCTTGGGGGAGTTACTATCTCCCTTGCACAAAGATTATCCACCTTTTGGAGGTGAATCAGGTGGCCTCTAATCCTAGAGTTCTTAATAAGGATTTCCATTCGAAGACTACTCCTTGTAGTCACATAGACCTACAAAGTACCAAGCAAGATGTAGTGATGCAAGCATTATTGAGACCTAAACACCCTACAAAATGACCAATATGAGAGTGAACTCTCAAATAGCTCTGTCCACTAAAAATTTCATCTCAAGAGACCTATTTATTATAGTGAGTTGGAATGTCCAGGTCCAACCATACTCACTTGGGTCATTCCCCTCTCACCAATGCCTAAGAAAATTGAGAGGGCAGACCCGCTAAAGGAAAGCACTCAACAAACTAGAAAAGTGTCAAAGGTCGGGATTTCTAATTTTCTAGATAAACAAGAGCATACTCTCCTACTTTCACACTTTTCCCAAACAAAATCAAGCACTTTAGTTCTTTTACCCTCCTACTTAAATCTAGGTGCCTAAGATAAAAAATAAAGACACGAGATTTGTTTGTATCTCCTTGGCAACCTACAAAACAAAATGATTAGTAGTTTAATCAATGCATTCTTTGGCAAGCAAGCTATAAAACAACTGTTAGTAGTCTAGGGTGATGTCTTGGACTGATTGAAAAACTTGCAAAAACTTCAAAATTTTGATTAGTAGATAAAGGTTTGCAGAAACAATGTTCGTGCCATTCTGCAAACATCGGCGCTGAAGCGCATGCACATGCGTTGTACGCACAAAGGGGTAGGAAATTAAAAACAATAGGAACTATACGAAAAAATAAAAATAATAAAATATATTTGTGTTTGCACTAATGTAAAGTCGAAGGCGCTAAAACGCGAGCGTATGTGCTGAAATAGGTTAGCAAAAAAAAACAACAAACAAAAACCCAAAAATTTGAAATTTTGAAAATGAGTGCCAAACCACTAAAGCGGTCATGCTATTCACTGGGCGCTCGCGTTGAACCAAAAATTTAGAATAAAAAAGATTGTAAAATTACACTAACTAATTTTTTTTTTCTTTTTCTTGGATTTTTTCTTTTTTAGTGTTTTTTGCTACTAATTAAGTAATAAAACAAAAAATACACCAAAAACATTAAACTGAAAGCAAGTATGAAAATGGTGTTGTCGGACGCGTTGTTTTAGTGGTGGTCGTGCTGTTCTGGGATCCTGCAGAAAAGACAGGTTAAAATTTATAAATTTTGAACGCTCTCGCTAAAGCACGTGCGTATGCGCTAAAACTCTTGTTGCTTGCACCGAACCTGTAGCGCTCATGCTGATTTGCAACCACTTGCACTGTTCTGATACCTGCGATCAAAGAGCTCACAAAAACTCCAAAAAAGGTTAAATTTTAGGGATATGGGTCCCACCGGGCATGCCAGAATGAAGAGGGGAAAAATAAGCAAGGTAGGATTAAATATTTAGTATTCAAATAAAGCATTCAAACACATAAAACACACATAAAACATAAAAAAACACAAAATGACTATTTATACCTTGCAAATATATACCTTCTCCTTCAGATTGAACCTTTGATGAAGCCAAAGATGTGCTCCTCCTTGACTTGATTGGATTGGCTCCCTTGTTGAATGTGGATGGCTCTCCAAGATTGTGCACAAGATAATATGATGGAATGGATGAGAGATTTGGCTAAGTGATGGATAAATGAAAATTTGAGTCGAGTTTGGGTGCTATGGATGATTTCTTAGACTCAATTGGATAGCACAAAATTAGATAACTTGGAGATGTCAAATAAGGGAGTGGATTCCCCAATTTATAGGAGAAGAGGAGAAGAAATGGAGGGCTAGGATTGATCCAAGATGAAGGGTTAGGATTGCATGTGAGCCCCCACATAGCCCAAGAGGAGATGCCAAGAAAAGTGTGGTGGTGCAGGAGCACCCTTCCAAACTCTTTCTCTTTCTTTGTTTTATTGGTGTTATGCTTCTTTAGAAGCCATTGTACATGAATAAGAGCCATGAGCTCATGTGTGCTAGACTAGGTCCTAGGGTCCTTAGTGTTTTTGTTTTGATTTCTTGTGCAGGAGAGGTTGAGTGTGCTTGGAATATGTGTTAGGCCTTATTGGAATGTTGATGTCCTTAGGATAGCCCAAAATAGGCTTAGGAGTCATGAAAAGCAACAATGGCAAAGTTGCTCAAAAGATGCAAAAGTTGCACGACAACTTTTAAAAGTTGTCAAGCAACTTTTCCACCCAAAGTGGTCATAGACCCTTGTTGTACATGGAGAGCCCTAATTTTGGCACACTAACCAAGGTATGGGTGGTATATGATGTTGCAAACCCTAGTTGGATGGGTTGGATGTCAGACATTGTATGACCTAGCAAAAAGACCAGACTGAGACTGTAAAACTGTTACCAGTCACTTTGAATGAAGTAACCAAGCAGGTTAATGGATTGAGATATGTCCAAAACTATGTGGAATGTCTTTCATGGTGTAAATAATTTCATTTCAAGAAATTAGTTTAGGTGTTTATTTGTAGATTGAGTGTGTTTGTAAATAGTTTGTAAATTGTCTTCTTACTGTCCAGTTTTGGACAGGATTGTGTAAATGGCTGCGTAACTCCATTCCCCATTGTGGAACCACCATGAAACCATGGGGAATGAGAGTGTAAAACTTGTACCATACTCCAAAACAATCAGGGCCCTTGAAAATGCAGGGAGGCCATCAAGAGACCCAATCCTAGGCCAGACTGAACAGTGCCCGGCTAGAAGAGGTTAAGTTGCAGAGGTCTTGGAGAGCAAGGTTGGATAAAGGAAAGTACACCCTTTGGAGGAGGTGTAGAGGAGTGTTTGAAGCATCAATGGTGTGAAGGAGGAGCCTCCACCAATCCAGACAAGGTGGCTAAGACACAAAACACTCACTGTGACCCAGGCAGACCACAAAACCCTCACAAAACCCTTAAAAACCCCAAAATTCACCCAAGGCACTGTACGACCACTTGGAGGCCCAAAACCTAGAAAATCCTTGAGCCCTTGCTAATTGAATGGTAGTATATTTTGGGATTTTGGGTTGTGTATCCATCATTTGTGAGAGAAATCCCTAAAGGACAAGGTAGGAGGCCTAATTGGTCCTAATCCTTGTAGCCCTATTTTGTAAGCAAAAACACAAAACAGTGAAATCAGTAGAAAGGATGAAGGTAGAAACTTCTTGGGGGCACATGGAGGGATGTAAAACATGGTTTAAGACCTAATCCAACCTTGCTAAGACCCTGGAAGGTGTAGAACAAGCATAGCCCTTATTAGCCATAGTAAGGAGTTTTGAGTCTCATGAGTAGGTGAGACCTTAGGAGCAGCAAAGCAACTCATTGGTGGGTGGATTGGGAAAGGTCAGGGGATTCCTCAAGAAAAGGAAGTCCTAGAGACTCTAGGGTGTGAGGAGAACACCAGGTGATCCAAGGAAAGGATCCAAGAGCATAGACTAGGCTAGTCTATCCCGAACACCAACCCATTAGATTGGTATCAGAGCAAGTAAAAGACTTGTTGGACTATGTATGTCTCTATATACTGGTGAATCAGTAGGGGAGAGTAGAATGGTTACTAATGCAGAGCTGGCTAGAGAGGTGGAAGAACAGAAGGAGAAGAATAGACTCCTTGAAGAAGCTATGAGCGAGATAAGGGATAAACTGCAAGAAGTGGTGGATTAGAGGACACAAGGACCTTGGGATGAAGACATCAAGGGTAAAGGCAAGAAGACTATAGGCATAGATGACATTATCCCTGAACCAGATCCCTTGTTCAATGGAGAACCTTTTGTGAAGGCTATTAAGGCCTTGAACACCAAAGTCGTTGAACGATTGCCACATTTCAGTGGAAGAATGGACATAGACATTGTTATGGAATGGATTGAGGGCATGGAAAACCACTTTGAGTGTGAGGGAGTGACAGAGGCTCAAAAGGTTAAAGTTGCCAAATCAAGATTAAGGGGAGCAGCTTTGACATGGTGGAAGTACCTGCAAGAAGAAAGAGTTAGTATGGGAAAGCTACCTATTGCAAATTGGAAAGCTATGGCGAGTAAGATTAAAGAGAACTACTTACCAGAGGATTATGAAGTCCAACTTCACAAAAAGAGACAAGGATTGAAGTAGAAGGATCTTGGTGTAACCTCCTACATAGAGGAGTTTCAAAAGCTATGTCTTAGATCAAAGGTCCAAGGAGATGAATCTATTAATGTGGCTAGGTATCTAAGCAGCCTAAAGTGGAACATTCAAGAGGAGATAAGCCTATGGACTCCTACTACTGTTCAAAAATGTCATCAGCTTGCTACCAAGGTAGAAGAGAGGGAAAAAAGGAAAGGAGACTCCAATAACAGGGGTAGAGGCAGAGGTAGAGATCAAGTGAATCACCGAGGTGGTTACCAAAGCAAGGCAAATGAGCCATGGAACCAAGGAGAAACCAAGTTGACTGAGCATGGCAGTGAAGCCAATCTCAGAGGAGGAAATTCTAGAGGAAGAGGTGCACAAGGTGGTCCAAATAGGGGTAGAGGTACCGGCAGAGGTAACTCCTATTTTGCAGCAATGAAGTGTTACAATTGTGGACAATTGGGACACCTGACATATAGATGCCCTGACAAGCCTACATCATCAAACAGTGGAAAGAGGGTTGCATATGCACATGAAGACTCTTCAAGCAACAAGACACCTGAGGTGGACCATATTGAATTAGAGATTGGAGAAAACCTGCTGTTTAATAGGGTCTTGATAAGACAGCCAGAGAAGAATGAACCTAAGCATAGGATAGCATTGTTTAGGGTGAGGTGCAAGATTCTTGGTAAAGTTTAAGGTGATAGTTGATTCAGGCTCAACTGACAATATCATATCAGAACAGGCAGTCAAGAGGTTGAAACTCACAAGGATACCCCATAATAACCCATACAAGATGACATGGTTGAATCATGAGCAGAGTGTGCTAGTCAATGAGCAGACTTGGGTAGAGTTTTCTATTGTAGGATACAAGGATAAGATCCTTTGTGATGTGTTACCTATGGATGCATGTCACCTATTGCTAGGAAGACCTTGAAAATTTGATAGGAAGGTGATCTATGATGGAGAGGAGAACTCCATTTCCTTTAAGAAGGACAACAAGACCTTCAAGATTCAGTCTTTGACAGAGAATGAAGAGGGAACTTCAAGAACACCTAGTGTTTTATTGGCTACCAGTAAAGAGTTTTCAAACTTGCTACATGAGGAGGAGATAGTGAAGTGTGCCATCTTTGTGAATCCAAAGGAGGAAGAAGATAAGTTGCAGGCAGAGATACCCAAGGAGGTGAAGCAAATGTTACTAGAGTATAAAGACATAGTGAGTGATGGAGCACCTGCAACACTCCCACCAAGAAGGTCTATAAGTAATCAAATAGAATTTGTTCTCGATGCATCCTTACCTAACAAGGCTGCATATAAGCTTACACCTGATCAGAATAAGGAGGTAGCAAGGCAAGTGCAGGAGTTATTAAAACAAGGACTGATTAAGAAGAGCATCAGCTCATGTGCAGTCCTGGTAGTGCTAGCATCAAAAAAAGGAGGTAAGTGGAGACTTTGCACTGACTCAAGAGAAATCAATAGGATTACCATAAGGTATAGGTTTCCTATTCCTAGAATAGAGGATCTAATGGACTGTATAGGAGGGGCTATGTATTTCACCAAGCTAGACCTGAAAAGTGGTTATCACCAGATAAGAATTAAGGAGGGTGATGAGTGGAAGACTGCTTTTAAAACCATAGAAGGGTCGTATGAATGGCGTGTGATGCCATTTGGACTCACCAATGCTCCGAGCACCTTCATGAGGTTGATGAATGAAGTGTTGAAGGATTTCATAGGCAGATTTGTGGTGGTGTACCTAGATGACATTCTCATCTATAGCAGAACCAAAGAGGAGCACCTTGAGCATTTGAGGTTAGTCCTAGAGAGGTTGCATGAGGAGAAGCTATCCATCAACCTAGAGAAGTGTGACTTCATGAAGCAAGAGCTGGTCTAAAGGAACCTTGAAGATGGATCCAAGCAAAGTGGAGGCAATCTTAAACTGGCCTGCACCTAAAACAGGGACTGAGGTTAGAAGTTTCCATGGATTAGCTCAATTCTATAGGAAGTTTGTGAGGAAATTTAGTGGCATATGTGCACTAGTCTTTGACACCATCAAAGGAGGCCTTAAAACTAAGTTTAAATGGACTGAGTAGGCTGACAAAGCATTTCAATTGTTGAAATAGGAAGTAGCCACAAAACCTATCCTTCTCCTACCTACGTTTGATAAGCTATTCACTTTGGAGTCTGATGCAAGTGGAATTGCAATAGGTGGTGTGTTGAGTCAAGAGGGAAGACCTGTGGCATTTTTCAATGAGAAGCTTAATGAAGCAAAGAAGAAGTACTCAGCCTATGACCTAGAGTTGTATGCATTAGTGCAGTCACTAAAGAAATGGAGGCATTACCTACTCCCAAAGGAATTTATAGTGTTCACAGACAATTAGGCATTGAGTTACATTAACACTCAAGAGAAGCTCAGCAATAGACATCTGAAATGGATGGAATACCTCCAATCCTTCACCTTCACCATCAAGCATAAGAAGGGGCAACTTAATAAGGTGGCAGATGCATTAAGCAGGAAGCTGTTGACATTTCAAGAACTACAGTTATAGAGCATAGGCATAGAAGGTTTCAAATACCTCTATGAAGGAGATGAAGACTTCTCATCAGCTTACAAGGTTTGCAAAGAGTTTGAGAACCATTTCCATGGTGAGTATGCAGATTACACTCTCCAAAATGGTCTCTTGTTCAAGGGTAGCCAGTTGTGTGTACCTAGAGGATCCATGAGGGAGAACCTCATCCAAGAAAAACATAATGGCAGTTTAAGTGGACACTTTGGAGTCAACAAAACCTTGGATTTAGTACAGAGGTACTACTATTGGCCAAAGTTGCCAAGAGATGTAAAGAGGTATGTAGAGCAATGTGGAGTGTGTCAAAGAGCAAAAGGAGGATCAAGCAATGCTGGTCTTTATCAACCATTACCGGTCCCTAACAGACCTTGGGAATGTATAAACATGGACTTTGTAGTAGGACTTCCCAATACTAAAACAGGTATGGACAACATCTATGTAGTAGTAGATAGGTTTTCCAAGATGAGTCACTTCATACCATGTAAGACTACTCATGATGCTAGCTATGTTGCACATCTTTTCTTTAAAGAGATAGTTAGGATTCATGGACTCCCTTTAGGCATTGTTTCAGACAGGGACAACAAGTTCATGGGTCATTTTTTGCAAACATTATGGAGGAGACTAGGAACTAACTTGTCATTTAGCTCAGCTTACCATCCACAAACAGATGGTCAAACTGAAGTCATCAACAGGGTGTTAGGCAATTTGTTGAGGTGTCTAACTAAGGAATATGGTCAGACATGGGACCTAATGATTCCTCAAGCAGAGTATGCATATAATGACAGTGTGAATAGAACCACTGGTAGAAGCCCTTTTGAGGTTGTGTATGGCAGACATCCAAGGGGAGTATGTGAGTCGAGAGACCTTAGTACTTTGGAGATGAAGAGCGAGCAAGTAGAGGACTTCACTCAAACCATCAAGGAAGTGCAAGAGAAAGTTAAGAAGGCCATCCTTGAATCCACTCAAAAATTGAAGGCCAAAGTGGATGAGAGAAGGAAAGAAGTTCAGTTCAAGGTGGGTGACTATGTGATGGTACATTTGAGCAAAGCCAGGATGCAAAGTGGTAAGCCTACCAAAATTTAGATGATGAGAGTAGGACCTTGTCAAATTCTGGCAAACTATGGTGAGAACACCTATAAGGTTGATTTACCTTCAGACTTAGCCATCTCACCAATCTTTAATGTTGCTGATCTGGTAATGTACAAGGGAGAGATAACAGGGCAGACTAAGAACCAAGCTAAGGTATTACAAGACTTGGATGTAAATACCTTACCTCAAGTGAAGAAGCCTAAAGCAGAGGAGATCTTGGAATCAAGGGTGAAGAAGTCTACTAGACACTAGGTCTACATGGAGCACTTAGTGAAATGGGTAGATTAACTAGTATTTGAAGCTACATGGGTGGAGGAGAGCAGGTTCAAGACACTTGGAATAGACCCGACTCTCATCTCTTCTTCTATTTCTTAGTTGTGTGTAGAGGGGGAGTATGGTGCAGGAGCACCCTTCCAAACTCTTTCTCTTTCTTTTTTTTGTTGGTGTTATGCTTCTTTAGAAGCCATTTTACATGAATAAGAGCCATGAGCTCATGTGTGCTAGACTAGGTCCTAGTTTTAGGTCCTTAGTGTTTTTGTTGTGATTTCTTGTGCAGGAGAGGTTGAGTGTGCCTGGAATGTGTGTTAGGACTTATTGGCATGTTGATGTCCTTAGGATAACCCAAAATAGGCTTAGGAGTCATGAAAAGCAACAATGGCAAAGTTGCTCAAAAGATGCAAAAGTTGCACGACAACTTTTAAAAGTTGTCAAGCAACTTTTCCACCCAAAGTGGTCATAGAACCTTGTTGTGCATGGAGAGCCC
Organism: Cryptomeria japonica; assembly: GCF_030272615.1. NCBI lineage: Eukaryota > Viridiplantae > Streptophyta > Pinopsida > Cupressales > Cupressaceae > Cryptomeria > Cryptomeria japonica. The sequence continues at coordinate 24,174,594 of NC_081405.1, read as the reverse complement.
TAATTTTGGAACATTGACTAAGGTATGGGTGGTATAAGATGTTTCAAACCCTAGCTGGATGGGTTGGATATCAGACATTGTACGACCCTAGCAAAAAGACCAGACTGAGACTGTAAAACTGTTACCAGTTAGTTTGAATGAAGCAACAAAGCAAGTTAATGGATTGAGATACGTCCAAAACTATGTGGAATGTCTTTCATGGTGTAAATAATTTCATTTCAAACAATTAGTTTAGGTGTTTATTTGCAGATTGAGTGTGTTTGTAAATAGTTTGTAAATTGTCTTCTTACTGTCCAGTTTTGGACAGGATTGTGTAAATGGTTGCATAACTCCATTCCCCATTGTGGAACCACCATGAAACCATGGGGAATGAGAGTGTAGATATTTTACAATACTAAAAAACAAGCAGGGCCCTTGAAAATGCAGGGAGGCCATCAAGAGACCCAATCCTAGGCCAGATTGAACAGTGCCCGACTAGGAGAGGTTAAGTTGCAAAGGTCTTGGAGAGCAAGGTTGGATAGAGGAAAGTACACCCTTTGGAGGAGGTGTAGAGGAGTGTTTGAAGAATCAATGGTGTGAAGGAGGAGCCTCAACCAATCCAGACAAGGTGGCTAAGACACAAAACACTCACTGTGACCCAGGCAGACCAAAAAACCCTCACAAAACCCTTAAAAACCCCAAAATTCGCCCAAGGCACTGTACGACCACTTGGAGGCCCAAAACCTAGAAAATCCTTGAGCCCTTGCTAATTGAATGGTAGTATATTTTGGGAGTTTGGGTTGTGTATCCATAATTTGTGAGAGAAATCCCTAAAGGACAAGGTAGGAGGCCTAATTGGTCCTAATCCTTGTAGCCCTGTTTTGTAAGCAAAAACACAAAACAATGAAATCGGTAGAAAGGATGAAGGTAGCAACTTCTTGGGGGCACATGGAGGGATGTAAAACATGGTTTAAGACCTGATTCAACCTTGCTAAGACCCTAGAAGGTGTAGAACAAGCATAGCCCTTATTAGCCATAGTAAGGGGTTTTGAGTCTCATGAGTAGGTGAGACCTTAGGAGCAACAAAGCAACTCATTGGTGGGTGGATTGGGAAAGGTCAGGGGATTCCTCAAGCAAAGGAAGTCCTAGAGACCCTAGGGTGTGAGGAGAACACCAGGTGATCCAAGGAAAGGATCCAAGAGCATAGACTAGGCTAGTCTATCCCAAGCACCAATCCATCATGTGGAGACCAAGATATATGTCATAAAGGCCTTTCTTGTCTCCACACTCCTCAAGGTTCATTGGGAAGACTTCCCAATGTACCTAGGGAAGAGAAAGAAATAAAATATTCCTTGAGAGATGGGGATGATGAATTAAAAATTCCTCAAAAGGGATAATCATAGGGATTGGAGGAATAAAGAAGAATTAATAATTCCTTGGAGGAAGAGATGTCTAGAGGAATGTGAGATTTTTGAAAATCTCACATTCACCTAGGAAATGAGCATTTGAGGAAGGTGGTTGGATGGAAGAGACAAGGAGTTGACTTTGTGGCTAATCATGAGGATTAGCCACTAACAACTCATTAGGAAAGGGATTAGGGCAAATGAGATTTGTAGGAGGATTTGACTAGGAGAGAGAATGAGTGGAGGGAATAAAAAATTAGAAGAATAATGATAAGTGAGATTAGGGATGCTTCTAGAAGAATTCATTAGGTTGATGATGGATTAGGAAAAGATGATTTGTAGGAATCACCTAGATCATTTAATTAATTGAAATTAATTAATTAAAAGGATTAATTTGGAGAGAATTGATTTTAGGGTTTTTAGAAGAATAAAGGTAGATTGATTTATTAAATACATCAATCAATAGACTATAGTGACAACATTAATTTTATTTAGTTAATATTGAGAAGGAATAGGAACTAACACAATTAATAAATTAATTATGCAAGGAATTTAAATAAATAAATTAAAATAATTAATTTAAGTGTCTACAATAACCATCGTTGATTATAAAACTTAGCTCTTCACTTTCAAATAAGGATATGCCTTCTATGTAAATAATTAGGACCAAGCTTGGCAAGGATAGAGAGAATCAATTGAGAGTCCCGTTTATCAATTTTGCACTACTTCAACTTTAATTTGAGAGACTTGAGTTTGGTGAACAAGTCATAGATGTTGTCAAAATGATTAGGATTCAAGCCAATAAACTCATTCTTCAACTAAAAACCCCTTAATGAATCTTTCTTTCCAAATGGGGGCTCCATTGTAGTCCAGATCTCATTAAGTTTTGTGCAAGACTCAACATGAAAAAGAAGATATGGAGAGATAGGCATGTATAATGTTCTAAAATCATCATCGCACCCATTTAAACATTTTCTCTTCTCAACAACACCTACATGATTAGTTTTTGTACCCATAGTCATTCTATATAACCCCTAGTGTTTCAGATGAATCTCCATTTTTTTTCCAACCATGATAATTGAATGTAATAAGGGGAGAAATATGATTTTGATACATGAAAAAGTTAAAAAAAAGGTACATAAACAGATTGATACAACAATATATATCCTCTCAGTGCCAAAAAAATCCACTTCAATCATTGAAAAAAAACTAATATGCACGTTTCCCAAGAAAGAACCCAAAAAGAAAAAGATTGAGATCTATGATTACCTAATGAAAAATATGCAAAAAAGGACTTAATATCTGAATATAGGAATCTGAGATCTTTTCGACGATGTATGGAAGTCGAAAAATGGAGTTTAGATGTGCAAGATATGGCCTCAAAAGTGTGAAACTAAAGGCTGACTTTAGAGGCCTTGTACGAAAAATTGGTGCAAAATTTGATCAAACTACCTATAAAATAAGATTGGCCTCAGAACTAGCTTTCCAACAATATCTCATTTTCTCTATTTTGACTCTGTGTGACAAAGTTATAGACAAAAAACCATCGCTTCTTTTTTAAGGCAAGGAAGCCAAAAATAGAGGAGGTCCGATAAATTTAGAAATGGCACTAACTATAGGAAAATGCCAAATGGGCCACCAAAGGATGTTGATGTCACACTTTGTAGGGTTGCACAAGTATCTTTTGACTTTTTCTGATTTTTTATTTAAAAATTTCAAAAGAAACATTTGATTCTTGCAAAAAAATTGAATGAAAAATTCAGCAATTTTTTTTTCTATCTTAGCAATATGCCCATAATAGTATAGCAATATGGATTTATGAATTTTTGACCTTGTAAAATGTACTAAATTTTTTCTAACCTCTTATTTAGATGACTTGACAAATAATCTAAAGGTTTTTTGTGCCTTCTAAGCGCAATGGTGACCTCTATTTTGTGTCGAAGTGCCCAGATTTTTCAACTACCCCCAGATTTTGCCTCGATTTTTATGCCCTTAGCCAATTTGACTCAAATTTTTAGCTAGTCCAATTTTGATGAAACGACAATTGTTCTTAGGATTTTTTGATGTTGCAAATGTGATGAAAACCTCTGTTTGATTCTAAAGTGCACTTAAAATTCACCTCAAGTTGGATCTCTCAAGCATGTAGATAGGAACTTGACAAATCTAATGCTCTACTACCATGTAGAAGTTAATGAATGAGACAAGAATCATTTTCAAGAAAAACACTTATCACACAAAAGAGATCAAGCAAAGATTGTATGCTCAATAACAACCAAATAATTTTGTATTATTGCACAAAACAATATTGAAGATATAATAATAGAGATAAATTACAATGAATGAAAGACTTTCTTTATAGAAAGCAAGAGATGCCCTAATCCTAAAATTAGAAGAGCTAAAGAAATGCAAAGTAGGAGCTAAATTAAGCTCCACTACAAGTTAAACAAGCTAACTAGAGGTGCCTCTAAGTGAATCAAACTAAAAAAGCATAACACCTAGATAAGATAAAGCACCTAAATTTAGCTTGAGTGAAAAAACAATTAAATGACCTAATTAATAAATAATTAGATAATTGTCCAAAAATTACTCCAACATTCCACCCTTTGCATCCTGCACCTTCAATGATGATGTTAATGAATTTTTTTACTCCCATGGTGTGGCTGGCATGGAGGAATTTGCTAATGGGTATAGGTCTACATGGAGAAAGAATAATTTGGAAGAGGCTTTGTGCAACACCAATTAGGTTTGTGTTTAACAATATTTTTCTATAACTCATCAACATTCTCCAAACCCTTGACTCAATTTGTAGTGGTCTATATGAACCAGTGATAAAGGTTTTTATTCAGTTGTTGGGTTGCCTTCATCTAAGTCTATTTTACCTGGCTCTATTCTTCTTATTAGGCGATCTAATTTTGTCTTAGAGGTTCAATTTGGCGAATTTGTTAGGGATAGGAAGAAATTATTGCTAAGACATGCCCTAATATGCAAATTCACATAGTGGTGGCCAAATTTAAGTGACCTTGATAATCAAATTATGAAAAATTTGAAAGAATTTATGAAGGATGAAATCTGCATTTTCCCTTGTGCTAAAGGGTTTTTCATTTTGGAATTTGAATCTCTAGTTGATAAGGTGTGGTTGCTTGAGAATGTTCCTTGGGTTCACCAAGGAGATTTTTTGTGCATGAAACTCTGGTTTCATTCCTTTGATCTATGTATTGAGACTTTCTCCTTTACCTTTTTTTGGGTGTGTCTTCCCTATTTGCCCTTTCAATTTTGGGAACTTAATAGCATGTAGGCCATAGGCAACAACCTGGGCAAGTATCATTGTAGTGCAACTGAAACATTGAATCACTAGAGCTCCACATATGCACACATACATATGGAAATGGAAATTTCCAATGGTCTCCTTGTAGAGATATCACTTTTGGTGGGGGAGTGTTACTAGAAGTAGCTAGTGGACTATGAGAAAATCACATTCTATTGTAGAAAATGTTTCTCAATAGAACATTTTATGCCTCAATTCCAAAAGATGCAATCCAAGGTGTGTGGCTATATGACCTTAGATGGTAAGACCACTTGGTGTGTGGGGGTTAAGCCCCATCAATATGTCTTTTCTCCTAACACTCAAAAATAATATGCAATACCCCAAGCCTCTATAAAAGACATCTCAAATCCTTTACCTACCCCACCATCTAGTGATCTTGGTATTATTTTTAGGAGACACATGCAAATTCCAAATTGAGTAATTCTATAGCCTCTTTGGCCTCAAATTTTGCAATCTCTAAGATTTTTCTAGTGCCTTTAGATACTTAGATTGTAGATTGCACTATTGATTATTCAAGCATGGATCAAAATCTAGTATCTCATGTTGATCCTTCGCTTAGTGATTGCATTAAGGTATTTAAGTATATTATTTTTGGCGAGGCATTGATAGATTAGATATATAGATTAGAAATCACATCTCTAGGGGATGGGAAATTCATAGAGAAATTAATAGAAGCTAAGTGTGTTAGGGAGTCAGAAGAAAATTGGACAATGGTGTACAAAGGAAGAGGACAAAAATGAGGTAATTTTTAGCATTCACCTTTGTTTCTAGACTAAAAGTGGAGCAAAGTCTGACATTGCAGTTGAGTGAATTCATTCATGTAGCATCTCATTTATGGGATCTCATGTTTGGGCAACATAAAAATTTTCTATCAGGGATGACATCCCCTAATTGTGGCCTCACCTGATGTGGGATAGGCTATTTTTTTCCGATTCTATTAATACAGGATGCAACCCCTTGGCTGACATTACCTAATAAAATAATAATAAACTTATTAAATTAATAAATAATTAAATAGAAGTAAAACTAATTTTTTATATTTTTATATTAAAGATTATTCAAAAACCAATGAGATACAATGAAATAGAGTTTTAGATCAACTCATGGATCTATAAAATGTAAGAAAGACCACTCAGGGTCTTAGATCTACCACAAAACTACTTGCTACATAGTAATGACTACAAATTCAATAAGTATCTATAACTATATTGACTATGTTGCTAATATACAATGACATACGTTAAAGCAATCATTACTCAAGAAATAAGGTATTATTATAAACCTATCTTCATCCCTATGCATATCTACATAAGAAAACACATAATATCTACACTCTAGTAGTTTTTGTTGTCTCTATACTGATTTGGAGGTACAGTACCATTATATCTCATGTAGAGGTTGAAGTACCCTCTCAAATATGGAGTATTTTCAAACTTATTAAAGGGCCATGTCTGACCATACCTTATTAACCCTTTTAGTGCCCTCTTTAAACAACTTCATAAACTTGAACCTAGATATTTCCATAGTCAAAGCGACCTATAATGAAATATTGTAAAACATGAGTCTCTTGCAAGACTTGGTAAATGACCTCTTTGTACCCTAAAAATTTTCCTCATTCCTTGGAATCTATATTAGCCACAAGATTTTAGTAAAAAGTACTAACTAAAATAAATAAATTACTTTTTTCATATTACTCGCATTCCCACATAATATTTATTTCCAATTAATAGTGCCCTTCCAAGCCTAAAGGTCATGTAGATGCCTAAAATTAATTAAATTAATATTTAATTAATTTAGCCTTCCCACATAATTAATTACATTAATTATGTCAGTCCTATTTCTTCTTAAAATTAATTAAATTATATTTTAATTAATTTTTATCACTTTAGCCTTACAATTAATTTATCAAAATTAATTATATCCTATTCTTCTAGAACTATTTCAATTCCCAACCTTAGCCAATATTTCTTCCAAATCCTAATTAGTTAATTAATCCCAATTAATTAACTAATGCCCTAATTTCTACAAATCACCCTCTTAATCCCCATCATTTAGCCTAATTAATCCTAGCCTAATCATGATCAATATTTTCCTTGATTTTATATGCCTCCACTCATTCTCTCTCCTCATGTCCCATCCTCCTAACTTGCCCACTTGCACTCTAATCCCTCATTAACCCACCTAATCATTTCCTTTAATAATTTGCACATCCCTAATCACCTTGATTAGGGATGGGTCAACTCTTTGCCATAAATGGCTTTTCCATCTCACCCTCCAACCTTAAATGCCACCCGCTTTTGTCCATCCAAGGAATTTCAAATTCTTTGAATCTCCCCATTCCCCCTCTTCCCATGGAATTTTTAGTTCCTTTATCCTTTATTCTCCTAATGCATCCTCTTTTTTGAGAATTTTTTAATTCCCCTTGTCCTCTCCCAAGGAATTTTAAATTCCTTTCTTCTCTTCCCAAGGTACTTGGGGAACTCTTCCCCTTGTACTTGAGAAGTGTGGAGACAAGAAATGTCTTTATGGCCAATCTATTGGATCTCCCACTTATCCTCTCAAATCCTCTCCCACTTACATTCAATCCTAGCCCTCCATTCCTCTTCAATATTGACCATCCATTTTGGGCCCCTCCAATCTATAAATTGGAGTCTCTTCCCTTCATAATGATATCCATCATTCCTACATTGTCATGATGTCCATTTGAGTCACAAAAACATCCATAGCTCCCTTATCATGCCCAAATATTGTCATGTTGATGTTGATGTTGATTTTACATAATTCATCATCGACCATCCCATATGATCAATTGTTGTGTAGTGGAGAGCAATCTACATTTCCTCAATCATAAGGAGAAAATCAAGTGGATATCAAGTGTGCACTTCCACTTCCCGCTCAATCAATGGAGGAGAAGAAAAAAGGTATATCAAGTTTATTTGTATGCTCTTATGCTTTATTGTTTTTTATTTCATATTGCATGCATTTGATCTTACTAACCTGCTTTTCCTTAACCTTAGGTAAAAAAAAATTAGGGGTAAGTGCAAGAAGTTGTGTCCACTTAATGTGGAAGTTTTAGACTTAGAAAAAAAGTGAAAATCGGGCGGAGTCAGTAGGAGACGAATCGGATCGCGAGCCTAAAACCCAAATGGGATCCCATTTTGCATAATATGATTTTTTTTTAAATGGGGTAAAGGTCATTTTTGGCATACGAGATCTCGATTGAAGCAGTGGAGCCCTTAGCAGAAGCCACTAGCAAGTCTTCCAGGTACGCCCTTTACTTTTTTTTTTTTTTCAATATTTCATATTTAAATTAATTTTTTAGTTAAAAAATTAGATTTTTAGTTTAAAAATTATTTTTTTAGTTAAAAAAATTAGATTTTTAGTTTAAAAATTAGATTTTTAGTTTAAAAATTAGATTTTTAGTTTAAAAATTATTTTTTTTGTTAAAAAATTAGATTTTTAGTTTAAAAATTAGATTTTTAGTTTAAAAATTATGTTTTTAGTTTAAAAATTTGTTTTTTTAATTTAAAAATTAGTTAAATTTAGTTTAAAATTTATTTTTTTAATTGACAATGATTTTTTTTTATATGAATTGATTAGATTAGGCTTTTTTAAAAATGTTAATCTAGGTTTTAATGATAGTAATTTTTTTATAATTTTTTTTTCATGGTTGATGAATGAATTTAATAAAAATGTTGAAAACCTTGAAACGAAACGAAAAAAAATAAAAATCAAAACCAAAACAAAATACAAAATCAAATCAAAAATAAAAATGAAAACCAAAACCACAACTACAACAAAAACGAAAGTAAAACATTGTTAAAATTTACCAAAGCGAAAACCAAAACATAGAAATTTAACTAAAACGTAGAAAAACCAAAACCAAAACCTTTTTAAATGAAAATAAAAATGTTAAAAACCCAAAGTATAGGATCACATACATGACCATATGACCCATATGAGCCAATATGACCATATAGGATCACCGTGGACCCTAAGGAATCATATGTAGTCCTAAGGGGTCACACATGTGTTCTAACACATGCATGACCCCTTATGACCACATATGATCCCATAAGATCACATCACGTCCTAAGGGGTCATATTTGGTCCTACGGGGTCACGCATGTGTTAGGACCACACATGTGTTTGACACATGCTAACCCCTTAGGACCACATATGACCCCTTTTAACATCTAGTGTATACAACATACCCCCTATGACCACATAGGATCACATCACGTCCTAAGGGGTCATATTTGGTTGTAAGGGGTCACACATGTGTTTTAACATGTGTGACCCCTGAGTCCACCACATATGACCCCTTTTAACATCCTAGTATCCCAAGGGGTTATGTACACATGTGTTCAACCCCTTAGGACCACATATGATCCCTTAGGACACTATGTGATCCTATGGGGTCCTATGTACATGGTTCTAAGGGGTTGAACGCATGAGTTAGAACATGTGCATGTGTGACCCTTTAGGACCACATTATGTTCTAAGGGGTCATATGTGATCCTAAGTGGTCACACATGTGTTAGAACACATGTGTGACCCCTTAGGACCATATATTACCCCTTTTAACATCCTAGTAGTGTATACAATATACCCCTTATGATCCAACTTGACCTAATATGCCATATAATATGGCATCATAGGTCCTATTCAATGCCATAATAGGACCCCCTATTATGGCATTGAATAGGACCTATGATGCCATATTATATGGCATATTAGGTCAAGTTGGATCATAAGGGGTATATTGTATACACTACTAGGATGTTAAAAGGGGTAATATATGGTCCTAAGGGGTCACACATGTGTTATGACATAATATAACCTATTATGTCAAAATATGGACATATACCACTTATGATCACATCTAGATGGCATTGTGTCCTAAGGGACCGTCATATATATGTGGTCCTAAGGGACTGGACACATGTGTTTTAACACATGTGTGACCCCTTAGGACCACATATTTAACCCTTTTTAACATTAGTGTATACAACATACCCCTTATGACCCAACTTGACCACATAAGATCACATTGTGTCCTAATTATGATCATCCCCTTAAGACACATGTCCTAAATTATGGCATTTAATAGTCCACCTAATATGCCATATTACATGGAATAATAGGTCCTATTATGCCATATTACGTCATAATATGACATAATAGGACCTATTATGGCATAATAGAACCTATTATGGCATAATAGGACCTATTATGGCATAATAGGACCTATTATGGCATAATAGGACCTATTATGGCATAATAGGACCTATTATGGCATAATAGGACCTATTATGGCATAATAGGACCTATTATGGCATATTATGGTATAATAGGACCTATTATGGCATATTATTGATGAACATCCACATCCACCTCCACCTCCACCTCCACCTCCACCCCCACATCAACCTCCACCTCCTGGTTCCGATGAGGCTTGATATCGAGCCATTATTGATGGGAATGTTGTTTCCATACAAAAAAAGGTTAATGAGATCCTTAGAGCACCACATATGTCTCAACACATGTTGTGTTTTGTTGATGCAGTTAGGTTTATAGATGAGGAGTTCAATTCACATCGAGCATGGAGACAGGAGAGATGCCAGTTTTATTTTGATGGCCTCTCCTATAGGTATATTTTGGACTTAAGAATAACCAAATCTCACTTAGTTCCATATTTTTCAAAACCTATCATAGGTGAACCCATTCCACCAAACAAATCCTGCATATCCATGGGGTGGTGTACACATTGGGGCATGTTCGATAATTTTTGGGAATGGTGGCAGATGGTATTTGACTCCCCACCACATGCCAACTTAGAGTGCCCCTTATACTTTTTGAGAAAATTATATGCAAAGTTTGTTTTGGGTTTAAAGCCCAATTATTTTGATATTAGAGCATTCCAGGGTGTTGGTGGTGACATGCCATAGGATAGGTTGGGGGCACGTATTGACCCCAACAGACCTGCCCATCACCAACCCATTGTGGCTCCTATGCCTGTTATACCTAGGACTAGTCATCAGCGTTCTGTTATCTCCACATTGGACTCATGGACCACACTCATTGGTAGCCTTAGTGAGAAGACATATGATTTGGTAGGTGGCCACATTAATGTTGGTGGAGATCTAGGAGGTGAGGATGATGTTGATATGAGTACAACCATTCTACGTACATCAGCACCTCATTTTTGTACGAGTTGTCATCGACTATGCTATGGGCCCCGTGATGCTCCAAGTGCTTCGAGTTCACATCATGGTCCATCCTCTTCAGTTGCAAGTGGATCATCCACTGATCATGATAATATTGGTTCATATGTCAATTTTCTTTGTGTCGATGATCATTCCACAGATCATGATTCACGTGGTAAACATGTATGCACATGTGTACACATACTTGTTATATATATATAATATATACAGATCTCTCTAGATATTATTTTTTAATGCATATGTACACATGTACATGTGTATATATATATGTCTTCACTATTTACATGTATGTCTCCAGGCCATGTTATGGGCCACTATGAACACTGACTTCCATGTCGTATTATCCACTTGCCACTGTGGTGAGTGCAGCTCCTCCAACATCGGTT